>NC_140936.1:122864390-122951890 GCF_014529385.1 Adiantum capillus-veneris | reverse complement strand
CTGTATAATCTATGAAAATAAAAAAACAATTGCAGTAGAGAGCGCGCAATTGATGTCTGGCGAAGTCGGCAACAACACTATCTTTTTTTTCTAGAAAAAGATCCTTCCATCAGTTAATAAAATTGTTCATAGGGCTACAACCACCTCTACTAAAGAGGGTTACATCAGAAACATGGGGAAACTCTCCCAGTGAAAAAACCAAAGTATGTACAATGAGGGCTAAATGACAAAATGGGAGGAGGAAATAGCCACACTAGTGGCCGGTAATGTGGTGAAGAAAGGTCCTAGGCACCAAAGTCGCAAGAAAGCCTCTCGGCTCTCCGTCATGCGATCAGAGCTACCCTGAAGTCTCTCAAACTGACCCCTGAATGTATGCATCAACTCTAGCCAAAAGTCACGAACAATCTCTGCCGGTGGGACAGGGCGAGCCTAAAAGATGCGAAAGTAGCGGGCCCAACCAGAGTGTCAGGCCGTAGACAAGCTTTCAACACCGCTCTCTGTCACTACACCACTCCTGGGGAGTGAGCTCTGTGGCAAATTGGAGTGTAGGTCGACCCCCCTAAATCACTATCATGCTTCTGGTGGAAGCCAACTCAAAATGGAGCATAGGGCCTGTGAGAGTAGACCAGGCTGTCGCGCCCCAAGTGTATCGTCGAGTTGCGGAAAGGGTCGACATTAATTGAAGAACTTGAAGCCAAACTTGCTGTGCCATGGGGTAGTCCCACAAAGAGTGATGTTGACTCTCCAGAGAATGGCCGCAAGCTGCACATGCTATCGAGAAGCGGCTGTGTACTAACCAAGTCCCAATTGTTGTAGCTCCGTGTGCAACTAGCCACTGAAACATGGTAACTCTCCTCGACTGCCTGCTATCCCACAACCGCTCCCAGAAACTTGACAAGAATTTGGATGTAAGACCTCCTCCTGCTAGTGAAGTGCTACAACAGAACGAACCTCTCTCCGAGTTGCTAGTATGTGACGTCCCAAACGAGCTGTGGAAAGGGCCGATATTAATCGAAGAACCTGAAGCCAAACTTGCTGTGCCATGGGGTAGTCCCACAAACAATGATGTTGACTCTCTAGAGAATGGCCGCCAGCTGAACATGCTGTCGAGAAGCTGTTGTGTACTAACCAAGTCCCAACTGTTGTAGCTCTATGTGCAACTAGCCACTGAAACATGGTAACTCTCCTCAGCTGCCTGCTGTCCCACAACCGCTCCCAGAAACTTGACAAGAACTCGGGTGTGAGACCCTCCTCCTAGTAGTGAAGTGCTGTAACAGGACGAGCCTCTCTCCGAGCTGCTAGTATGTGACGCCCCAAACGAGCTGTGTACTGGTAAAAGAGAGTCCCTAAGTGATGGGCTGGAGGGAAAGGATGCTGCTAGAACCACTCTCCCGAGTCTCATTGCACTCATGCCAGAGGGCGGCTCTTCCAAGCCCAAAGCTACCAGTGTCCTGCCTCAAGATCTGCTGGGTAAGGATCTATGACACAAGTGCTTCCACAAATGCTCACAACTGGGATCCTTTGAAAACCAACACTCTGCAACCTGTGGAGCCTCTACTGAGACTCTGTGAAAGCGACCCTCTCCTTGAACCTCAAAGAACATGCAAGGTACTCACTCCGAGAAAGCTCGAACTGCAATAAGGACCTCCAATTGCGTGAAGGTCCTCATCTATTTGGTAGCTGCTGCCTCTAGAGGGGTAAGGCACTCAATTGGTAGCCTTGTAATATCTTGACACATGCTTTGTAGCCTCCTCATGCCTCGTAACTGTATGCTTTGAACCTCCTTGGGCAAGCCTCAAAACTGAAGCCACTCGTGGAGAGTGTGGGATGGACCCTCTGCCATGGAACTCCAAGAGACGCGAGGCCTGCTACCAACCAAGTGGCCTCTCTGTGTGCTAACGATGGGGTTCCAAACAAGAGACTGCCTCAAGTGCTCCTCCGTGCAAGTGGGTTGATGCTGCTCCGGGTCCCTCCTCAGCTGCTCCCAGGACCTAAGCAGGCTCGTAGCAAATGGTCCTCCAATCTCCTACTCAGACCAACTCTCTACGCATCTCTGTAAAAATCCACATGATGGACGGGCTCCAAGGGCCAAGACTCAAGCTCGAATCCGATGAAGCAACATCTCCTTCTAGGGCTCCTCCCTTCAAAGCAGTCCTTTGACCACAAGCTTCCCAAGGAGAGCTTTGCTCTGCTGTGCTAGGTCGATGATCCCTAGCCCCCCCTGAGAACATGGTAAGGTGATGACCTGCTAGGCCACTTTGGCCGGGCTAACTGGGTGTTGTGCAGTGACCACAGAAAATTCCTAATCAGCCTCGAGAGCTTTGCTCTGCTTTGCTGGGTCGAAGATCCCTAGCCCCCCCTAAGAACATCGTAAGGTGATGACCTGCCAGGCCACTTTGGCCGGGCTAACTGGGTGTTGTGCCGTGACCACAAAAAATTCCCGATCAGCCTCTCCAACTGGCTGATGTAGGAGCTCGAGAAGATCCAGTAGGACGTGAGGTACCATATAGTAGCCAACATCACTTGATTGGCCACTACAACTCTGCCTGCCAAAGAGAGCCGTGGAGAACTCCAATGAAGTAGTTTCCTCCTAATGGAGAGGAGGGGAGCAGTCTGCTTCCCTGGGGATAAGTCTAAGCCAACTTGACAACCCAGATAGCGTACAAAAGTCCATGGGGGGATCCACCTGAAGCTCTCACTCGACGACCAATCAGGCGTAGGAGCTAACTCAGTGTCAAGTAGCTCTTCTCTCTTAATAGGGAGCTCTAAACCACGCAAGAAGAGCTCCTGTGAAGTCAAAAATCTGCTCATTTCCCTAGCATAGAAGAGAGAGAGAGAAAGGAGGCAAGAGGGCAACCCGAGCGCGTGAGCATGAAGCGTTGCCCTCTTCCTCTTGCCAAGAGTACCTGACTGTGCGCACATCTTTAGAGGGCTAACACACCTCTAATCTAAGCATTTGAGAACCCCATCCTGTGTAGAGTGCCCAGTGTTACGGGGAACGCGTTCCCAGAGGCCTAGAATGCCGGAACACCGTGCCAGACGGCCTGGAATGTTTGGGCGTTCCAGATGGCGACATGATACCGGAACGACACGGCGGAACGAATTGGGACGGACCGGAGTAGCAGAAAGCGGAAGATTTTAAAAATTTGAGGGGAGCAAACTTGCAAAGCCCTCATAAAATGCGTCCCCCCACCCCCCCCAACCCACCCACCCCTTTCCTTCACAATTGACACAAGACTCTCTCTCTCTCTCTCTCTCCCCCTTGCTCTCAAGCTCTACCCTTGCTCTTAAGGCTCAAGCTCTACGGTCTACCCTCAAGCTCTCTCTCCCTTGCCCTCAAAGAGTGAAGCCTCTCTCTCAACCTGTCTATCTCAAGCTCTCAAGGAGTCAAGCCTGTCTCTTAAGCCCTCTCTCTCAAACCCTCAAGGCTCAAGCTCTCTCTCTTTCTCGCTAAAAATTGCATTATTTGGCTGTTTTTTATGCCTTCCGTTCGGCGCCGTTCCTGTTCTGGACCCCTTCCCGTTCCCTTGTTCCGCGGGAAGGCCCGTCGTCGTTCTCGTTTTGCGTTCCGGGTAACTCTGAGAGTACCCTCCAAGAAATCCCAGTCAACTCTGTTGTAAGCCTTCTAAAAATCGAGGAGTATCACAAGATCGTCTTCTCGTAGACGCGCGAGGACAGACGCCTCCCAAAAGGTGAAAATGTTGTCAAGGATACTACGCTCCTTGACAAAACCTGTCTTGGTCCCATGTATAATGCTCTCAAGTAGCGATTAAATCCTCAAACTCAAAGCCTAGGCTAAGATTTTGTAGGCTGAGTTGAGATAGTGATGGGCCGCCACTGTCGAATCTCTTCCACGGAGCCTTCCTCCTCGGGAATAAGGTATATCAAGCTCTCACTCATGCTTTCAGTCATCTCTCCAGTGCGAAAAATGTACTGGTAGGCGCAGATCCGAACCAAGTATGTCCGAGTACTCTAAGAAGAAGCTGGGAGTCAAACCATCCTGCCTGGACAATTATCTGGAGGGAGTCACCTGAGGGTCTCTTGGAGCTCTTCTGGATGGAGAGGCAGCTCTAGTCTCCCACGCATCTCCTCAGTAACAAGGCAAGGCATGTGTGCCCAAACCTGCTCTGCATGCATCCTGACGCTCTGACTGTGGCTCAACTGATAGCAAATCATGGTAAATTCAGTAGAAATTGCACGCATATCCTGAGGCTCTGAAGCAACTGACCCGTCGGGTCTCCTCAACTGACTAACACTCGCGTGTGCATGACGGGGCTCCACAATCTCAAAGAACTTCCTAGTAACCGTGTCACCCACCTAGGTCCTTTGGGATGCCTGCCGATGAAAGGCATCATGACGCCGCTCCTCAATGCTAGTCAGCTCTTGTCGAGCCTGCTGTATCTGCTCGTCCAACCAAGGACAATCTGGGTGGTGCTCCTACATCCACTATAAGGAAGCAATGTCCCGTTAGAGACGTTTTTTCTCCTCTTTGGCTGCAACCAAGCGAGCTACAGACTCCTGGAGGAAAAAGCGACTAAGCTCAGCAAGTCAAGAGGCCACTCTACCAGCAGGGATGCCCTGAGTGCCCAAACTCTCCGTCCAAAGTGCCACCACTCGCTCTCTGAGCTATAAGTTCAGCGAGATCCTTTGAGGGATGCACAACATCGTGCTCCCACTCCTCTATCTATCTGTCACGGTAAGAAACATTGGTGCATGATCTAAAACTGTAGTCCCTGCTAGAATGCAGACAAATCCTCCCATGTCACAGATGTGAGCACCGGATGTAGAAGCGATCTAATCTGTCGCAACACGAGAGAGAGATTCACTTAGAATACTTCGCAACTTTAAATCACAGTTCAATTCGAGACGACACGGCGTGACATAGTTCCATGCCAAGAGAGATTGGCCCCAAAGACTGGCGCCCCTTTCGGTATTTCTTTTATATTAATCTTTGAGCAAAGTACAACTGCTCACGGGACCTCTGCTCTCAGACTTTGCGTCTAGATTCTCTGAAGAGTGAGGTCCTTAGGGCTCTTTTATTCTTATAAGGGATGCCCAAAAGTAGAGCCCCAAAAGCAGTTAAACTCAAAAGCAAACTGTTTAAAAAACAACTGGTTAAAAATGTGCCAGTAAAAAGCATCAGCGCAATTTGCGGAAATCTGTACAGCTTGCCACGTCAGCAGTTGTCAGCGCAAAACGCGAAAATCTGTACAATCTGCCACGTCAGCATGCCGACACAAATCTCGAAAATCCGTACTGCCTGCTGCCACGTCATCTATCCGTACATTGTCTATCCATACAATCCACTTCAGCAGTCTGTGTGGTCCTGCCACGTCATCATTTTTTTGACATACCCCCCTCTTGAAAGAATTGTAATTGCCCTCGATTACGCCTGAAAAATCAGACATAAGCCCTTAACGAGTTAAGTAGACACTGACTCTAAGTGCCGACGCACTAGACGACACAAATCCAGCACTTGTACAAAGACGACAGTCACATCACATCACATGACATCACATGACAAATCAATCATAGAAAAATTCATTCCAAATCTCAGACCATGCGAGAAACATATTTAGTAATTGCATCTAGATCCATCCTGGACCTCACTGATGTCGGATTAACTAATCCCATATTGCGATTATGTCTATAGAGATTTTTCGACTCAAGCACTGTCGTGTGCAAGTAGTCATTTGCCTCGAGCACTATCGGGTGGGAGAATCATTCGCCTCGAGCACTGTCGTGTGCGAGAATCATTCCCGGGGATCCCTATCCATCACTAAGTATACTGAACAAAGTGGTCCAATCATTCAGTTCCAAGTGTGTGGCCATCTCACGACGGGAGCTGTCAGTGCTTAAAATCATCGTCTTTGTTCAGAAATAGTAGATTCTCTCATTAGTTTTATTCAAAATTCAAAATCTTCTTCTAAAAACTCTTATTGTATAAATTCATAAAGCAAAAAGGGGACTGGGTGTCCCGGGACACCGAGGGAAGAGTTTTTTGATGAAAAGGTTATGAAGTCTATAGAAAGTTGGGGATTTCATCCCGTTAAGGACAGGCACACTAATGCTAGTTCATCCACAATTTTCTATCTAAAATTTGTTCTGGAACGAGTATCGCCTCGTCCTGATGTCCTTTCAATCTGTCAGTCGTCCTGATTCTTGTGCCTTTTTGGGGCACAATGTAGCAATATGTCCTTGTTCTCCACATTCAAAACACTTTCCTGCTTTGAAATATTCATCTCTCTGGTCTTTTGTCAGTGAAGGTCATCTATCTCTTTGTCGATTGTTTTTACTATGACTTGTTGGAGATTCATCTGACGGGTATAGCAGCCTCCATCAAATGCTATGTCAAACCGTTCGATAAAGGCTAAAGCCTTGGGAGCATCTCAAAACCCTGAAAAGTGCTCAAACTTCACTGCCTGTCCTTATTCTTTGAATTCTTTGGGCTTTTTGCCCTTGTCGTCGAGGAAATCATATTGATTGGCTCTGTAAAAGTGCCTTCTTTTTGCATAAAATATATGATCTTTCCATCATTTCTTGCCCTTACTATCCTCATCACTCGAGTCAGAAGAAGATGAGTTGTTCGAGCTGTTAGAAGCAGAGGAGGACGAACTGGGCAATCCTTCGAAGTCACATGTTTCTTCTGCTTTTTTTTGGCGTTTTCAAAAGGGATTTTTGACCCAAGTAACCAGGGAAATCAGTTCCTTGTTACATTGCTTCAATTGCTTTTCCGACAGCTTCTTCGTGTCCAGAAGCTGATTGATTTGAACCTCAACCACATCATGGAGTTCTTCAATAACATCCTTGAAGTAGAGGCTTCCTGATTGCCGGTTTGATTGGTGGCTCGGTGGCTTTCTGCCACTATGTATGCACTTCAGCCATCGACTGCTGGGTCAAAAATTTTGCAAATTGGGGATCTTTAGCAAACTGAAGCATCTGCTTTGTGCATTCATCGACCTGCTGTCGATGTTGCATCTCCAAGAGTTCATGCTGTGTGGGCCGGGGTGGCCTGTGCTCATCTTCTGCTAAGTCGCTTGAAGTTTCCGTATTGCCTCTTCTTGCCTCAACGGTGGCAGAAGAGACCAACTGATTCTTTTTGAAATCTATCTGTAATGTGGGATTCTTTATGGATTTATGCCCTGTAAGACAAAGTGATAGAGACGGGAGCGTGCTCGATGCGCGATGTATGAAGGGTGGGAGTGGCTATTAAGTTTGGGGTCAGGCCACGCAGATTCTTTCACAAAAACCTGTAGTCCGAGGTCGGAACACGCAGATTCTTTCACAAAAACTTGCATGTGTTGCAAAAAAGGATCCGATCCACCGGAGAAGAAGAATCGTTCTGTGCTCTGCTACCACTGTAACCAACTTGGGCACCCCAAGTCTAGAATGTGTCGTGACACTAGAGAGAGATTCACTTGGAATACTTCACAACTTTAAATCACAGTTCAATTCGCGGCTCAACGTAGTTCCCTGCCAAGAGAGATTGGCCACAAAGACTGGCGCCCCTTTCGGTATTTCTTTTTTATTCATCTTTGAGCAAAGTACAACTGCTCGCCGGACCTCTGCTCTTAGACTCTGCGTCCAGATGCTTTGAAGAGTGAGACCCTTAGGGCTCTTTTATTCTTACAAGGGAGCCCAAAAGCAGAGCCTCAAAAGTAGTTAACTCAAAAGCAAACTGTTTAAAAAAAAACTTTTCAAAATTCTGCGTAAAAAGCATCAACGCAATTTGTGGAAATCAGTACAGCCTGCCACGTCAGCAGTTGTCAGTGCGGAACGTCGAAATCCGTACTGTCTGCCATGTCAGCATGCCAGTGCAAGCCCCGGAAATCCGTAGTGCATGCTGCCACGTCATTTGTCCGTACACGGTCTTTCCGTAGAGTCCATGTCAGCAATCTGTGTGGCCCTGCCACGTCATCATTTTGTGATAGAAAGACAAGCTGTCTGATGGCCACACAAATCCTGCATGCTGCCAAACATCTGACATCTTCAAGGTCATACATAAGCGCTCCCAAGATGCCAACTCAACCGTGTGATAGTAGAATGGCTACCTCCAATCCTATATGAGGGGTCCTCCAACATTTTGAAGTCTCCTCCAACACACCACTGCTTTGCATGCGGCAAGGACTCTACAATACGTGACCAAAACTCGGCTCGTGCACTTGCCACATTGGGCGCATAGATGTTCGGGAAGCCCATGAAACAACCATGAACCTGCATAGTAATCCACTGGGCCCTTGCCTGGCATAATAATACCTCTGCCCACAATGGCCTGCTTCCATAAGTCGGCAATAGTCATACATACCCCTCCCTGGATGCCTCCAGGCCCAAAAGCAGTTGACCAAAATGTCTCATAACGACCGCGCAAAATCTGGCCACATCAACGAATGTGGCTCTCACAAAGATGGTGCTCTTGGAAGTGTGAGAAGTGTGTGAAGTCGTAAGCGAAGAAGTCCCACCTGCGATGGATGTCGAAACTAGTCAGTCCTCCAGGGACTGCTGCAAGAGGTGATGTGTGCACTAATAGAGGCGTCTGAAGGAATGGCTGCTCCTCTCGCGCCAGGCGGCTCGTTGCAAAAGCATTGCTAGTCACTTAGCATAGATGCATATCCTCTGGTTGCACACAGCATGATCATCAGTATTTCCCTTCAGAATCCATCAGATTCAGTCAGGGAAATTTTCCAATGCATTTAGCCTATTTTTCCTATTTTGATATTTTTCACTTATTATTTTTAAGTGACTTTCCAACAAAAGTAGGTAAGGCAATTTTGCTAAGTTAATATATAAGCAAACCAAAGTTAGCACAATTGGGTAGATGAGCAAGGAGCACAGCAGGCTTTCCAAGCAACAGGTGTTCCCTCCCTCTCTCAGCAAGAACCTCGTCAAGCTCGCTTGGTGAGGCCCCTCACTTAGCGTTTTCTGGGGTCGCCAGCCTTTCTCCATCCTTGGCGATTTCCCCACCTCAGCCTATCGCCAGTAGAGCCATCACCCTTGGCGTTTTTCCCTACCCAAAGGCAGCCTTTCCCTAGCGTTTACTAACGCTAGCAACCTCAGCAAAGGATCAGCATTTTCAGCCACAAAAACGCCAGCAATGACCTGCAACTCTTAGCGTTTTCAGCCAGCGACATCAGCCCTAAAAACGCAGATCCGCAGCAGTCAAAAATGCAGATTTGTAGCGGATGAATAGCAGCAGATCAGCCCTAATTGGCAGCAGAAGAACCCCCAATTTCAGCCCATAAAAACGCAGCCAAAACAGTCATTTTCAGCCACCGAAACAGTCCCGAAATTCAGGACCACAGATTTCAGCCCTAAAGTCGTCGTCGTCATCACCGTCGTCGTCACCGGCATAGTCCCAAGTTGCATCAGTCCATTGCATCCGCATTGTACCACTTGTGCAATCAAAAGTAGACCACTCTCGCCGACGAGAGTGGGGCCTTCGGAGGAGGGTTTTACAACGTCTCCGGTGTCGTATCTCTCCTCTCTCTCTATCTCTTAGTCTCATACACTTGCACGCACAGTGTCCATTCACTTTGTTCGTGATCATAGCACTTTCCATTAAGAACGGAAGGCTCTCCCTTCCATAAGAACTAAAAAGGAACCTTGAGCACAGTTCGGAGCACTCATCTTGAGCAAAGCGCAAACAATCATTCCGCTGCACCTAACATTGGTATCAGAGCGTTGGCAGTGTTCTGTATCACTCAAGGAAAGAACCACAAGAACCACGAGAATTTTTTTTTGCTTGTTGAAATCGCACGAACCCAAGTTCGCTTGGGCGTGTCGATTCCTAATCGTGTTTTGTTGAAGAGTGACAGGAAACCGAAGAAAGAAGGGTTTGTCCAACCTCCCCTTGTGTCTCTTTTCACTCATTAAGAGCGGACCGTGCACTTAGCGGCCGGCCAATCGACGTGAGGTGGGAAAAAGAAACCTTGGTGTGAGCGCAAGGCCGCCAAGGGGTGCGCCTGCGGAAAAGAGTAGAACTCGGGTGAAGAGAAGATCCTTCTCAAACACGATTTGCAAGCGAAAGGTGTTGGAATTAGGGTTGCAGATAAACGCACACAGCTTGGAGAAGACGAAGGAAGCTCAAGGCACACAATAGAGAGAGTATTACTTGGTGTGCAATGGAAAGATAGATAGCCCTAGAGTGATGGGCGTATATACAATGCATGGGGGAAAAAACCTCCTAAAGAGGGAAAAAATGCCCTAGCGGTCCTAGTGTGTTCACACACATCACTACCACATGTATATGGTAACAAATCCCCCCTGGAGTGATGCGGTGAACGAGAGCTGGCACATGAGTAAAGGGAAGTGCCATGCCCTGAGGATAGGATCAGTCCACAAAGGGAAGTAAGCCCAAAGCTTTGCGGAAAGCTTCAAGCTTCTCACGAGACAATGCCTTTGTGAAAAGATTTGCAAGGTTGTCCTATGTTGGCACATAAGCCAAGCTAACCTCTCCTGCTGAGAGCCTCTCCCTGACATAGTGGTAATGCACCTCAATGTGCTTTGTGCGAGCATGAAAAACTGGGTTTCTCGCAACTGCCAATGCGCTCTGACTGTCAGTGTAGATAGTGTTGGCAGTGTCCTGTCCAACACCCAAATCAGCCATAAGGCGTCTGAGCCATACACACTCAATCGTAGCTGTGAAGACTGCCCTATACTCAGCCTCACAACTCGAAGTGGCCACAGTAGGTTGCTTCTTGCTCAACCATGATATACATGAACTGCCAAGCATGAAACAAAAACCACTTGTGGACACTTGCGTGTCAAAACAACCAGCCCAATCTGAGTCCGAAAAAGCATGTAAGTCTGGCGGCAATGATCCCCCCTTGGGATAAAACAAGCCAAGATGTAAAGTGCCACTAAGGTAGCGGAAAATCCTCTTGACAGTCTGCCAATGCTTAGACCCTGGGCTATGCATAAATCTGCTGACCTGTGAGACTGCAAACTGAATATCTGGCCTCGTGTTGCATACATAAATGAGACATCCAACAGCAGTTTGGTAAAGAGTGACATCAGCAGGATCACCAGCCCATGAGAGAGGCGACGAAGGATTCTCTCCACCAGGAGAATTTTCCAACCCTCCCCCTTTGCCATCTACACCACGAGTTGTACTAACTCCTATGGAGATGATGGTCAAGTCAATGATGGACATGATGCTGGCACAACAAGAAGCGACTCGCGTCACTTTAGAAGCGAATCGAGTTGCATTGGCACAACAAGAAACCACTCGCCTTGCGCTCGAACGCGAACGCGATGAACGAAATGAACGAAAAGCAGAAAGAGAGACTGAGCGTGAAGCTCAAAGGGAGCTACGCACTCAAGAATTTGTTTCCCAAGTGCTAGCCTCGAAGACCGAACCACCCAAAGATCGTGGGAGTTCCTCAAGTGGTGCAAGCCACATTGCAGATTCCAACAACCCAGGCACAGAGAAGTTGACTTTCAGTAAGTATGGCGGTAAGATGGATGCTACGGTTATTCATTCTTGGTTGCATCAATTGAATGCTTATTTTGCGACAACTAAGAAGACAGGAAATATCAAAGTTTTGACGGTAGCTATGTATCTTGCCGGTGATGCCATCAATTGGTACCACGCATGGTAAGAGGCACAGCTAGCCGCGCACTTAGAGGAAGCCGACGGATTCACGCCCCTTTCCTTCGGTTGGACTGATTTCCAAGACAAGCTCAAGGTGCGGGTTATGCCACCTCAGTACCTCACATGATTGAAAGACGATTGGCGCTCTCTCAAGCAAAATGGTATGCCAGTCATGTCTTTTTCTAATCGTGTTTTGCAGCTAGGTACTCAATTACGAAAATCCGATGATGAGCGCAAAGAGTCTTTTCTCTTTGGATTGGACGAGTATATCAAGTACGATGTCGAGGTACTCGATCCAATCGATCTCAACAAGGCGGTAGCGATTGCTCTCGCACAGGAGATGAAGCACAATAAGGGAAAGCCTAAGGAGAACAAGACTTCCACAAATATCTCGCAGACTTCTCAGAACCCTCAGAACGGTAAGAACGGTAAGAATGATAAGAATGATAACTCTTCTAACCAATCTTCCAACGATCTCTCAACAAAGAATTCTTCCAATGAATCTAAGGGTAAGGCTAACACAATTGCTAAACCTAAGCTTACTCCAGATGAAAAGGTAGCACAAGGAATTGTAGGAGGATACATCACGTTGGAAGAGCAAAGCACTTATTCTAAGGAAGGTCATTGTTTTCATTGTCACATTAAACGGTCACATAAAAAGAACATGTTTTAAGCTTGAATCGAATGAATCTAAAGAACCCACAACACCCACTTCCTCTGTCAATGCAATGAATGATAACACGAGAGTGCCCCAAGTTTCTCAGGACCCTCCCATTGATGATTCTCTCATTAAATGTTCTGATCGTACGTCGGGGCACCGTTTTGTCATATTGTTTGACCCAGGTAGTATGCATGATGTGATCAGTTCCTCTCTTGTTGAGAGAGCCCGCCTCGAAGTTAGTCCGAGATCTCCTATCGAGGTCTCTGGCTTTCGTCCCAGTATGGATTCTCTCGTCACGGAGGAGTGCCTTGATGTGTTATTTGCAATTAAACAGACTACCTTCACTAGAAGATTTGTTGTTTCTCCTCTCTCAGGATGTGATATGGTTTTGGGCATTCTATGGTTTCATGATACTAATGCTCTCATTGATTTATAGGCCAACACTTTAACTCTCAATGCCAAAAGTGATTCTCCTGTTGTCATTCATGTTGAGGACATTGCTCATTCTTCATCTTTCATTGCTAATATGCAGAACAAGCTTGAAAGGATTCAGGAGAAGGAGACTCTCTCAGTCTCTTTTTCTCCAAAACATGACACACAGGATTTGCATGATTCTGTGAAGCATGATGATGATTTGATTGACAATGATTTGCATGATGATTTGGATGACAAAGACAAGCATGATGATTTGCTTGATGATTTGGATGACAAAGACAAGCATGATGATTTGCATGATCAAGATGTGATTTCTCACAAGCATGATGAATTGCATGAAAAGGATGTGATTGTTTATAAGGATGATGTGTTAGTGGATGCATTTTCTAGCGAAGCTAACCTCGTAGTAAATTCGATCAATCACGAAGAATCGATCTTTGCTTTCGAGTCGAGGTCTAAAGAACCCCCACAAGACAATTCGATCATTCAAGAAGAAGCGATCTTGGCTCTTGAGCCTTGGTCCAAAGAACCCTCACAGGAAGTATTATGTGTTCGCATGATTGATACGCACGCATTGTTCGAGTGTTTCATTCGTGATCGTTTCTTGTATTTTAGTCAGCGTCTTTATATGATCCCTGTTCCTACGCATGACATATTGTACGTTGAGCACGTTTTACTCATGGATGAGCACGAATGTATGCGGATTGTTTGTGAAAAGCTGAAAAGTATGCATTCAAGGACGTCACATTCCATGTCTCTTCCTTGGCATGACACATTCGTAGAAAGAGCACATGAAAGTGTGAGCACCAAGCATGGGCATTTCCGTTGTGTTTTGCCACAATTGATTGCTCTAGATCATAAGCGAAAGATTCGATCTCATTGTTTGCATGTGTGTGGTGAACGGTTTAGCACTCCGTCTATTTGTTCATCTACATTGCATACACAATCTTTAGCAAAGACAAGATTTTTTCCACTCACTTTACATGGAATGAGTATGTTCATGGTTTTGTGTTGGAAGTGGTTCAGGAATTTTCAGCCATGGAGATTCTTGAAGACGAAAGAAGCACCACTCTAGACGAAGTTGAAGCATTGAAGGAGCCACAGAAGCCTTTGTGTCGCTTTCGGCGCGGCCCAAAGAAGCAAGCGTTGCAGACCTTTATGAAGTTCAAGTACCGCACGACCCACACAGCAAAGTGGGCCGGCGAAGAGTCCTTTCCAGGATTCCGGATGCTATTGGCGATCTCCCTCGATGCCATACAGTTCGGTACCAGTACCTCACTTTGAAAAGGAGGGGATGTCACGTGACACATCCCAACCCTATGTGTCCGTGGGCAAGCTACAACATAACAGGGTTCAGTCAGTCCAGTCAAGTCTAGACTAGAAGTGATCTGGCACTTTTGTGAGTCTATTCGTAGACCCTGCATGCCCAATCACTTAGCATAGATGCATATCCTCTAGTTGCACACAACATGATCATCAGTATTCCCTTCAGAATCCATTAGATTCAATCAGGGAAATTTTCCAATGCATTTAGCCTATTTTCCCTATTTTTGGTATTTTTCACTTATTATTTTTAAGTGACTTTCCAACAAAAGTAGGTAGGGCAATTTTGCTAAGTTAATATATAAGCAAACCCAAGTTAGCACAATTGAGCAGATGAGCAAGGAGCACAGCAGGCTTTCCAAGCAACAGGTGTTCCCTCCCTCTCTCAGCAAGAACCTCGTCAAGCTCGCTTGGTGAGGCCCCTCACTTCAGCCCTAGCGTTTTCTAGGATCGCCAGCCTTTCTCCATCCTTGGCGATTTCCCCACCTCAGCCTATCGCTAGCAGAGCCATCACCCTTGGCGTTTTTCCCTACCCAAAGGCAGCCTTTCCCTAGTGTTTACTAACGCTAGCAACCTCAGGAAAGGATCAGCGTTTTCAGCCACAAAAACGCCAGCAATGACCTGCAACTCTCAGCATTTTCAGCCAGCGACATCAGCCCTAAAAACGCAGATCTGCAGCAGTCAAAAACACAGATTTTCAGTGGATGAAATAGCAGCAGATCAGCCCTAATTGGTAGCAGAAGAACCCCCAATTTCAGCCCATAAAAACGCAGCCAAAACAGTCATTTTCAGCCACCGAAACAGTCCCGAAATTCAGCAGTTAGAAGACCATAGATTTCAACCCTAAAGTCGTCGTCATCATCGGCATAGTCCCAAGTTGCATCAGTCCATTGCATCTGCATTGTACCACTTTGTGCAATCAAAAGGAGACCACTCTCGCCGACGAGAGTGGGGCCTTCGAAGGAGGGTTTTACAACGTCTCTGGTGTCGTATCTCTCTTCTCTCTCTATGTCTCAGTCTCATACACTTGCACGTGCAGTGTCCATTCACTTTGTTCGTGATCATAGCACTTTCCATTAAGAACGGAAGGCTCTCCCTTCCATAAGAACTAAAAAGGAACCTTGAGCACAGTTCGGAGCACTCATCTTGAGCAAAGCGCAAACAATCATTCCACTGCACCTAACACAATCTTTCACTCCGGAAAAAGTGAAAAATTTGACTGTCGTGCCGCCATCTTTGAAATCTTTGGGTTGGCTAGATGCATATCCTGGGTATGGATAATAAGGGTATCCATATGGGCTCCAACCATTGTAGCCTGGTGGCGGCGGTGGTGGTGGAGGTGGGGGCAATGGCAGTGGCAAAGGCGGTTGCACTGAATCAGGGTCAGATAGCTGAACCATATTTCTGAAAACTCCCCCCGATCGGAACAGACGGCTGAGAAGGTTGCCGATTGGAAGCTCTCGTACTTTCTAATGTCGGGGGAGGAGGTACCACCTGGGGCATCAAAGGGGGTAACATGTAGTTCAAAAATTGTTGAAAACTTTGCAGTATCGGAAGATTTTGCTGAGGATGCCGCGAAAGAATGTCGTGAAGCTCGTGTGCAGAAACTGCAAATATTCTGCTGAATCCATGGATTCCTTGTCTTGGGTTCTTTATGGCTTATGCCCTATAAGACAGAGTGATGAAGACGGGAGCGCATTCAATGCGCGATGAAGTAAGGGTGGGAGTGGCTAATAAGTCCGGGGCCAGAGGCCGAAGATACCTCGAATAAAATTCCAATAGCTCTGTTTGGTCTTTTGTAGGATCGGTATGCTTTCAGAAAAGCACACGCCTGATGCTCTGATACCACTGTCACAAGACGGGCACCACATGCCAATAGAAAAGAACAGACTGAACAGACTTTTAGCACTTCAATAACAACTAAACTGAGAGAGAGAGAGAGAGAGAGAGAGAGAGAGAGAGAGAGAGAGAGAGAGAGAGAGAGAGAGAGAGAGAGAGAGAGAGAGAGAGAGACACGACATGCGACACGGAGTGGCGGAATTTCACCCTAGAGAGTATTGGCCCCAAACCTTGGCGCCCCTTTCGGTATTTCTTTATATTGCATCAACACAGTACAAGCCGGTACTCCAGACTCTGCACCTTCTCCAGGAAGCATGCCCAAGAATGAGCCCATGGCCTCATGTTTAAAGGCCCTAGGCCCCAAAAGCAGCTTACCGTAAAAAGCTCTCAAACTCAAAAGCATCTGCTCCAAAAGCAAAGCCAAAAATTTGTCAACGTAAATCACGGAATTCCGTACATCAATTAGCGCAAAACGCGGAAATCCGTATTGTCTGCCACGTCAGCATGTTAGCGCAATTTTTGGAATTTCCGTACAGTTGCCACGTTATCAGCTGCTCCGCCAGCCTTTTCCGTGTGTGTGTGGGTCTTGCTTTATTTTAATCCTTTAAGTCACTTGGGGCCCCATTGGACAGGGTCCCCATAAGTTGGTAGGACTTCTTCTTCTGTTACTTGTTTTTCTTAGGGTTTAGGTCCCTCCTCGGCCAGCATCTGCAAGTTGGCTCCCTTTTTTAAGGCTTTGACACATCAGCAATTTATGACAACTCTGTCAGTTCTTCTTCTTTTTTTAATTCTCCATCTCAATCTCAATCTAAGGGCGATAAATTTTAGTGTAAGGGTAAAGGAAAATCTAATAGACC
This sequence comes from Adiantum capillus-veneris, assembly GCF_014529385.1. Classification (NCBI taxonomy): domain Eukaryota; kingdom Viridiplantae; phylum Streptophyta; class Polypodiopsida; order Polypodiales; family Pteridaceae; genus Adiantum; species Adiantum capillus-veneris. The sequence continues at coordinate 122,935,185 of NC_140936.1, read as the reverse complement.
TCACCTCACACCTGATGAAAAGATTGCTCAAGGAGTTTTAGGTGGTCAATTAAGTAGAGAAGAACAAGCATTGTATGCAAAGGAACGTAGGTGTTTCCATTGTTCAATCGTAGGTCACATGAAAAAGACTTGTCCTAAGAAAGAATCTTAAAAGGAAGCATCTACAACGTCAACTTCTGACTCTACCCCTCAAGTTAATACTATGAGTCGGGTGAAGCCAGAAACTAAGCAAAAGGGGACTTTCAAAGAGGATGAACTCATAAAATGTTATGGACATGTGAATGGTCAAAGGGTTGTTATGTTATTTGATTCTGGAAGTTCTCATGATGTCATAAGTAAATTTCCTGTGAAACATGCACGTATTTAGGCTTCTCCCATCCCCACCCTCCTGGTGCATGGGTTTTTTGAAGGCATGGACGCTTCAATTTCTCAAGAAGTTAATGATGTCAAATTAGTCATTCAACAAACTCAATTCACTCATCGTTTTGTAGTCTCTATGACTTGCGCTCTCGTCGACAAAGCAAGCGAGCCTTGCAGCATAGGTGGAGCGCCTCGAGGCAACCTTCATCATCTGCAAGATGATTGGTACCCTACCTAGCAAAGGGGAGGTGTGTGATCTTCTCCAGGCTCGCCTTTTAGCAAAGGTGAGAAAGATCATCGATGTTCAGTTTCTCAATCGATGCTTGGTACTGCGAGGGTAAGAGGCTGAAAACTGAAGACTGCAGATGCTATGGGCTGAAATCTGAAAACGTTGGTGTGCTGCAATCTGAAAACTCTGGGATCTCTGCGAGGTGAAGGACTGAATGCGGAGGTAAAAACGCTGGAATGTTGATGACGAGGGTGGCTGAAAACGCTGTTGTATGATGCTGCAAAACGCTAGCTAGAGGTGGAGAAAACGCGGGTACTGCTTGAAGAGAGAGCCTTGTGCTGCAGGTGCCGGAAACCCCTTGTCCTTCTGCTCTTTCTTGGCTTCTTCTAGCGCCCAAGGGCTGCCTATATAGGTGCATCCATTCTGGCTTGAGCAGCATTAGTTTCAGCCCCACGATTTTAACCAAAGGTCACTTAATTATTAAGTGAGCATAAGAGATGATTCACACGTGGTAAAAGGTGGTTCGTATGCAGTGAATGCTTATGCTTGGTTGCTAAATGCTTATGCTAGGGTACTAATGGCTTGTGCAATCAGAGGGCATGCACGTTCTGCATACATGCTCACAAGGGTGCCAAAACACTTTCTAGGCTGGCCTAAACCCTAAAGTAGGAGTTACAGCTTGTCCACATGTACATACGGTTAGATGTGCACGTGACATTCCCCCCTTTTCAAGCTGAGGTACTGGTACCGAGCTGTATGGCTTCCGTAGAGTCGGCCAACAACTCTTGGGATCTTGCGAAGCACTCTTTGCCGGCTCACTCTACTGCGGGGTCCTATGATACTTGAACTTCAAGAAGGTCCGCAATGCTTGCTTCTCTGGGCCGTGCCAAAAGTGATGCAGAATAATCTGCTTCAGCTCCATGTCTTCAACTTCATCTACGATCTCGGGTTCATCTTCTTCAAGAATATACTTTGGGGGATTTCCCTGAAACCACTTCAAACACAATATCATAGACACATCTGTTACTTGTCGAGTGATGGGAAAAAACTATGCTTCCTAAATGATTGCGGATAAAATGCAGATGAAAAATGTGACGGAGTGTCAAACCTTTCAGCAAGTACATGCCAAAAATGTGATCTAAACTTGACTTTTCGACCTAAAACTGCCACAAAATGATGACATCGCAACACTGTTTGGGCTCACACACACACAATGACCTTGCGTCAGAAGTGTCCTGTGGCAGCAATATGGAATCCTGCAAAACGCGCTGGCAGGTTGACGTGGCAGATTGTACGGATTTTCCCGTTTCATGCTGGCTAATGAAGTGGTAGCTTGTACGGATTTCCGTAATTTGCGTTGGTGCTTTTTTGGCAATTTTTGAGGACTAGTTGGTTTTGGGGCAATTTGCTTTTGAATTTAACTGCTTTTGGGGCTTTGCTTTTGGCATCCCTTGTAAGAATAAAAAGGGCCCAAGGGCCTCACTCTTCAGAGCATCTGGACGGAGAGTCTGAGAGCCGAGGACCCGCGGCTGTTGTATTTTGATCAAGCATTAATATAAAAGAAATACCAAAAGGGACGCTAGTCTTTGGGGCCAATCTCTCTCGGCATGGAACTACATCAGGCCGTGTCGACCAATTAAATTGTGAATTTTAAAGTTGTGGAAGTATCTTAAGTGATTCTCTCGTGTATTGTGTCAGATTTTCGTCTTGGAGGTGACCAAGATTGTGATAGTGATATCAGAGCACGGCCGATTTCTCTTCTATCGGGAAATCCAATCCTCTTACCGCGACACACATGGGTTTAAACGACGAATCCCGCAAGAACCAGACGAACCCTCCTTATACTACGAACAATTCGAATGGATTAGCAGTGTCACAAATCGGTGACGTGGCTGCCAGGTACACACACACACCCGTCATGGCTGAAATGCTGGCATGGCAATTCCCGAAAATCACGCCTAGGGCTGACGCGGCACTGCTGTACGGATTCCTCGGAATTTGCTGCGCATTTTGCAGCCAGCCGTACGGAACTCCAGCTTTTTGTGTTGCCTGCTTTTTCTACGCAATTGGAGAGAGAGAAAGAGCTCTTTTGCTTTATTTTAGGCGAAAGAGAGAGAGAGAGAGAGAGAGAGAGAGAGAGAGAGAGAGAGAGAGAGAGAGAGAGAGAGCACAAGCTTTTGATTTTATGCTTTTGGGGCTTTGCTTTTGGCATCCCGTGTAAACTCTTTAAATATGTGGGTAGGCCACTCACAACTCAGAGCATCTGGACGCAGAGTCTGAGTGTGAGCGCCTGCCCACACTCTTGTACTTTGAACACAGATTAATACAAAAAGAAATACCGAAAGGGACGCCAGTCTTTGGGGTCAATATCTCTAGGCACGGAACTCCGTCGGGCCAGTGTCGAATCAATTGTGAACTGTGAACTGTGAACTGTTTTGAAGTGGTTATATGTGCAGTCGCGATAGATTCTCGACTTGGACTGTCCAAGTCCGTTACAATGGTATCAGAGCACGGGCGATTTCTCTTCTACAGGAAATCCGATCCCTAATTTTTTTTCCGCGGCACCTATGGCTTCAGGCAAAGGCAAGGATCAATCGACTCCCTCCGCATCCGGAGATGCGGGAAGGGATCACAACGAAGATTCAGGCAAGGAGTACGGCCCGCCTCAACCTACTTCCGCGGAGCGTCGAGAGATGGAGCGTCAACGATTGATCGGCGACGCAACAAAGATGATGCTCAATTTTGCGAAGGATCCAAAATTTGCAAAATATATGAGCGAGACTTCTTTCAAGGAGGTGCACATGCAGTGGTGGCAGAAGACCACAAAACCACCCCACAAATCCTCTCTCAAGAAACCTTCTACCCCCAGGAAGTATACAGAGAAAGAATTAGAAGAGGTGGTTGATGCAAGAATTGCTCAGCTTTTTGATGTGCAGAACAAAGCTGAAAAGCATGACAAAAAGCAAAAGAAAGGCACTGACTTCCCGGGTTATTTGGGTCGTCAATCTACTTTTGAAAATGCAAGAAAACAGAAGAAGCGTGTTCGATTTGAAGGAGTACCCAGTTCTTCTTCTTCTAACAGTTCTTCTAGCTCATTTGACTGGAGCAAAGAAGACAGAAAAGGCAAAAAGAGAAACAAGAAGCAACGCTTCGAAAAGGGCAAGAAAAAGGCAAAGAAGTCTAAATCTCGCCCCATGAGTGATAGTTCTACAAAGGACTTGTCTACAGACAGTTCGGACTCTGATGACAACAAATTTTATGCAAAGAAGAATTTTTATAAAGCCAACCATTATGACCTCCTGGAAGACAAAAGCAAGAAAGTCCAAGAGTTTAAGGAATGTGGATAGTCAATTAAATTTGACACGTTTTCTGGTTATAGAGATGCTTCGAAGGCTTTGTCTTTTGTTCTGCAGTTTGACATCGCTTTCGCGGGAGGGCGTTACTCAGAACACTCTAAGATTCGGAGAGCTGCCTCTTACTCTAAGGGGAATGCTCGAACTTGGTGGTCCACGCTTCTACTAAACAAGACTGTGCCAGTTACATGGCTGAAATTCAAGAGGATTTTTATTTCTTCTTGGCTGACTAGAGAGTATGAACGCGATATACGCACTGCTTGGAACCATCTTAGGATGACCAAGAAGGATACAGTGGATGGTTATTGCGAGAGATTCTGGAGCTCTTTTCTACCCGCCTCTTCATTTAAGAAGACCTCATTCAAGGAACACATTGAGCGCTTTACCTGGGGTCTTCCTACAAAGATCCGAGATCACTGCTTAGAACAAAAGTCAGCTTCTACTCAAGAGTTGATTAGTCATGCAAAACGGTGTTTTGCCATTCACGTTGGCAGTTTGACCTACCTCACCGGTGAGATCATGACACAAAGAGCCAAACAGACTTCGACAAATGAAAGTAGAAAGAGGAAGAGCAATCCAGAAAAGAAAGATACACTACCCAAACTCACTCCTCAGGAGAGAGCTCGCTACATCAGGGAAGGGAAGTGCTTTGGATGCGGGGAAACTGGACATATCTCCGCGAAGTGCCCTAAAAAGGCACAGAATGACAAGGACGACTAAAGGTTTGAGAGTTCGAGAGCTGAGGACCGTGGAAGAAAAGGCAAGATGAAAACAAAACTGGTTCTAGATTGCGTGGGTACCGATCCTAGCACGTTGGACGAGAGTATAGAACTTTGCCGAGCTTGGGGCAAAGTAAAAGACCAAGAAGCCCTGATCTTCTTTGATGGAGGAGCCAAGGCCAACTTCATTTCGGCTGGAGATCACTCCCGATCGGATGGGACCACTTGGGGAGGCAGTTCTAGCGGCATCCGACAGGGACGTAGCCATTACACCTGTCATTGGCAAACTTCAGTTGCATTATCAGGGGTATTTGGGGCATGAGGACTTTTACATAATGCCTTTGGAAGGTTGTGATGTCCTCTTGGGAATTCCCTGGTATCACAAGAACAACGTTGTGGTCAACTATCGGGCGAGGAAAGCGACATTGACGACAAAGAAGAGCAGAACCATTGTACTTGACATAAAATTTAAGGGCGTCTGTCCCTATTGTATCGGCTTCGGCCATTTCAAAGTTAATGAAATCCAGTCTGTTTGTTTACTCGATCTTCTTGAAAGAGTTGAGTGATGAGGATAGGACAAATATGCCTGAACTTGAGCCAAGATTTTCTCCACTCTCATGCCGATTGCTTCTCAGAAGGCCTGCTAGGCGAGTTACCACCTTCTCGTCCTGAAGATCATACCATCGATCTGATACCTGGAAGCACACCATCGAACCGGCCACCTTACCATGTGAGCCCGAAGAGATTATGAACCAAGTGAAAGACCTCTTGGAAAAGGGTCTTGTCTAGCCTAGTACTTCACCGTATTTCTCTCCAGTGTTGTTGGTTTTGAAGAAAGCCGGATCTTGGAGAATGTGCATCGATTATAGAGCTCTCAACAAAATCACCATCAAGAACAGATTCCCGATTCCTAGAATCGATGATATACTTGATCGACTTTAGGGATCCTCATGCTTTAGCAAGATCGACTTGAAAAGTGGATATCATCAGATCCGAATCGCACCGGGAGACGTCTACAAGTTAGCTTTTTGGACAACTTTTGGGTTTTTAGTGATGCCTTTTGGCCTAACCAATGCTCCTGCGACATTTAACCAGATGATGGACAAGATTTTTCGAGAGTACAGGTTATTTTTTGGCACTTTCTTTGACGACACCATTGTTTTCTCCAAGGATGAGGCAGAACATAGAGATCGTCTGCTTCAAGTCTTTCAGGCATTACGAGATCACAAGTTGGTGATTAATGCAAAGAAAAGTGAATTTTTTCTCCCAAAGATACACTTTTTGGGACACATTGTGTCAGCAGCAGGAGTGCAAATGGTTCCGGCCAAAATAGAGACAATCCGTGATTGGCCTGATTTGAAGAATATCCATGAAGTTGGAAGCTTCTTGGGATTGTGTTTGTACCATAGGCGGTTCATTTGAAAGTTTGCAGTGGTTGCTTCCCCTTTGCATATTTTGACACAGAAAGGAGTCCCTTTCTCGTGGAGACCCATAGAGGTGACTGCCCTTCAGACTTTAAAAAAGAAATTGGCTACGGGACCAGTTTTGACTTTGCCGCACTTGCAGAAGTCATTTGAAGTATATTGTGATGCTTGTGGTCGTAGTTTGGGTGTGATCTTAATGCAAGAAGGCCATGTCATTGCTTACGAGAGCCGATTGTTCTCAAGGCTGGAATTGACAGCACAGATTTATGAGAAAGAGCTTTTGGCGGTTATCTATGCTCTAACTCAGTGGCAGCACTACCTACTCCGAGCAGATTTTAATGTCTTTGCAGACCATCAGAGTTTACGCTACTTCTTGTCACAGAAGCAGCTATCCGAAAAGCAGATGTGGTGGGCTAACATCTTGTCACAGTTTCACTTCCAGATTGTCCATGTTCAAGGACAGAAGAATTTGGTGGCAAATGCTTTGTCTCGGAAACCGTTGATTTTGACTATCTCCGCAATACATCATAGGAGCTTCGAGGATATGGTTGAGCAGTATGCCACAGATACGAATTTTGCAGATGTTTTCACACGGATACAGGATGGGGAGACAGTAGCGGGATATTCCATTCGGGATGCTACTTGATGAGGAAAACCATGTTGTGCGTTACACAGCCGTTGAGGGAAAAGGTTATGACGGAATGCCACTGTCCGCCTTTTACGGGTCACCGCGGCATTGCTACCACCATGAAAGGGGTAGAGAGATATTTCTTTTGGCCGAAACTCAAGAAGGATGTGGACGAGTTTGTGCGCAGGTGCTTGGTATGCCAGAAGGTCAAGTTTGACAGGCATAAAGCACAGGGATTGTTACAGCCTTTACCCATACCCACCCGCGGCCCCTAGGAAAGTATTGCACTGGATTTTATTTTTGATTTCCCAAGAACACAGAGTGGTCACAATGGTATCTGGACTGATATTGACAGATTTAGCAAGCAGGCTCATTTCATTCCAGTGAAGAAAACAGTCAAGCCGGATTACTTAGCAAGATTGTTTGTGGCCCAGATTTTCAGATTACATGGCATGCCTGAGACGATTGTCTCCAACAGGGACCCCAGATTTACGAGTTTGTTTTGGAAGGCAATTTGGGAGAACATTGGCACGTGGTTGCAGTTCTAGTCATCTTTCCACCCGCAGCCTGACGGACAATCAGAGATTGCCAATTCAGTGGTTCTAGATTTATTGAAGTCTTATATCTCAAATCAGAAGACTCAATGGGAAAAGTATCTACCTTTGGTGGAATTTGACTACAATAAGACGATACACTCTTCGACGGGGAAGGCGCCATTGAGATTATTGAAGGTGCTGCGAAGGTTCCACCCTTCCTAAGCACGAAAGATAAGATTTTTGAAGTTGTTGAGTATACGCGCGACATAAACACGGCTTTTGCCAAGGTTCGCGAGGCTTTGCAAAAATCTCACGAAAGATAGAAAAGGTAGCGGATCGCCATCGTCTCGATTTGAAATTGAAGGAGGATGATTGGGTGCTCTTACGTTTTGAGAAGGCACGCTTGAGAAAGAAGAAGGGAAAGGAGAGGCTTTTTCAAAGCTTAGTATGTGATACTACGGACCTTTCCAAATCTCCAAAAAGATCAATGATGTCTCCTTCCGACTGAAACTGCTTGACACTTGGAGGATTCACAGTGCATTTCATGTGAGTCTCTTGAAACCTTTCAAAGGTGATGTGCCCGAAGATGGGGAGCCCGATGAGCAACCCAAAGTGGAAGAAAACGAGGAGATCCTTGTTCCTGAACAGATTTTGGCACATAAGGGCAGAAAGAATAAGGGTAAAGTAAGAAGGCGGTTCTTGGTTAAATTCAAGAACTATTCTGCATTGGATGCGAAGTGGATGGAGGAGTAGGACCTAACAGATACTCCTCGGATTGTGAAACTTTACCTTGAAGCTTTTGATTTAGCATAGTCTATTTCAAATGGAACCCAGAATTTAGCTTGGCCGCAGATCTGGTACAGTGGGATGCACAAGAGGGGAGTCCTTTGTCAACAGATGCCTTGATTTTTAAATACTAGAGTCACTGATGTCTCTTTGAGCTTCAGGGATACTGAGAGCTGACAATATTCTGCTGTATGACTTTATGAAATGGAATTCCAGAATTTGAAACTGATTTGTTCTTGACTTGTGTTTAAGTGCAGGAACTAATAGACGAAATGACTGCAGCATTTTGGTATGAATGATCTTGAATAGACATGGTTGCAATAGGGGTTAGTCGATTGGGCATCTATGAGGTCCTGGCTAGATCTAGATGCGATTGCTAACTGCATTGCCGATAAATCATGGTCTAAGATCCGAATGAATGTTGAATGTGATTGTCATGTGATGTCCTGTGATGTCTAGTGATGTCCTGTGATGTCGTGTGATGTGACTGTCGATTGGTACATGTGCTAGATATATGTTCCTAGTGTGTCGGTACTAACAATCAGTGTCTGCTAAGACTTCTGTCTATTTTGCAGCGTAATCAAGAGCGATTACAATGCTTTCAAGAGGAGGGTATGTCACAAATTGGTGACGTGGCTGCCCGGTATACACACACACCCATCATAGTTGAAATGCTGACATGGCAATTCTTGAAAATCACACCTAGGACTGACGTGGCACTACCGTACGGATTCCCCGGAATTTATTGTGCGTTTTGCAACCAGCGTTTTGCAACCAGCGTTTTGCAACCAGCCGTACGGAACTCCAGCTTTTTGCGTGGCCTGCTTTTTCTACGCAATTGGAGAGAGAAAGAAAGAGCTCTTTTGCTTTATTTTAGGAGAGAGAGAGAGAGAGAGAGAGAGAGAGAGAGAGAGAGAGAGAGAGAGAGAGAGAGAGAGAGAGAGAGAGAGAGAGCACAGGCTTTTGATTTTCTGCTTTTGGCGCTTTACTTTTGGCATCCCTTGTAAACTCTTTAAATATGTGGGTAGGCCACTCACAACTCAGAGCATCTGGACGCAGAGTCTGAGTATGAGCGCCTGCCCGCACTCTTGTACTTTGAACGCAGATTAATACAAAAAGAAATACCGAAAGGGGCGCCAGTCTTTGGGGCCAATATCTCTAGGCACGGAACTCCGCCAGGTCAGTGTCGAATCAATTGTGAACTGTGAACTGCTTTGAAGTGGTTATTTGTGTTGTCGCGGTAGATTCTCGACTTGGAGTGTCCAAGTCCGTTACAAGCAGAACATGAATACGGGCCACCTCGGCCTACACAGCATTAGCTAATGGAGATGCAACGACGAAGCAGGTTGACAAGTGCGCAAAGAAGATGCTTAAGTTTGCAAAGGATCCACAATATGCAAAAATTTTGACCCGGCACCCAATTGACGAGGTGCACACCCATTGGCAGAAAGCCATCGATACCCCAATCAAGTTAGCCCTCAAACAACCTCTTGTTCCCCGGATGTTTACTGAAGATGAACTCGAGGACGTTGTTGAAAAACTTGTCAACCAACTTTTGGGGTCAAAAGAAAGTCAACTGAAGAAACGTAACAAAGGAATTAATTTCCCCGGTTACTTGGGTCAAAAATCCTCTTTTGAAAACGCCAGAAAACAAAAGAAGCGTGTACGCTTCGAAGGATTACCCAGTTCGTTCTCATCTTCTTCTGACAGCTCGGACGCCTCATCTTCTTCTGACTCGAGTGATGAGGACAAAAAGGACAAGAAACGACGGAAAGATCATATGTTTTATGTAAAAACGAAGCACTTTTACGGAGCCAATCAATATGATTTCCTCGACGACAAGGGAAAAAAGGCCAACGAATTCAAAGAGGGAGGACAAGCAATAAAGTTTGAGTACTTTTCAGGGTTTTGAGATGCTCCCAAGGCTTAAGCCTTTATCCAACAATTTGATATAGCATTTTTTGGAGGCCGCTATTCAGAGCACTCCAAGATCAGACGGGCAGCATCCTTTTTGAAAGGCAATGCATGAACATGGTGGTCCACTCTTTTGTTAAGGAAACAAGCACCGACAAAGTGGTTGAAATTCAAGAAACTCTTTATTTCTTCTTGGTTGACTCAGGTGGGTTCTGGGGTACTTGGGTGCTTGGGTAGTTGGGGTGCTTGGGTGCTTGGTACTGCTTGTAATCTACGTTTAAGAAGGCTTTTCTCTTACCCAAGCTCAACTCCTTCCTGCGGGTGCACTGCTTGGCTTCCTTGCACTCACACCAAGGTTGCTTTTTGCTACCTCACGTCAATTGGCTTGCTGCTAAGTGCGAGGTCCGCTCTCAATGAGTTGAAAGAGAAACAAGGGGAGGCTGAACAAGCCCTTCCTTTCTGGGTTACCTACCACTCTTTAAAAACACAGATTAGGGATCGACACGTCCAAGTGGTCTTCGGTTACGTGCGATCAACAACAAGCAAAAAAAATTAATGTGGCTCTTTATGATTCTTTTCTTGAGTGATGATATCGAACACTACGAAAAGCTCTGATACCAATGTAATGTGCAGTAGCTCAGGATGAGTGCCCAGTGCGTACTCAAGGTTCGTTTTATTGAAGGGAAGAGAGAGCCCCCTTTTACTTCATGAGAGTTTTGCAATAGACCAAAACAAGAGAGAATGCAAACTGTGAGTGATACATAGAGAGAGAGAGAGAGAGAGAGAGAGAGAGAGAGAGAGAGAGAGAGAGAGAGAGAGCAGATGGGGTCCCAAACCCTCCCTCCAAGGGCTGGAGGGGGTCCCCCCTCTCTATTGCTAGAGAGGTATTTGCTTTAGATTGCACAAATCTGGTACAAATGGTCCTAGATGCTGAGATGTTGGACAATGCTTGCGGAGGATGCCTAGTACCGCGAGGCTAAGAGGATGAAAACTGAAGACTGCAGATGCTATGGGCTGAAATCTGAAAACGCTGGTATGCTGCAATCTGGAAACGGTGGGATCTCACGAGAGGTGAAGGGCTGAATACGGAGGCAAAAATGTTGGAATGCTGATGACGAGCGTGGCTGAAAACGCTGTTGTATGATGCTGAAAACGCTGGCTAGAGGTGGAGAAAACGCTAGATATTGCTTGAAGAGAGAGCCTTGTGCTGCAGGTGCCGGAAGCCCCTTGTCCTTTTGCTCTTTTTTTCCTTCTTCTAGCGCCCAAGGGCTGCCTATATAGGTGCATCCATGCTGGGTCAAGCAGCATTAGTTGCAGCCCCATGATTTTATTTAGAAGCCCAAAGGTCACTTAATTATTAAGTGAGCATAAGAGGTCAGTAAAAGGTGCTTTGTTATGCTAGGGCTAATGGCTTGTGCAATCATAGGGTATGCAACTACTCTTAAGTGTTTGGACATGCATGTCTTGCGTACAGGCTCACAAGGGTACCAGAACACTTCCTAGGCTTAGATGTGCACGTGACATCCTAAGGCTGGCTTGGCCCAAGCAGGTTCTTCCTCCGAGACTAGTGCACAGGTAGAGGAGGGCTGCCAGCAGGTCGACCACAACGCCAGTTCGGCGCCCCAAGTGGTCGACTTGCACCAGGCCAGCAACAATGGATTCCCATTGTTGCTGGTCTTGTGCAAGTCAACCACAAGGAACCGTTTCGACCCCTTATAGCAGGACGAGCCCACGGATGCCCCTTCCACCTCAGCTTTGCCTTTGACAGCCACTCCTCCTCCCGCTCCGCCCACCGCCCCTACCCCACCGTCTCCATTGTCTCCACCTCCCACGATCCCCCCGATTACCATCCCCTCCCCTCCCATTCCACCCTCTAGCCCCCTTGCTCTGTCATCCACTCTCTCTCTTGCCTCACAGTCGGCTCAGGGGACAGGACCTTCATCGATAGCTAGGAGGTCTCTTGGGCATGCACGGTCTACAAATAGACTCACAAAAGTGCCAGATCACTTCTAATCTAGACTTGACTGGACTGACTGAACCCTATTATGCTGTAGCTTGTTGTCCACAGACACATAGGGTTGGGATGTGTCATGTGACAGATTGCAAGAAAGCATTGCAGTTCTTGTAGCAATTCGACAACATCTATGCTTTGGAGAATTATACAGAAGAATCCGACTTAAGAACTTATTAAGGCCGCAATTGTCCACCAGGTTTTCCAACAAATAAATCAATAAATTGATTTATTAAAATTGAGCCAAGGGGTTCTGGATCGGGTGAAACTGTCGCACATCTCCCCACTCGGAAATCCGATCAACGCGGGGAATGGCTTGTTGGATTCCTCTAACCTGAAACCATATGCTCGTTGTGCCAGATGTCTACCGTAGTGTAATAACATCTATCGAAACGCGTGTACAAACCATTTATGCAAGAGGGTTCCAAAACTGAAAAACCTAATCTAATAGGCTTGTCCGAACATGTAGGTGCTGTGAACAAGCTAACAAAATTGCCGGTACTAATCCTCCTAGGATTCTAGACACTCCTATCTAAGAAGAAGGGGAAAACTAGCTCTAGAAGTCGATGAAGCATGTCCACATGGCACACATAGCCATGTGCACGTGACACTACACTATCTAGCAAAAGTAAGATAAACAATTCAAGGAAAGATTGAAAGATTGACTGCACACAACTTCGAAGAGTGGCTACAATGAGTATAGTTGCAACGAGAGGATCTACAAATCAATGGACATAACCCTACATCAACAATTCGTAAAGGTTTGTTATGTGTATCCAAATCTCCATGTCTATGCGTTTTCTTGGACGACACAACTAGACTACGAGGCAAGGTGTGCCTTTCGTTTCTTATAATTTTTTGGGGGGGACAATGTCAACCTCCATCATACTGTTGTACGGCACTTTTTGTATGACGTGCACTATATATGGCTTGTAGTTTGTGTCATTTTCTCATTGCACGACGAAAAGTTTAACTACTCAGATGGTTGGTAGCTTTACAAAACAACATTCTCTGCCTTGGACACTCAAACAAGATGCCTACTCAATGACCAAGTCCGTAGTTCTAGTTAATTTCTTCGTTTATCTACATTACAGTCTATTGTATACGAACATATTATTTTTAACTTGCAACAACACATTATCAAAACTAAACCATATCAACAAATGTTTTTGGCATCGAGCTTTTGTTTTACCAGACATGCGCTTCTTTGCCTATATAAAGGTAGCTGGCGGCCTCCTGCCAGTAGGTTCTTATCTGTTGACAATACTGTTATGGATTTATTCTTATCTCTATTACACTTTGCTCAATTGTCCTGTCTCTATCCTTCAATTGCACATTATGACATGATATGAGGAGCAAAGCCCAGTTCTAACAAGGTAACATGCCTGTTCCTTTAGACATCAAGACCCAGCAATACTCTGCATAATAGAGCACTTCCAGCAGTATGCAATGTTATGAACGATTAGATGTGCGTGCTGGAGGCTTGGCTTGTGCCTTGGCAATTCAAGATCCGCTATCATGCTTGTAATACTCAATTAATGTCTCGCATGATTAAAAGTTGAGTCAGCCTTACACTTCCTGTCTTTAACATTGTGTAGATCACCAGTCTTTCCTTTGTTAATGCCGACCTGAGATGCACTCTCTTCTTAAATTTGTTTTCCCCAGGAAGTTTGAAGGAGAAAATATATATGTCAGTGCATTTGAAAGTAAGCCTCTGTCCTCATTTCAAGTAAATTTCAAGCCAATTCAGTGCCTACTAATAAGTGAGTACATCATCACAAGAGACGACCTTCCAAGATGGGAATTATTCAAGTGTCCCATCGTGCCTCTGAAATATCGTCACGCTTGGCAATTGCTAAAAGGAGTTTGTCCACAACAACTGCCTTGCAATCTTGTTGTAGAAAGCATTTTTCCCTGTCAGCAGCTCTGATCCTGCCACCTACATTTTGAGGCAAATACATAGGTCACTCCAACTTGGAAGGATTTAGTGTTTGCCTGACATTGCTTTATACAAATCCAGCAAGTAATGAACGTCAATTCGAGCTTTTACCAAGAACCAAATGTCGCTTACTTTCATGGCCTCCCCCATTTCTGTGTATTATGTACAAGTTGCAGGGGCATGATCTAGACTAGATAGCATAACAATGTTTTATGACATTTAATGCAAACTTGGAGAATGCCTTTGTTGTAACAATTGATTAAAAGTCTACTTCTAACTTGGCCTCAAATCAATTCCTTTCAGCATGTTTTGTATTCCGGGTCCTTCCCAACAGGAAACTCACAGATAACGCTGCTTGAGTCCATAAACTAACTATGCTTTGGCTTCTTCAGACTTCCATGCCGTGCTCCTAATTCTCATGACTTCTACGCTTTTCCCTTTCTAATTCATACCAGCTTCTGCATAAAAATTTGCCATGAGAATGTACGCTGACTCAACACTTTCGTCCAACTTTATTGCCTGTTCAATGACCCCTCCCCCAACATTAACGTCTGCCCATCTCAGACAAGCACTCAATAAAGCATGCCAAATAGCAGAAGATGGCATACCTTGGATAAGTCTTACTGCCTTTTCTAGATGCCCTGCACGACTAAATAGGTCAATCATGCAAATGTAACACTCTAGACTTGCTTCATACCATACTTCTTGCTCATACTCACAAAAACTGCTTGGCCTTCTTCTACTAGACAGCGGTGACTGGCAAACTTTAAGCACACAAGAGCATGCCACTGCATTTGGCAGGATACCCTCACGTTGCATCACTTGGAAGCAGTTTAGTGCTTGTTCAGCTTCACCTTCTTGTGCATATCCTACAATCTATGCACTCCAAGAGACTAACACATTGAGCCTCTGAGATATTGCTGCACTTGGCATACATGTCCACAAGGGCATTACCCAACACAATATTGTTACACAACAAACCCCTCTCCTCTTCAATTTTTCTTCCCTTGTTAGACTTTTTTTTTGCTGCACAAGCTTTCAAGGTGCAAATATATGTCATTGATGCCTTCAAGTTGCATCTATTTAAGGCAATTCAGTGCCTGCTCAACTTTACCTTTGTGTGCATATCCTGCATTCACTCCATACCAAGTGACAACATCCTGAGCAGGAAGTCCTTCAAGCACCCATCGTGTGTTTGAAACATTGTTGCGCGTGGCATACATGTCCACAAGCGCATTACCTAGTAAAATGTTGTTCCGTAACAACCCCTGCCTGGCAATCTCACCATGAATTTGTTTTCCCCTTTCAGCAACTCTGGTTGTGGCACACGCTTTTAAGGCGCTGTCAGGAGTTTTTGGAGCAAGGGATTACGCATATGTACATACCCATGCATGGTGCATTAAATAAAGGATTGCCCATTTTTCAGAGCCAGGTGGTTACGTGGGGCCCACATGTGTACAGGTAGTACAACATGTACATAGTGCATCGTTTTTCACTATCACTAGTACCAGTGTGTTTTTTCCATAATAATGAGGAGTTGGTGGCGCGTAAAACTTCTCGAGGAAGCTATCCGCGGGCCGATGACATGAGATAAGCATGTGCGTCAGATGGCATCTAGTGGCGTTAGGAGGTCGAATGGGGTCAATACTTGCACGTGGAGAAGTACGGACACAATATAGGTGTTTTCTTGTGATAATTATGCATAAAGGTCATCATGAGGACTATATTTTGGGGCCACTTCACGTGGTGGCAGAATGCATTATGGAAAAAAGTCGAGTGCCAAGTGTGTGTATGGATGCAGCAGGGTGACAACTATGCACTGCGAGGCCACTTTTTGGCCATTTCGGGGTCTGTTTGAGGTCATCTAAAAGGCCAAGGGTGCCCAAGTAAAAAAGCTAAGTGTGGGAACCGAAAAACCGGAGAGAAGACCAGAAAAAGAGTGGAGAGAAGAGGAGGAACAACTGCAACTGTGTTTTTGGGGTTTTTGGAGCCTGTTTTGGCAGTAAACTGCTCATCCGAGGTCGGATTTGAGCACTTTGACATTGTAGACTAGGGTTTTGGGCCGTTCCGGACGCGATGGTGCTATCTATTTTGCCAAATTACTCCCTGTTTTTTTGCTGTTTTGGCTGTGTAAGTTTCTTCTATGAGCGAAGCTTCTGCTCCAATTTGTGATTGTATCTGACATATTTTACCCATATTGTGTGAGCTATTTGCCCCATTGGTATTGGCCCAAGCTGAATTGTATCTAAACATCAGAAATTCTCCTCTTTTGAGCTGAGTTTTTTGGGTGTGTGTGTGTGTGTGTCTGTGTGTGGAGTGGGCAAGTGGATAGTCTCTCTCCTCTCACTCCATCGGTGTGTTCCCTGCCTCGACCAGGTAGATTGTGTAAGCCGAGTGGTGCCCCATAGTGTGTGTGTGTATCTTCCCAAGAGTGTGTGTCGAGTTATTATAGAGGCGTTCTGTGTGTTTCCATCCCACCCACATTCTTTTGGCGCCCCCACGGAGGATCTTCTTCGAGTACCTTCAGCTTCGGGATTACAGGTTGTAGATTACAGGTTACAGGACAGGTATAGGTATAGGTGATTCACACAGGTACATGTGGCTGGAGTATAGTGATATACTAGCAGTGGTGTCACTTGCAGTTGTTGTGGGTATGCATCATTTGGCGCCTGTTTGAGCGCATTGTCTGCTGGATTGTACGTTACTTGTGGAAACTGCCATTGTACACCTTTGTGGAGCCATACTTGGTTTTATTTGGCAGTCCCAGCCATTTCTGAGACTTGGTCTGGAAGATAGTCATTTTTGAGACTTGACTATATGAGATTTGTATAAGCCTTCGTGTGAGGGTCGATAGCGTGAGGTTTTATTAAGCTGGGGGATTCTCAAATGTGGAGATCCTTTTAATGATACAGGTAGCTGGAGCACCCTTTTCGTGACCTCGCCATAGGTTATGTACTAGTGAGTCCTATTTGATGCTCGGGTTCTATTGTTGGCAGTTTATGCATACATATACAATCTATATTTTGGGTTCACACTGCTCTATTTCTAGGGAAGCTCTGTCAAAATTTTTCCAACTTATGATGGCTAGTTTTTTGGTCTTTTGAGCCATTTATGCTGTTATGTTGCTGAAATTTTGACAAAATCAGAGGATAAGATAGGTGTTCTTTCTTGGGAGCTGCACGTTGACTTTAATGGATGATCAAAATGGCCCTCAATTCACTCCTTTTCATTTAACTCAAAGAATCCAGATAAATATTCATGTGTCCAGGAAGATTTTTTTCCAGCAGCGCATAGTCTTTATGTTCGGGCCAAGAAGGTTACGAGAGATCCTGGAATTTAGTGTTTGCCTGTTGTAATTCGGATGATTAACTATGAAAACTCATTTGATGTGCATGTGTTTGTCCTTATCTAAAGACAAGCTCCATTGAAGTTTCTGGGGATTGAGTCAGTCAAAAGTTTTGGGTTCTTGCACGTGTGTTCGAAGGGGTTCTCAAAGCATAGAAACTTGGGTAGCCATGGCTTTCTCTTATCTAGAGTTTCATGGAAGAAGTGATGAAGATGTGGAAGACTTTTTGGAAAAGATGGAGGTTGCCTGCATTAGCAACCAGATTCATGATCTCCAAATCTGTTTGCAGAGTGATGCACGAGTTTGGTCCAAAGCATTTGAAGAGGAGTTGCGTGGGGTTGATCCACCCGTAAGGTTGAGTTGGGACAATCTACGGCATGAGTTGGAAGTGGAGTTTGTGAAGATAGTGTTGGGGTATAGGCGTTTGTGCCTTGCCCGGCCGCCCAGAGTCTGGGCACCCACTGACTTGTATACCTTATACATAGCATAAGTGTATAGGGGGCTGCTCACTCATTGAGTCTCCCCACCCATATCTGTGTGTCGTGTGTCTCCTTCTCTCGCTCACTCTCCGTCTGTGGTGCTCCTCGATCCCCTTCAATTGGTATCAGAGCGTAGGTGCGGAGGGAGCACGTGTGTGCACAGTCATGACGACAGCGGAGAGCCAGTTTCATTCCTGAAATCGCGTCCGGACTCTGCGCGCACGTACTTTCAAGAGTGCAAACAGGGTTTCGACTTTGGCATCGGCAAATTCAGCTTTCCGAGAGTGTTTCCACCTGGCATACTGGCGTTTTACTCCCCTTTCGAAGCCATTCGAGCCATCAAAAACTTCATTCGAGCTACGGTTGAGGAGCTGCATTTTTCAGCCCTCTTTTGGCAGTTTATGCTGCGTTTTTGGGTCGAAACGGAGGTTTTTGGCATAGCTTTCACACCCGGACTCAGATACATGTGATCCAGGAGTCTACCTTGGGGTTTTGGCACGCTCCGGACGCACTCGTTATATCAGAATTTTAAAATTCTAAACGCTGAATTTTTTGCAGCAGCAGTTGTTTATTGTGTGTCGAGGATTTCACACATGGTTTGCTCTCAGATGTGAGAGTGATATTTGCTGCAAGTTTCCTCACAGGTGGGAGGATACGATGTATGTCTTATGTGGTTTGATGCTCAGGGAGACTAATGGGATTGCATTTTGAGCTCAGCAATGTATGCCTCGAGCATGTTTTTTGGCAGTCACAGGTAGAGAAGATATTTGTGTACTAGATTTGCAGGTGTTTGCAATGATGTATGCAAAGTGTGGAGATTGGTGCATGCATTTGGAGTGCGGTTTGATGCGCTTTGGTTGCTCATGGTTTTGAGTGTACAGTCAGTTTGGTTACTGGTTTTGTGGCCGTTTTACTGACGAAACTCTGGTGAAATTTTCCTAGAAGTTTTATGCGTATCATTTATGCGATCTAGGTCGAGATTGCGGGTTGCACTCAGCATTTGCGTGCGGTGTTCTCTGCAGGTGGGAGATTTGTGCGTGTATGCATCGATACCGCACAATGTGGGCTTGGTGATTAGCTCACAGATGTATGCTTTATGACGGCGTGTGTGCAGGTGATCTTTAGACCGAACAAGTCATAACTTCTTGGAGAAGTTTTGGGCTGATTCTTTATGCGCTACGGTTGGTAGTGTGGGGCTGAATTACGGACTGTTTTTGGCCATGCAAGAGGGCTGAGAATTTTGTGATTTTGGGCTGAATTTCAGGGCTGATTCGGTGAAGATTATGCACAAGGTTATGGTCGTCATGAATGCGTCTTGTAAGTAGTGCGTTTGATTGCAGTGTGATACTAGAGCAGGCGAGGCTTGTATTGACATTGCGGGAGCTCTATTTTGGAGTGTGTCTCACAGGTTTTACATTGTGTTTCTGGCCATATTGGTAGACAGTTTCCAGGTGTTGTTGGTGAGGTGGTTTTTCTATCTAGCTTGCTACTTGTGCTCATGGCAGAGACAGGTGATCGATCAGATTGTGACCTCTCACAGATGCGCGTGTTTGATGGGTCAGACTTTGCGGCATGGAGAGAGTGTATGCTTGATGCATTGACAAAGCGAGGGTTGCATCGACCATTGAGTGGTGATGTAGGTAGACCTTCAAACATGTCTGACGATCAGTGGCAGGATCTAGAGGAGATGGCACTATTTACACTCTCTTTGCACCTTGTGGAATCTGTATATGCTCTTGTTATGTATGAGGCTACTTCGAGAGCACTTTGGCGCAGATTACATGAAATGTATGATAGATATAAGTCATCACGGACTCGTGTGAGACATGTACATTCACGAGCACGCCAACAGGTGACATGTTGGTATTGTGGTCATTCTGGACACGTTAGACGGCGCTGTTTTCGTCGTATGCGACATCGTAGGAGACATGGCAATCTCAGAGATGTATGTAGTGATGCCATGGACTCAGTTGCTTTGACAGTTGAGGCACATGTAGTGTCGGAGTATACTAGTGACGGGGATGTCACTTTTACCTCGAGCTATGCTCGAAATGCTATACATGTGGATAGTGCACTCCCTTCGCAGTGGTTGCTAGACGCAGATGCTATGTTTCATGTCACGCCCCATCGTGAATGGTTTTGTAGCTATTCTAGCGGGATGCTTGGCAGTGTACGTTTGACCGATGGATCGGTGCATGCGATAGCAGGTGCAGGAGATGTGAGACTGTCATTACCGAGTGGTGCATCTTACTTGTTACGACATGTGCGCTATGTGCCAGATTTGACAGTGAGTTTGATCTCGATTGGTCAGCTTAGAGATTGTGGATGTCAGATTTCGCTTCGAGAGCGAGATTTTGTGATGCATTTGGGTTCGCTAGTGATTGCGAGAGGTGCCAGGAGTGGTACAGGTTACCCATTGCATGTGGATCACGAGAGAGACGGTGTTGTCTCTGTGATCATGCAGCCAAGTAGAGAGCGAGAGAGCAGGCGAGTCTCTTTTGCTCATGGGTTGCAGGATGCTTTGCATGGAGTGCAGAGTAGTGAGCTCGTTGTGCACACAGTTGGGGCACGACTTGAGCAGTCACATAGAGAGGTGACAGAGTCAGACATGCATGCTTTGCTAGTGACTGAGCAAAGCAGAGAGTCAGTTGTGCGAGATACTTCTATGCAGGATAGACAGGTAGAGCGGTCTTGCTCTAGTGAGTCACAACAGAAGGACGTTGTACAAGAGTCTATGCATACGGAGTTAGAGTATGAGAGCTGTAGTGAGTCACAGCAGATTGAGTGGTCATGTTTGCAGTGGATGATTGCAGAGGAGGCTGAGATGTCAGCGATTATGCAGTCATTCCTTTCTATGCTCGACAGTGAGCATGGGGATATAGTTTTGCAGGATATGTCTTCCAGCAGACACCTAGAGCAACTAGTTTTCTCTGAGGTTGCACGACAGGTTGATGCGTCTTTTGCGGACAGTCAGGAGATGCATGTGGCTGACACGCCTTGTCAGTCAGAGATGCCTATTGCCAGGGATATATATGTTGATGCATGCTCTGTAGAGCTAGCAGGGCCCGCTAGCATTGCATCGGCATTCGGTGGTCTCATGTATGAGATGCTGATCTTGAGACCGGATATCGCAGCTGCAGTGGGAGCATTTGCAGTTGGGGTTGTCAGTCGTTTGTTGACTGATGATGGCATAGTGCACGAGGGAGATATGCAGGTATTGCATACATACTTGCAGTACGTGTGCGGTACGTCTGGTGGTGTATGGACTTACATGGGAGCAGGACAGCTGGATGCACACGATCACAGCCAGCCAGTGGGCATCGGTTGAGAGCGGTTTTCTCTCGCCTTTTGTAGTCTTTAGAGTAGGTTCTCTTGCTTAAAGGCACAGTCGCCTTTAAGTGGGAGGTTGTTGGGGTATAGGTGTCTGTGCCTTGCCCGGCCGCCCAGAGTCTGGGCGCCCATTGACTTGTATACCTTATACATAGCATACGTGTATAGGGGGCTGCTCACTCATTGAGTCTCCCCACCCATATCTGTGTGTCGTGTGTCTCCTTCTCTTGCTCACTCTCCGTCTGTGGTGCTCCCCGATCTCCTTCAGATAGAAGATCCTGACAAAGTGTGGCAAGAACTTTACAAGCTTTAGTGCAAAAGGAAGGTGAGCCAGCAGATGCGTACATACGTAAGTTTTCATTGGCATGGGAGCGGATATGTAAGGCCTTAGCACCACAGGTACCTCCACGTGACATGAACAGGTTCTTGGCTGGTCTTTGGGAGAATATACGTTGGAGAGCGGAGCTAAAGAAGCCTAGGACATATGAAGATGCATTGGAGGTGGCAAGGAACAAAGAGTGGAAGCTGAGGAAAATGAGCCAGTTAGGAGTGGAGTCTTCGTCCATGAGGTCTGAATTTCAGCCTATGGATTCTTCGCAAGGTCGCATGCCAGGGGTTCATCATGAACCAGTGGTTGCTTTTACTCCTCAGGTTATGCCAACAGTGGTCACTACAGCAGTGCAAGATGATGGGCTAAGGCAAGACATGAGACAAGTGGTAGATTTAATGAAGAATCTTAGCCTAAACATGCTAGGTCAAGTGGGAAATAATCGAGGTAGAGGGAGGTTTGCAAATCAGCTGGAGGTGAAGAAAGACATAGGAATGGTGTTGGACAAAGTAATGGTAGGTTCTCGTGGCAGACGCCCACATGTTATAATTGTGGAGAGTTGGGCCACATCAGCCCGCAATGTGATAAGCCACCAAGGATGGGGGGAGACATGTATCCATTGCCAAGATAGGTGCTAACTAGGTCAAATGACTATGGCATTGAAATTAAGGGAGAAGAAGGAACCAGTGGATTAACCCAGGAGGAAAAGGGAAAGACAAAAGTGCTAAGTGTAGTCACCTTGGAGAAGGCATCAAAGCTAGAGGATACATTAGTGATGCCTATTGGGAAGACGACCACAAAGAAAAAAGAAGGAAGAAGTGCCCCAGGTCCTAGTAAGAAGGGAAAGAGCCATGAAGGCGAGGATGTCAAGGCTAAGAGGAAAAGGAGGGCTCGTCGCAAGTTTCATGTTTCAGATTTTCCACTAGGGGATGGGCAATTAAGCTATGACTTGAAGGAGGATTTGACAAAGCAGGAAAGCCGATGTTACCTTTTGGCAGCTTATAGAGATGGTGCCTAAGCTAAAGCGACAGTGGAAGAGGATGGTTAACCCAATGGAGAAAGAGCCAGAGAGAGGTTCAGTAAAGGTGTTGGTAATGGATGAGATACCAGACATTTGTCCAATAGTAGATGTGTGGCACAAATGAAAAAATCTAGGACAAGGTTATGTGGATAGTGGAGTCCAAATATGTGTCATAACACACTCATGTGTTGAGAAGATGGATCTTACAGTGATTGGGGTGTCAGGCTTTTGGATTAGATTGGCAAACCATTAGAAAGTAAAATGTTTGGGTGTTGTAAAGAGCTTAGAAGTGGAGGCGTATGATGCAAAGGCAGTGGTTGATTTTCATGTGATGCCAATAGGGTTGGGAGCATATCCTATTATACTGGGTAGACCATGGTTACGTGCAGTGGGAGTTGTGCAAGATTGGAGACGTGGTACGATTAGCCTCTATGGAAAGAGAGGTGCCAAGAAGCTATATAATATGGACACAAGGAAACGATTGGAGGAGCTCTATGAAGATGAGGATGAGTCGAGTGATGACGACTATTCCACAGTGATCGATGAGGATAGTGATAGTACTACCAACAGTGATGAGGATGTTGATGTTGCATTTCTTTTGATGGACAAAGGAATCCAGGAGTCTGGTGTAGTCGCATTTGCAAATGAGGTTGAAGATGAAAGTGAAGGGCCTTATGAAGTGATTGAAGGACTGATGCAAACCAAGGTTGAGTTGTCAAAGAAGCAGGAATTGATGACACAAATGATCAGTGGAGACCTCTCAGCTATGGAGAAGGAGATATATTTGCACACGCTGGCTAGTTTTCCTGATTTGTTCAATACTTCATATGAAGAGATCAGAGGGTTCAAGGGCGAAGAGATGCATATAGAGCTGAAAGAAGGTGCTAAGCCAGTGCGACAAAGGTTTAGAAGGATGGGTCAAGAGCAAATGGCAGCCTTGCGGGAAGAGGTGGACAAGTTATTGAAGGCATGATTCATAGTTCTAGTGGAAACCACAGAATGGGTGAGTCCAGTAGTAGTCAGCCCAAAAAAGGATGGGAAGTGGAGGATTTGTGTAGATTTTAAACCCTTAAACGTAGCCACTAAGAAGAACCCATATCCTCTTCCATTCATCGATCAGATCTTGGATTCAGTGGCAGGTTATGAGAGGTACAGTGTGTGTGATGGTTTTTCAGGCTATTTTCAATTGAAGATTGCTCTTAAAGACCGAACAAAGACAACTTTTATTACACCATGGGGCTGCTATTGCTACACAGTATTGCCGTTTGGATTGTCAAATGGACCAACTTTCTATCAAGAGAGAGCAAATTGGGTATTGGAACCATTCATTGGTAGTTGTGGTAAGGCTTTTATGGACGACTTCTGTGTCTACAGCCGTAGGCCTGAACACCATGAGAAGTTGTAGATGGTATTAGCTCGATATGATGAATGTGGAGGACAACTAAATCCAAAGGAATTTCATCTAGCATAGCCAAGGGTGAAGTTATTGGGCCATATGGTGTCAGAAAATGGCATTGAGGCTGATCCAGACAATGTTAAGTCTATTATTCTTCTTCCATCACCTACAAGTACAAAGCAATTGGCAACCTTTATACACAAAGTGAAGTACATGGCACGGTTTATTCCATTGTCTTCACAGCACCTTTATCCATTACAACAAGTGGCAAAGCATGATCCATTGCAATGGGATGACAAGTGTGAAGAAGTGTTTCAAGAGGTGTTAGGGGGGTTGTCAGCCATGCAAGCTCCTGATTGGGAGCAAGTGTATTATGTAAATCCATCAGTAGGGGATAATGCCATTGGAGCCATGTATTGCAAAAGGGGAAGGGCAGCCATTATATGAAGCTAGTGTATTGTGCAAGCCGAGTGAAGTTGGTAGCAGAGAGAAAATTCTCGGAAGTAGAGCTAGTGATGGCCAGTGTGATATTTGCTTGTCGACGATTTCTTCATTACTTGCTACCACGACCTTTTGTTTTCTTGACGAGTTACGCCTTTTTGCCACAGCTAATTAATGGCACTAACATGTCAAATGTGGTGAAGAAATGGGTAATTGAGTTGCAAGAGTTTGAGTTCTCTTTTTTAGTGGAAGACAGTACAAGAGCTACCCTAGCTGATTTGTTGACTTACAAGGAGAATCCCCTCCTTGTTAAGGAAGAGATGGTGAGAAGGGTAGTTGAAGAAGTGCCACAGATCAGCAATGCACATGTTTTGTTCTTTGATGGCTCATACAGGAAGAGCCATGATGCGGCTTCAGGGGGTACAACACTTTATGATCCAGAGGGAAAGCTAGTATGCAAGAGAGGGTTCAAATTGGATGCTCATAGTAACAATGAGTCTGAATATGCTACGTTGGAAGCCAGATTACACATTTGTTTGAAGCATGGGGTTAGAAGGTTGAGCATAAAAGGTGATGCCTTGTTAGTTGTGAAGCAAGTGCTAGGTGTGTGGAAGAGCAAGAACACCTCATTGAAGGAAATGTGTTTCAAAATTAAAGGCCTGTTAAAAAGTTTGAAGTATGGAGCATCAGACACATTGAACGTTCTCTAAATGGAGAGGCACATGAAGCAGCTCAAAGCATGATTGGGGAGCCATTTGTGTTGAGGACCAATTTACCTCTTTATCATGGCCGGGAAAGTTTGGCTCAAGAGAAGGAGTTTTTGCTAACAGGAATCATTCCGAAGGACATTCAGAAGTCTAAGAAGTATGGTTTTGTGCGTAGAGCATACAGGTACAAATTGATTGGTGATGTCTTGTACATGAAAGGGGCTGATCTTGTGTTGAGACGTGTACCTTGGCGGGAGGAGCTGTATAGAGTGTTGCAAGAGAATCATGAAGGCGCATGTGGCGGACATTTTTCTCTAAAGGTCACCTTGCATAAGATCTTGCAAGAGGGGTAAGTATGGCCTAGTCTGCACAAGGATGTTCACCATTGGTGTAGGTCTTGCAATAGGTGGCAAGCATTTGGGAAGAGAGTGTTGAAGCCAGAGCTACGAAAGACCATCATGGCATTTGATGTGTTTGAAAAGTGGGGGATTGATGCAATAGGCCCGTTACCTATCACAATCAAGGGCAAAAGCTTTATTTTGACTGCAGTAGACTATCTCTCTAGATGGGCAGAGGCTATAGCAGTAAAACAGATCACTGCAAAGGATGTGACAAAATTTGTGTATGATGAAATATGTTGCAAGTTTGGGGTGTCACTAGAGCTACTTTCGGATAAGGGGCCAGGATTTAGAGCTAAACTGCTAGACTTTTTATCCGCGAAGATGAAGATTAGGCATCAACATACCACTCCTTATTATCCGCAGTGTAATGGCATAAATGAAAGGTTCAATGGTGAGTTGGTACAAATTCTTTCGAAAGTGATAGAGCACCAACGAAAGAATTGGGATTTGGAATTGCCTAGTGCGTTATGGGCTTACCGTACTTCAGTGAAGACAGGTACATGGTTTACTCCATTTCATTTGGTGTATGGAAAGGAAGCACTATTGCCTGTGGAAGTAGAGTTGCTTGCAGTAAAGATGTTAGAAAAGTTGCTTAGGCAGTCTAGTGATGCATTCAAAGAGAGGCTCTTACAGTTACAAGAGGTTCAGCTGGATAGGATGAGCGCATTGGAACATTATGGGCAGATGCAGGATAAGGCTTTGGAAAAGATAAATGAAAAGGTCAAAAGTAAGGTATCAAGAAGCATGACTTGGTTTTGCGGTACAACAGTAAGCTCGACAACACCTTCCAAAAGAAGTTTCAAATTAAGTGGGAAGGCCCTTTCAAGGTAGTGGAGTGTTTTCCGAGTGGTACATATCAGCTGGCTAACCTGGATGGGATTTTACATAAGTCAAGGGTAATTGGATTGCGTCTTAAACTATATCATGCCAGGTTAATGATGGTGGAGCAAGATGAGCTGTCTGCAGAACAAGTAAGGTCTGTGAGAGATGAGGAGACCTGTGATGCGGCGAGTCTAATATCGCTTTTTGCTGCTGTTGATCATGAATGATCTAGCAAGCTAGGGGATGGGCAAATTCTATTAGGAGTTTTTTGGAGCAAGGGATTGCGCATATGTACATACCCATGCATGGTGCATCAAATAAAGGATTGCCCATTTTCCAGAGCCAGGTGGTTACGTGGGGCCCACATGTGTACAAGTAGCACAACATGTACATAGTGCATCGTTTTTCACTATCACCAGTACCAGTGTGTTTTTCCCATAATAATGAGAGTTTCTGGCGTGTAAAAATTCTCGAGAAAGCTATCCGCGGGCCGACGACATGAGATAAGCAGGTGCGTCAAATGGCATCTCGTGGCGTTAGGAGGTCGAATGGGGTCGATACTTGCACGTGGAGAAGTACGGACACAACGTGGGTGTTTTCTTGTGATAATTATGCAGAAAGGTCATCATGAGGACTATATTTTGGGGCCACTTCACGTGGTGGCGGGATGCATTATTGAAAAATGTCGAGTGCCAGGTGTGCGTATGGATGCAGCAGGGTGACAACTATGCACTGCGAGGCCACTTTTTGGCCTGCCGTTTGAGGTCATCTAAAAGGCCAAGGGTGCCCAAGTAAAAAAACTAAGTGTGGGAACTCAAAAACCGGAGAGATGACCAGAAAAAGAGTGGAGAGAAGAGGAGGGACAACCGCAACTTTGTTTTTGGGGTTTTTGGAGCCTGTTTTGGCAGTAAACTGCTCATCCGAGGTCGGATTTGAGCACTTTGACATTGTAGACTGGGGTTTTGGGTTGTTCCGGACGCGATGGTGCTATCCATTTTGCAAATTCCTCCCTATTTTTTTGCTGTTTTGGCTGTGTAAATTTCTCCTATGAGCGAAGCTTCTGCTCCAATTTGTGATTGTATCTGGCATATTTTACCCATATTGTGTGAGGTATTTGCCCCATTGGTGTTGGCCCAAGCTGAATTGTATCTAAAAATCAGAAATTCTCCTCTTTTGAGCTGAGTTTTTTGGGTGTGTGTGTGTGTGTCTGTCTCTGTGTGTAGTGGGCAAGTGGATAGTCTCTCTCCTCTCACTCCATAGGTGTGTTCCCTGCCTCGGCCAGGTGTATTGTGTAAGCCGAGTGGTGCCCCATAGTGTGTGTGTATCTTCCCAAGAGTGTGTGTCAGGTCATTAAAGACGCGTTCTGTGTCTTTCCATCCCGTCCACAACGCATATATATGTAACTGCATCTGAAAGGATACCCTCATGTTGCATTTGCTCAAGGAAATTGATTGCTTGCTCAGGTTGACCTTCTTGTGCATATCCTGCAATCAATGCACTCCAAGAGACAACATCCCAAGAAGGAAGTGCCTCGAGTACCTGCTGTGTCTTTGGCATGGCTCCACATTTCGCATACATGTCCACAAGAGCACTGCCCAGCGTAGTGTTGTCCTCAATCAGCCCCTGCCTTGCAATCTCATCATGCATTTGTTTCCCCTTATCAACATCTCTTATCATGGCACAACCTTTTAAGACACAAATGTATGCTACTGCATTGAAGGACACCCTCATGCTTCATCTCCCGGGGTGGTCACCTAATAAAAATGTAACCTATCACGTGAGTTCAACAGAAGGGTATTTAAAGTTCTTGAAACTTACAAAAATATATATACAGAAGGGAATTATTTTTTCAAATTTGAAAAAAACTTACAGATTTTAAAAGAAAAGGGTACAATATATTCCTAACAAAATTCACAGATAAGGGATTTTACAAACACATCTTGAACGCACGTGATATGGTAGTTTTGCACATAGTGAACCCCCTGAGCTTCATCTGCTCAAGACACTCTAAAGCATTTTAGCCTCCTATCAATACAGTTCAGGTAAGGACATCTTTGCTCTGTTCCATGTCAAGTAGCACTGTAGCCTCTTCAAGCTCACCACATTTTGCATACAAGGTCACCAAAGCATCTGAGCACTTCTTCTCGGGCAAGCCCTTTTTCACAATATCATGGTGTATACAGGTGCCCTCCGCAAGGTCTTTCTTTTGTGTACAAACCCTGAGTGAAGCAACAAAAGAGTCAATTTCGGTAGTCGAAAGAGAACCATGACATGGCTCTGCTAAGAACCCTCGACTTTTGAGCTTTTCATGAAACCAAGAGGGATTGCCGCAGTTATCCATCCATAAGGGTTCCCCGGAAACCCTATGCTTGAAGTGTGGGTGCCTTGGACTTGGCTTGCTATTGCATCATCTCGAGGGATCCCTGAAAAATTACTAACATAACAAGTCCATGCCACAGGACTTTTCTGGTCTCTTGTGGCCACTCAACAACAACTTGCTACCAGCACAGCCATTTCACTTTGCTTCAGTAATTACCTGTGTTGAAAATGGCTAGCATGTTTTCTTGGTAGGCCTATGAGGCCGTAGGATTTTCCACGTCGCCTCCATGAATACCATTGATCACACAGGGATGGACATGGCAACGGTGTTGCTTTATTTTAGCACGGGCATTTTGTCGCTCATGATCGACATGAGAAAGACAAAGAGGCCATGTCAGACACAAAGGATGAAATTTGAATATAGAAGGAAACACAGCAACAAGGATGTACTGATGGAAGGACTCACAAAGAGCATGTATAGATAAAATACATATATTTTGGCATTGACGATGATGATGAACGTAGAGACTGGGGTAGGAGGGATCGTGATGATAAAAACCCTAGCTCTTCAAAAGGATATCAACCACAAAACCTTGAGCTGTTCAATGTTTACTGAGGTAGGGTTTCATATGTCATGGATCATGGATGCTTTGTGTAGTTGGTTTCGAGATTGAAGGGAAGGGATTGTGCATGTGTTGAAAATTGCCACATGTATGGTTGTAAATACAAAAGATGATGGTTAGAGAGATTGGTTAATGTTGTTTCCATGTGTGCGAATAATATTAGCCGTTTCACAAGACATGTGAACTAAAAAATCTTCTATCAATGAAAAGAAGTTGATCTTTGGATGGGAAATCTAATCTTTTTAGTACGAGTAAGGGGATTTCTGGGGTTATGGAGGATGAAAATGGCGCTTCTAATTAGCAACCACTAAAGAGAATGAGTTCACCCGAGAGATGGAAAGCTAAGCAGTTAATAGCCTTAGGATATGAGGGATTAGCCCAATTATGACGCTGATAATCTTCACTCTTGTATCAAGACAAAGGTGCTAAAGGAAAGCTTGAAATTGAGCTCAATGAGGATGGACCAGTCTTCTTAAGAGGTCAAACAAGGTACTTTGTTGATGTGTCACCTCTAAAAATTGCAAGAAATTCCAGATGGTTCATTTTATGGAGCTTCATTTACACAATCTCCTTTGGCCACGAAGAAGAGAAAGTTATGCAAGCAATAGAAAATGAACATGCTTGATTCCATCCCAAAAGATCTCAATTGTCCTTGGGAAGATCGCATGCCAGAAACAAGAGATCGACATCTTTCTTAGAGATTGCACGGTGTAAGATTCTACATATGACATGGTAGAGTGAAAAAAGGATGCATCTGGTAAGGCACCAACGTTTGGTTAGTGGAAAAAGCTATCAATAAAGGAGTAAAGACAAAGTTCTTAATGAGCTTTCTGTCGGAGAATATGTAGTCTCTCTAAACATGTTGATTGCAGCATATGCCCACTACAGTTGTGGAAAGGACGAGAATACAAAACTACACGAGAGAGATTCATATGGATGATGGCGTAGAATTGAATATCAAATTATCAAAGCGAAATTTAGGTTCGATATCATACCATGACTATGTAGTAGGAAATGGACTACGAGACATGGCACGACTTTTGTTTCTTTTATATTTTGGAGAGACACTATGCCAACTCTCCACTATTCTATGGCACTCACGTAGAGCGTACACTATCTTCTTTTTTGATATTTTTTGAAAAATTTTCTTAGTACAAAAAGTTTAACTTGTGTTTTGCCTTTTCTTTTTTAGCTCCTTGAAGGCGATTTTGTTGTATAAACTTTAAGTGAAGACATTACTTAAAAGCTTAGTGCTCTGTCTTGATGGAGAGTGTGACGGGTTTTAGGGATAGGGTTTTTGTGTCTAGGTCTTAGATGTATCGGTCCAATGCATTCGTTCAACCCCTATCAGACTCAATCTCCCTAGGACGGTGTTCCATGCCAATATCTTGATCAAAGCCGAAATTCTATGTGCCATGATAAATTTTATCTAGGTGCTAGTTGCATATGAATGCGATCTGCGTGATGTTAGGAAATCTGAGGGGCCTTCGGATCTTAGACTAACTTGACTTAGTTTTGATGGGAATGGGATCGTGTTAGCTATGGTGGATGAAAGAGCAACTTTGTGCACACAAGTGAGTGTCTGCTGGCTAGATTATCACTCAAGCAAATAAGGTTCCAAGATCAATTAACTTGGACTCATAAACTTGATCTTGAGTTGTTGCTAAGCCATCAGAAGCTCACCATAAATAAGAGAGATGTAATGAAAAATAGACATGTGTTTATTTATTCATGAAATGAGCTTTAAGTAGCTTTACAGCCTTGCACCACTGCATGTGGGACTGGGATCGTGCTAGCTATGGTGGATGAAAGAGGAACATCGTGCACACAAGTGAGTGTGTGTTGGTTAGATTATCACTCAAGTGAATTAGGTTCCAAGATCAATTAACTTGGACTCATAAACACGATCTTGAGTTGTTGCTAAGCCATCGCAAGCTCACCATAAACAAGAGATATGTAATGCAAAATAGACTTGTGTTTGTTCATTCATGAAATGAGCTTTAAGTAGCTCTACAACCTTGCAGCACTGCATGTGGGATAAATCCACTCTTCTTTCCTTGACTCACACTTTAGGACAAAGCTCACACCTTACAATCCTCCCCTTGAGATATGTAATGCAAAGTAGACTTGTGTTTATTCATTCATGAAATGAGCTTTAAGTAGCTCTACAACATTGCACCATTGCACGTGGGATAAATCCACTCTTCTCTCCTTGACTCACACTTTAGGACAAAGCTCACACCTTACAATCCTCCCTTGAGGTTTGGACAAGGAGGAAACTGAAGAAATTGACATCTTTGGCACACTCTAATCCAGGAGCAAAAAGAACATCTCCAATCCAGGAGACGATCCCTAATCGAGGAGACAAACTATCTCTAATCCAAGAAATACTCAACACCTTCCCTCAAGCAAAGGTATAAAACTGAGACCAAGCTGATCCAAGCTATCTGCAAACAAATACAACTGAAGGGGAAAGGCAAAACAAAAGCTAGAGAACATCGTTCTAGACTAAAAGACTACTGCTGCCTTCATCTTCATCTTCATCTTTGTCTTCTTCTATCAAATAGACCTTGGGCCTTAGAGTTCTGCTGGTGATGCCTCTATCCTTTTTGAAACACTTGGAGGGACGGTGACCCTTCTTTCCACAAATGTTGCAAGTCTTTGATGCTAGTTAGTCCTTTGCAAACTGCCCTTCTTTGTCACACTTAAAACAGGTGTTGTTACTAGAGCTAAATGGGAAAGCTCCTTCCCCTGAAGTAGCATTCCTCCCTTGCTTCTTCTCCTTGGACATTAAAGAGTTGATTACATCTTGGAAATTTGGTGTTGGATCCTTCTTCTCAATGATTGTCATTATTTGGTCAAAGCTAGGTGGTAAGGCTGCTAAAAGAAGTGCAATCTTGTCCTCCTCTGGTACTGCATTGTTTACATAAGCTAGTTGTGTGGTCATTCTTTTAAGGTGGTTGACCAAGCTTGCAACATCATCTCGTTATGTTCCATTTTAAATTTGTATAGATCCTTCTTAAACTCACTTTACTCTTCTTTTTCCTAGCTCCACAGTTTTGTTCTAGTGCTTTCCATGCAGCTGATGAGGTTTCATAATCATCAAACAAGTGTATATAATTGTCATATAGTGCAGTGATTATGATTCATAATGCCTGGTCGTTCTTGGCTTGATTTTGTGCACTCATAGCTCGTGTCAGTATGTGTGCATCATCAGTAGATGTCGGATCAATGCCGTTTGCTTGACTACTCCCCATAATTGTTTTTTTATTAAATGCCCTTTCAACTTGGTTTGCCAAATTTGAAATCCCTCCATGTTAAATTTTCTAAGCCCTTTCCCTTCCATTGCGGTAATAGAGGGGTCTTAGCTTAGGAGACTCTCCTAGCCAATCTCTACCTCTTTACACGGGCATAAATACCCCTTAGGAGATGATTTATTTGCAAGTTATTGTGCTTATCTACAAAATTTTAATTTTCAAAAGAGAGAGAGAGAGAGAGAGAGAGAGAGAGAGAGAGAGAGAGAGAAAGAGAGAGAATTCCTTTGATTTTGTGAAGTACCTCTTCAAGAATGTAAAGTCACCCTTCACCCAAAAAAGTTATCTTCTTTGATTGCTTGGAATGCCCGCCTTGAAGCTCAATGAAGCCTTCACAATTGTGTAAAACCGCCTTTGAATGCTTTGTTGAGAATCCTAAGTTTGAATCCCTCTTGAAGGGAGATAGAATAGGTCTTTTAGAAGCTTGATGATTTGGCTTTGAATGGTTTTGATGAATGGCTTTGGAGCTCCTTTGAAAGTTCTTTTTTGTAGCTCGTGGTGGGAAGCAGCTCTAATTGAGTGAGGCTTGGGGATTATGCAACGCAACAGGTGAACTGTGGGATAGTTCTCTTCACAAGATGTTGAGAATCCATGGCTTAAAGTTTACGGAGATCGTGGAATTGGTCCTAACAGACCCGAGACTAGATCTTAAAGCAAATTAGAGGCGGTCCTTGATGTCTGTTGATAGTAGGAACAAGGGCTCTGAACGCGAAGTTTCTTTGCAACATAATTTACCGCATTGCTCACATCTGACTGACCTCCAAAAGGTGCGCAACAATGTGGCGCTTAAGTCCATCCTACGGACCCAAAATCAGATTTAGCTGCAATTGGGCGTCACTTTGATGTACGCCCACATTTCCTCTTTACTAAAATAGGATATGAGCTTTGAACTCATAGCACGACCCTCTAATGTGTAATGGAAATGGCCTATGAACTTTGAGAGTAGTGGAAATAGGAAATTAGGATGAAGCACTTTTGTGAGATTACTTTGTGAGCATAGCAGGTTAACTTAATTGATGGTAGCAACATAAACATGGTACTTAGTTAACTTGGCATGAACATACTTTTGCAAGAGAGAGAGTTTAGAGAACATGACAATAGTTGAGGACCGGATTCATACGGAGGTGGTCCCCTCTCCAACATACGGAGGTGGTCCCCTCTCCAATAGGCATTTGTATAATAGTTTCTCCCATCACGAGAGACTTGGTACAATACAATCTTTTGTTCCTTATGACCTAGGTGATGCAATGAAGATGGAAAGCTTCATGCATCACAAGCTAACATAAACTTTGTAGAAAGCATTAACTATCCCAAGCCTCAATCCCAAGGCCTCAAACACCTTCGAAGGTGGAGAGAGCTAGCGGGGAATGAGGATAGGGAAGAGGAAGAAGAAACATTCCATAGGAGAAAGAAATAGTTCCTCACTTATCATCACTCTTCTTGCTAGCATACATAATAGCATAATAATGAAGATGGAGAAGATGACAAGCTTAAGCATTGAAGCATGGCTCTTGGTTGGATTTGCATTACATAGCCAAGAGTGTTGGTGTAGGCTATCACTTCTCACAAGCTTGGAGAAGGGAGATGGAGTTCCTCAACTTTCACCAAGTGAGAATGATCCACAAAATGAGTGCGTGTGTGGTGTATATCCCCCCAGCACCCACCTTGCTTTCTTGGGGTGAGTTGTAGCTTTTACACATGTTTCAAGCTCATTGGACCCCTCTCCCCCCTAGCCAATCACATGCAATATGCATTCAAGTACATGGATAATCTTTGGACAAGTGTCCTCCTTACACCTTAGAGAGAGAGAGCTTGAAAATATCTAGATATTTGTTAGATGGAACTAGAAGCTCATTGGACCCCTCTTTAGCCCAACCAATAGCATTCAAGAACACCATGTGGTTAAGCATAGGGAGAGTCTGACATGTGTCCCATGTGCCCTTTGGGTGAGTGTAAAGTTAAGTCAAAGATTTTCCTAACTTTGGGACTCTCATGCATAGAAAGCTTTTCAAGAACCTTCCTCATTAAGTTTGTAGGGTCTCTTTTTGACTCAAGCACCTTACCCCCCCATGTATGGGAAGCTTCTCAAGCACCTTCCTCATTAAGTTTGTAGGGTCTCTTTTTGACTCAATCACCTTATCCCCCATTAAGTATGACAAGCACCTTAAGTACCTTAGTCATCAAGCATGACAAGCAACTCAAGCACCTTAGTTATCAAGCACACACCTTAGTCATCAAGCACGACAAGCACCTCAAGCTTAGGTTGGGTTCCTACCTCCAGCTCAACCCTAACTTGCGTCAGGTCAAAAGACTATTACACTAACCATTGGAGGTCTTTAACTAGTATGGCCCTTTGATATAACTTACCACATAAAACGAGCGGTAGAGAACTAATCCAAAAAATTGAAAAAAATAGTGAGACTTCGCTTCCCTGTTACCCATTAAAGAAAATAGATGATTCACAAGTAAAAGGGAAACTGATGAATTACCTGGTCGAGACCTGCAGGCAAAGGGTTAACAACGAAAGTGGGAAGGTCGTCCATAAGAGAGTCAGGCTTGCCAGAGTGAAGAACACGTGTAAAGCCACCCATTTCAGAACCAGGAAGATCCGTAAAGTGCTTGAACCAGTAATACATGATACGACATTGCCAACGGTTGTAAGAAACATCGGTTGCTGTAAGCGCAGTGTGAAATAGACGTTTTTAACCTTTACGATGCATGCGTAGCTCTGTAGGCATCCGCACTAGAGGGTCTACGTACCCTTTTCTAGTTCCTTTCTGGTCATTATTTCTTCGCTTCCAGCTGCTGCTGTTCAAATGTGTGATCGTGGTTACTGTGGTGCAAGTCACCACAAACGCCAGAAATGTGACAAAGCATAGAAAGAAAGATCCCGATAGATTCATGCTTCTGGGCGTTAATGGAAAATCAGTAAACAAATCTGCCCAATGGAGTTTTGCTGACTCAATAAACGCAGAGTATTTTCACTACTTGAAAGAGTATATCAAAACTGAATCAAAACAAATGACTCTGAAGAAACTACTGCACATTCGACTGCCAGAGACAATCTCTCCAACTCTCAAAAGCCTTGATGCGTCAGGGCAATGATTCATTTATCTTAAACGTGCAAAGTCGTCGTAATCTAGAAGCTGAGAATGAGAGTAACTTGGTATTGACAATGATTGAGGTTTTCTTCATACAATGAGAGAGAGAGAGAGAGAGAGAGAGAGAGAGAGAGTAGTGTGCGAGTAGAGACATTATGTACCTCAACAATTAGAATTGGGCATTTAAAATAACATTTTATTGATTGGAAATGCAATGAATTGATTGAGAGAGAGAGTAATGTGAGAACGAAGCACAAACAGATCCTCGAAACTACCAAAATGAATTCTTACGCTGCAAGAAAATAAGACAAAAGAATATACATTACGTACTATATTTTTTTGTGATACTTCAAAAAATAATATTCTTGACAATTAGTAGGATGGCCTATCAAATTATTATATCCCTTTGTTGAAGTTGCTTGCTGAGCTATGATCTCCTTTTTTTCTAATGAAAGAGCTACACTTTTGCTACTTGTCGCATGCAAAACATCGAACCTAAAATTGTCAGTGAACGGTTGGTATGCTGCAAAGTCTTTCCTCATTTTTTTGGTGGTTTTCTCGTGTGTGCTTTTCTCCTCGCGTCGTAGTTCTTTGTCACGCCTATGTATCTCCTTCCATTTTTTGTGCAGGTTATCGAGTAGACTATGTAGTTGATTTCCTTGTTTGTCGCTGCCTCTTTGATGCTGGTATCTCTGGTGATGGCTCCTCTTGTGTTTAATTTGCTTGAGTACTGTCCTCCATTTCGACCTTTATGTCTGCAATGTATCCCTGCACTGCATAAGTAAGTGTTATTTGTGTTCTGATTTAGAAATGCAAATAGTTGTAAATAGTTCTTATACTTAAGGAGTGGATGGAATGTTTACCTGTTGTTTTGTTTCTTTTTTTGAACGGGTCTGTTGTTTCTCAAAAACGTTTGTTAAATAACTCTTGATCGAAGTGCCAAGTGAAATGCTCGTCTGTCAATATTGGTTCATTTTCTTCGAGTCCCATCTTGACCCTAATTTTGTTTAATATCATGTCACCATTTTTCTTGTCAAGGTCGAGGAGTTTGTCAAGCTCTATGTTGAAGAAAAAGTGCAACATCTTGATGGCAAACAATGAAATTCCCTTTGTCTTCGTATGTAGCAATTGCAGACTCTCTCCGTCAAGTAGTCTTCTCGCTGTTTCATCGTATTGCAACTCGAGTTTGTTGAGTATCTCTTTCTGCAGTCCAGTTGCGAACCTGACCTGCTTGTCACTGTTTTGATTCAATATTTGCTTCATTGAGTTGATGTAGCTACGTACGTGCGAGTAGTGTGGTCGTGGTTTTATGTATGAACGTGGATGCTCCCCTGCTAAATTTGCCATTCTCATCTGGCCGGAGGTAGGATAGTTTGATGAGCCGTTGTTGTTTGTTGTAGATGAAGTGCTTGTTGCGTTACTTTGAACATATCAAACAGCTGCAAGTGAGGACAAAGAATAAGCATGTTGTGAGAAGAGTTTTCTATTCATTCAAACGTATTGTTGATATTCAAGGAACATAGATTTTAGAATGTACAGACCTTGTTGGCTGCCATGTTATAGTTGTTTTCTTAAAAAGCTGTATCACAAGACCCAATATTAAGAAATGCATCATATGATCTGCAAGTGAGGAAAAACTTTATTTGAAATGGAGTACAATTTTACATCACTGTACATATTCAAGTATCTGAAAGCAAATCTCTCATAGGCTCAAACATGTCTGGTGTAGGAAGCTCTAGGATCCTTATGTGTCTTCTTTCGGTGACTCGCGAGAACATGACATACGCAAATCCTAGCACGAAAACTTATTTGATGTTGAGTATGGCCTTTTCAGCTATAGTTGCACCTTGTGATTTGTGACCCGTTATTGCATATGCTAGTGTTAAATATTTGTGGTAATATTTGAAGTTGAATGCCCTAGTGGAGTGTTTTGTACGCCGAATGGTGATTTTGGTATTTGTGTTGTCTATGAGCACACTAATCGCGTCTACTAGACCGGTGCAATCATGGGATATATCCTTGACCCTGCATGTGGCACCGTTTGCAGTGCCAATTTCCAAGTCGAGATTTGAGGTGATCATACACTTTGCACCAACATCGACGTTGTGTATTTCATTGAAAGAGGTGTCGTTGACCCAGCTTTCCAAGAGTGACTCGTTGTCCACATTTGTTTTTAACGCTATTTGGACTATCTGTTCGTTTGCAAAACTCCTTTGCAATATAATGTCATTGTATCTTCGAGCGTCGTCGCGATGTGTGGAAATGATTGTTGTGTCTTCGTCCATAGTTTCCAATAGTTCTTGTTAGTTTATGATGCACTCTGAAAGCGTACTTGTTACTCTTGTTCGGTTGGATTTCTTTGTCTAATTGTATGCAGAAAGTTGAGGAATATTGGGTCCGCTGCGTGTCGAACTGAGAATGTCATCTTGTGGACAATGCCATGCTTGAAGTGTGCCGATTGTGTAATTGTACATACATGACAAAAAGGTCCAGGGTGCTTACAGACGGGCGGTAGTTGTGCGAAGTCTCCAAAGAGAAGCGCCAATTTACTACAGAATGGATCGTGAATTGATATGTTTGTGACATTGACAAGTTGGCGAACGACCATGTTGAATGTTGTGCTTGTCAGCATTGATATCTCGTCCATTATGATAACGTCAGCCTCTCTGATGGATGTGAATCTCTCGTCCCCTGGATTTATTGATTCTGGATAGTGTTTATTCGAGCCCGCCGTTATCTTGAATTGATAGTGACTGTTTTTGCGACACTGCTTAGCCGAGATGTAGGTGCGCCAGTTGATGTTGTCAATATGACTGTCTTGTTTTGTTGTACGAACCTGGTCATCATGTATTTGATGAGGAATGAGTTTCCGGATCCTGGGACGCCTGTGATAATGTGGAGGCCGGATGTTTTGGTGGATATGTCTTCGAATATCTTGTGTTGTTCAAGAGTGAGTGCTGCATTATGGACATCGGAGAACTCCTTTAGAAGCTGCAGCATGTTATGCCTACTAGTTTCCTTGGTATCATTCATCTCTACACGGCTTGAATGAAACGGATTCTCATGGTTCAGGAAGAGCTTCTGGTGGATCAGGTTCACAATATGCCCCGTGTTCTCGTTTAAAAGCATGTTTCTACTCGTTGATGTACATCTCGAGGTCCTCCTTGTCTCTTATTAACTGTCGGATTTTGCACCCTGTAAAGTAACAAGACATAGGGTTTTCTTGTGAGATCAGATCGGACTCGGTTCTAAATGTTGCCTTCTGTAGCAATATATTGAAGAAGAAGCCCTCTGGTTGGTGGCCAGGGTGGTATGCGGTGAATCGTACGAGCCAGTGATTTTCTAGTACCAAGTTGTTGTAGGCATCGTACATCTGGCTCTTCTGAGATCGTGTGGTGTTCTTCTCGATCTTGAAATTTTTGTGGTACATGCAGAACGTGTATTGCTCTAGCTGCAGTGGCCTTGCACAGTACAAGTTGACTGGGTGCATAACGATCGTTTGGCTTTGTGATAACAATCTTTGTCTTAGTGAAGGTGGCGATGAGTCGATATATTCCACGGCTTTGCTTCTTGTGATGATCGGAATTTGCAGACAATTTAGTGTTGCCTCTGTTGCTGAAATTGGCTTGGACATTATTGATGCTGCAATTACGCGGAGCTTGACCTTGTCTAATCCATTGAAGGCGAGCCTTGCTGCGTTCTCCTCTGATAGGTTCAGTGGACCCATTGGCTCTGTCTTCATTGCGTACTTTAGCAGGTAGTGAGATATAGATGAGTTGGTCACACGTTGGATGTTCATGTGCGCTCCCCACAATAGCAAGATTGTTGGGTGGTAGGGAACTACGTTATGGTGTTCATGTCCGGGACGATAGTACAACCACCTTGATGTTTGTGGGTCCATTACGGGCTTGGTTGATAATTGAGGACTGAATGAAAATCCGTATTTGCATGCAGAATGCTGGCCCATTACCGTGCAGGTGGACTTGCATTTGTGAATTTGTTTTTTTGTGACGAGGTGATGTAAATGGTTTAAGAAATTCAAAGGAGGCTGTTGTGGGTCAGGTATGTATGCCGCTATTTCATCTGCTACCGACTCAATGTCGCCTCGGAAAACCCACAAAATAAGATGAGAATGCAGCGATCCTCTGTTTTGTATCTCGTACCTTAAAAGATGATGCTCTATTTCACCTAGGACTTTGCCTCGCCCAAAAATGTGGTTGTTCAAGAAGACGTGCAAACGCTCATGGAACAACACGGCACACTCGACATGACAATCTTTCCATGTGTAGCTTCCATTGAATGAATGGGCGATATTTTCGATTACTGTAATTTTGTTGCACCTGCTTTCTGTGACTTCGTCCGTTGTAAATGTAAGAAACAGATCGGGTAGGCCCCACAAGTCAACCATTGCAATGAGATCATTGAGGTTATTTCGATGCCATGATGGAGTTCCGGGCATTGTTGATGGAAGTTTGTATCTTATAATGTTTCTTACTGCATCTTGGTTGGATGCATTCTTGTGCTTCCTCTTATATGCGTCTATGTCACGCTGCAACATCGTCGTGTTTGTAGAATTGGAAATCATGATTGCTCTCTTGAGTTGGTACATGATGAGTAGGTATGGCTTGTACAAGGTATACACAGAGAACAACATGCTGATCCTCATCGTGATGTAGTCACTGAATCTGGTGTCTCCTTCATAGTTTCCGTGCCCGAATGAAAATAAAAAAGGGAACACAACTTTTTCTATTGTCACGTCTTTGGACTCTGAGTGGCTAGCAGGCATCCCATTACCTGAAGATAGTCGTACGGTCAATGAGGCCTGAGCCCTCACGGAGCTTTACTGAGCCAAAGTCGTGAGAGTCTGTTCTGATATAGGCCCTTCTTCTTGAGGTCACATACTTGTTTTCAAGAATGCTCATCTGACATTGCGCTTCTGCTTCCTCCATCAATGCAAAAGGCTTTGTTTCTGAGTGGCTTGTTATGATTGACGTAACAGCGTCCGCTGTCAGCACACACAAAGTGGTTTTTTGTGGGGTTGCTCTGCCACAGTCTTATACATTTCAATAACTGGATTATGGAGTAAGTTGTAGGCCAAAATGTTTGATAAGGGCGAGGACGTGAGCTGCTTTGACAGTTGTTGTATATTTGCTGCTTTTGTCCAATAGATCAGAGGGTCATCAAGCAAGGATCTTTTTTCAAGTATGCCGTATGCTACAACGTTCGCAGAGCTTATGACGTTTAAAGAAATGTAAATTATACTGAGGAGCTGAGTGTGAAGCTGGTTGGATTCCAGGGTACGTCGGACATAGTCTGGTAGCAATACTACTACGCTTTTGGTCCTGGCGTATCTGTCGTAACTGGAGCAACATGACCAATGTATTGATACTCCCTCCTTCTCGGTAGTGTTCAGGAATGTCATGCCAGCTAGACTAACACGGGCATCATCTAGTATTATCTTTCCGAGGCGAGTTTTTGAGAATATGAAAGTTCCGCAACCGGCACAAATTGTAAAGTTTTTGGATGCAGCTATGCACTGATATTGCCAACATCGTGATAGAATGTCGATTCTAGTCCTCAAACTTGCAGCTACAGTTAGACTCTCTTTCCTCTTTGTTCTTGTTCGTTGTTTTGCTACTTGCCTCTTTCTTTTCTGAGTGAGTTTGTCCATCACCATGCTTGGGATCTGAAAGCATTAATTACAATATGAAACATCCTATCAATTAGAGGTTCTTAATTGTGGTTTGGTTTTTCATTGATGCCATGCAGTACGTGCTCGCATGCCAGTTCTCATAAAAAAAAGAAAAAACCATACGCAAGTATGGTGGGGAGATGGCACCATCCTCACCCAAGTTTTATAAACCATAGGGAATGTGCCATTCCTCGATCACATTGGAGGGACACCAATGCTTCTCCTCCTGTGTTGGAGGGATACCTTTCCATCATTTGGAGTTTGTATATTTATACGTGTTGCATTAGTTTTTCTATAAAATAAAGTAGATAGCATTAGGACCTCTATTTTAGTCTCATATACAGTGGCTTCTACATTTATGACTCGATTGTTCTTGCTTCTTGGATGGGGATGGAGTTGCTCTGCTCATGTTTTTATGAGACTTGGGTGTGTGAGTAGATATGAAGAGGAAGAAATGGGCGAGGAAGCTGGGTGTAATGTTTCCCAGCAATGTCGATGCCTATGATGAGGAAGAACTGATACATGAAGTCGAATGCGATGCTGGTCATGCCCGTGTGATGGGGAGTTGTTGGCTTGCGAGGCAGAGGTAAATCTTGAAGACTGCTGGGGCGGGGACTGTCAGGAGCCTCAGGAGGCGATAGGGTTTCGTGGCGTGCTCAATTGTGAAGAAGCCCACGAGTGCGAAACATGCTAGACATAAGTATGCACCTAACCAAGAGGGAATGCAGCTGAATGGGATTCTTGAGTAGACCTAGGACAGTCAATGGCTAATGTTTCAAACAGGCCAGAGAGAATGTTGAGGGCAGTTGGTCGATGGGTTCCCTCTCGTCAAAGAGGGCTCTTCATCGAGCGGGAGCACAACATGAACACGCTACTACGCCCTATCATGTATCTGGGTTCTATCTCCCAAAACCCGCGAGTACTGACATTTTCGAACACACACTCAGCCCACACTTTGTCATATGCCTGCGTATCGCCCAGCTCTTTAACCCGAATATCATCTGTCCATGCCATCTGGACCATCGGGGAGGTCGTCCGCTGTATCACAGGACGCTTCAAGTAAAGGAACATCTGATCGCATCGTATCTGGCCAGTCGAACCTGGCCCAAAAGCTCATGCTGCCCCTAGCTCGCGGCTTAGTGCATCTCCCACCAATGGGTACCTTGTCGAGGATACCATGGCTGAGAACTGGCCATCCATGCCATCCTCAGCCCCACACCTGTGCGTCCATAACAGGACCTGCACCCTCGCTCAACTGTATTCTGATGGTGACCACTCCCGGAGGGTCCGCCTTGAGCCGTTTCGGCTCAGCGCTAAAACCATAAGAGGACTCAAAATACCTTCCCTCTAGAGTCTCCGTAGTACTAACACCATGCATCTCCCATCTAGAAATACTCTCGTCGTCCGCGCTTCTAGCAACATGCCCCGGCTGTCCTGTATCCCACAACCCCAATGATTTTATGTCCTTGCTATACCATTTCTGATTCACTTCAAGCCCCTGGATCGTCAAGCATATGATATGTTGGCCTCACTGTTTTGACCAGGACCAGGTTGCCTTACCCGAACTCCCATGTCGATCATCCTTTCTGGCCATACATCTGGTTCGATATTCACTTCAAGAATACCCAACTCCGCAACAGTTACGGAGGTTATTTCCTTCTCCAAGGAGATTGGCCCTGTAGCATGGCGTAAGGGCAGCACCCCACACGGTATCTCCGACGACCCTTCCAGTATTTGTTCACAATAGATTAATTCAAGCGAGTCTCCTGCTGTCTCGTGCATTTCCGGGGCTTCTCCCGTCTTGGTATCTGGATCCGCCTCATCCTTCAACAACTCAAAAACCCCATTTAACCCAGCCTTGGGTATCAGCCCTTCATTGGACATTAAGTTATGCGTGTTCAAGCATACCAACGTTTCCCCATCGTCTGAGGAATGGGAGTCAGCAGGGTCTACCTAACGCTCCTTATCATCACCCTTACTTAAGCAATCCGCAACTTTCACATCTGGCTCGCATGACACCAAATCCCCATCCCAAGGTGCATCACCATCATTGCATCTGCTGAAATTCAACAAATCTTCCTCATCATAGGCATCTCCATATGTAGGGAACATCTCCTCGAGTTTCCTCGTTATTTGCTCCTCATCCATTTCATCCTTGTAACCTTTATCCGCCATAATCTCTTCTCCTTCGTCCACACACAAAGCATCCGTACTCTTCTTTTATTCTGCTTGTTTCCCGTCTTCGACCAGCTAAGCATGCATCATAGCCACCTTTTCAAAAAACCATGCGTTCCCTTGCTCCTGCTGACGGAGCTCGTCATCCATTATCATTTTCTGTCTTTCGAGCTCATTTCTTGCTCCATTACTTTCCAGCCACATCGCATCGACATCCCTGCAGTAAGTCTCTATAGTCCTTGAACGTGTTTGAGTCAAAGTACGCATAGCCTCTTGCACCGCATTCCAGTCAAATTCCGGTTCTTCTCTGCTCCATCCATCATAATGCTCAAGCAAATGTTGAATCACTCTTTCAAGGATTGGGTTGCAACCTCCACATTGAACCACACCTTTAATGAGGCAATCTCTGGAAGCTCTGATACCGAATGTTAAGTCCCTTGATTGCACACCGCTCAATGGGGGTCTAAGGTAATGAACACGGGGCTTGGCTGAGCCCTAGAGAGAATCTATGTCAGAGTCTATAGTGGCCGACACACTAGAAACCAATCCCAAAACAATGATATGCGAGCAAGGGTATATCCTCCTCAACTTGGCGAGCCCAACACGGCTTACAATACAAAATGGGAAGGGATCGGAGCACGACGGTTCACCCTTCTACTGGCATACGAAAATGTAGACTCGTGACCCACTTGAGGTATCGACAAAGACCCTGAAATAGCTCGACGCTCTGGCTCAGCCGAGTCCAGGCGGAGAAGCAAACACCACAACCCGATGCAGGTAAATGCACTACCACAACCCACTGGGGGCGCTCAATCAGCTCTGCAAGATATCCCGAGGTTCAGTCCTCTTTCCCGGGTCCCATACCACGCCAACCTGCTCATTCACCTTTCCAATTAGTTGCATTTGGGGGTCGATCATCTCGATTAGGAGACCCCTGTTGTCTTCCCCTATATACTTGCCAGCCAACTCGCAAATCTTCATTTTTAGTAGGTCTTGCTCAATCCCATTGAATAACACGCAAGGGGGCTCCTTTTCCACAAACCCAGGCAGCCCTGGTGGCCATCCAGGCCTTTGACAGCCACCCAC
This sequence comes from Adiantum capillus-veneris, assembly GCF_014529385.1. Classification (NCBI taxonomy): domain Eukaryota; kingdom Viridiplantae; phylum Streptophyta; class Polypodiopsida; order Polypodiales; family Pteridaceae; genus Adiantum; species Adiantum capillus-veneris. The sequence continues at coordinate 122,890,705 of NC_140936.1, read as the reverse complement.
TTCAGTAAGCACAATAGAGCCTTAGCTCAGGGTGTGAGAAACACCTTCCCACCCATTTGCGTCATTAATCAGGCGGGTACGAGACCCCCACCTGTTAACCCTCACGGCTCACGGACACCCTATCACCTACGACGGACGTTGTAATCTACGGCGGACATTGTATTATTTATTTGGTAGAGTCAGGTACCGGGCTTGTCGGTCCAATAGGAAAAGGGTAAGAGTGATCGCCGATGAGAGGCGCACTCTAACTGGAACATTCAAGGGATTAGTTGGCTAAGCATGGGCGCCCGAGTGTGAATGGGGCGAGCTCATATGAAAGTCAATTAAACTTAAAATCCTCTCATTCTCTCATTTGTGCAATAGAAGAGTGCTCTTGCTCCATCTCCATCTCCATCTTCTTCTTCTTCACCTCCTTGTGTGTGTATGTGTGTGTGTGTGTGTGTGTGAGAGAGTGAGAGAGAGAGAGAGAGAGAGAGAGAGAGAGAGAGAGAGAGAGAGTGCGATCAAGCATTGCGGCGGCACGGCGGCGGTGAGGCGGTTGAGTGCGGCGTAGCGACGTCTCCTTCTTCTTCGCTGCGAGGAATCCTCCACGGCAGGAGCATAGAGCGGTGAGTGACACACCATTGCCCTCTTTTGAGCTTACTAGTTAAGCTAGTTGTGTGCTTGGAGCCGTCTGTGGCTCGCACACAGTGTTAGGCAAGTCCCTTGCTTAGATTGTGCGGCAAGGAGCGCACATTTTTGGCGCTGCTGCCGGGGAATCGCCCTGCACTAAGCCCAAGAGGCACTTTGTGCTTCTTCTATGAGTTGTTTGTAGTAGGAAAGAAGAGGAAGAGGAAGAGGAATGAGTTATTTTTCTGCAAGTTGTTAATTTCTGTATTGTCTGCAAGTTTTGTGATTTCTGCATAATCTTGTGTTTTCTGTTTGCACACAGTCTTTGCACAATTAGTAGTCGTTAGCTAGCTCGCAGTGAATGAGTAAGTAGGTAGACAGTTAGCAATTTCTGTTTGCACACAGTCTGTACACAGTTTTCTGTTAAGGTTTGCCTGCATACAGTCTATGCACAGTAAGGTAGTGAGAGAGGAAGTAGGTGGACAATTAGCTCACTGTTAGTAAGCAGTTAGAAGAGTGGTTAACAGATTAGTTAGTGGTTAGCAGCACTGTTAGTAAGTAGATAAGGTAGTGAGCCGTGAGCTGTTGATAGAGAGGTTAGGTAGGTGTTGACAGTGTGTGGCCAAGAAAGGGTCCCCTATAAAAAAAAAGGGAAAAAGGAAAATTGTAAAAAATCTGAAAAATATTTAAGCGTGAGTGACTGGGGGACTACACTAAAATTTGATCGGGATCGAGATCAAGCCCAAGCCCAGGCCCAGCCCTTAGTCCTCAGTCTTATGATATATACTAGACTCACTCTTATATATATACCCTACCCCCTCAAGAAGGAATGAGAGCATGTGGGGCAAGTCCTCCACTCTCCTCCCTTCTCTTCCCACTTGCACCCTTAGACTTTCTAATTTGGGCCTAGTTCCCTACTAGAAATTGACGGTTTTAGGGATTTCGAGGGCATAAAGTGACCAAACGGAGGGCTGTAAAGCACGGCACGTCCCTCTGACCGAGACGCTCATTTTGAGCTATCATACGTTCTATTCTATAGCTGGGTCAGAAAAAAAAGGACCAAAAAATAAAAAAAAATAAAATTTAAGAAAAGACTTGGGTTGCAAAACACCCAAAAATACTAGGTGAGCAGCCTTCACAGGCACTCACTGACACTTCTAGGGGATCAAAGTCATATGAACCTACGCTCTGGACGAGTGTTAGAGCACGAGCATATTGGTAGTGCCTCCATTTACGTGGGCACCCATTATTCCTCCACCCTAGGTTCTGGACCCTCGACCGGGACTCAAGGTAGCGCGACCCAAGATCCTCATATCGCGTCTAGTGATTCTTCCTCTGACTATGAAGTCATGGAGGGGTATCCTACACCAAACCCTGATAGTTCAAGTCAAGACATGCATGCCATGGGCCCACAGCCCGGGTCCAGCGTGTTTAGCCGCTTAAAAGAGACCCTTAGTAGAGCTACTCGCTCCGAACATGCGGTTAATGAAATAAATGAAGGGAGTGGGGAAGTAAATTCGTCATTCATGCCCAAAATAGACCCTATGCTTCTTGAGAGTGTGCATGTGAATGTTTCATCCACTGCACCTCCTGATCCTTTAGGACTATCTCCCTCTGAGGTTTTACTATCCGATGGTAGGAGTCTTGCCGAAGTACAAGAGATCGAACGCTATATGCAAGCAACACGGGAGAGGGAAATTGAGAACCTACGAAGGTTAGAACAAAGTCGAGCCCTGAAAGCAAAGGCTCCTATGACAACAATCATGCCAGCCGAGCAACCGAGTGCTCCCAAGGTAGCAGTCACGGAGGGGCAAGCGATGGGGAGCAATAATGCTTCCACTTCGAGGGAAACCTCCAGCACGCCAGGCCTAGATGGGATATTCCTAAACGAAAATTGGGAGTATGACCTACAAGCAGAAGCTTTAACTGATCGGTACACAGGACGCACCTATCATGTGGGTTGGTTAGATGTTCTACAATCCACATCGGGTGCTACTAGCATAGATGAGCAACAACAGAAAGTCTATGATGTCCTCCATAGGATTGTTGAGTTAGAAAGACAGAACACAGGGATCAACATGCTTTCAACAGGCCTAACGAGATTCTTGGATACGGGAAAGGCCAACCAACCAACCCTATCACAAATGGAGACTCCCTCAGTGAGCCCCATTGATCCTCCATATGTTGTTTCGCCAGGAGCCTCAGTACAATCTGAGCCCACAAATGGCAGCTTTACCTTCCCAGATCTAGCTCATCTTTCTCTTAATGACACTACGGCTACCATGCATATCCCAGTGGTGATCATGACAAGAAGTACACCATGGAGTTCATTTGTTAATACTACGCCGATGCCTAGTAGCACAGTGCCCCCAACTATACCTACATATATGTATCAATCATGTGCACCTGTCGTACCTTAGCCTCATGTAGCTCCTACACCTCCGATTATTCCAAGAGCTTACAATCCACAATGGCATTATCCAAGCTCTTATACAAGTGGAGCCATGCCATTTAATAATAACATGCCATATCAGGCACCCCCTATGCCTAGGGCCACGCCTGTAAACTTTGGACCACCTTCTAGTACACCACCATACGAAATATGGGACCCAAGAGCCGCGCGTATGCCAAGGCCAAGGCCAAGGACAACTCCCATCTCACATGTGGTTCCAGGAGCACATACACCCAATATATCTGCTCAAATAGGAGATTTGGCAGCATTTGCTCAAACTATCGGTCGCTCTATTGCGAAAAACATGTGTAGTGCACCTGATAGAGAGCCTAGGAACAAGGCTGTTCAAGTAGCTAAGCTCACACAGAAATTCAGTGGAGACGGAGATGCTAGAAAGCATATGGAAGTCTTTGAACATGTGTGCGATTCCTTGGAAGAGCACAATGAGCTACATAAGTGTAATGCTTTGAGTTTGACCCTAAGCGGAAAGGCTGGAGATTGATATAGAACCTTAAGAGTAGAAGAGAAAATGATCTACTCTACTCTTAGGAGATTGTTCTTGAAAGAGCACATACGAGAGGGAGTACTTTGGGGTGTAGCCTCTCAGCTCCAGAAAGCCCAACGAGAAGAAGGTGAATCCGTGAGAGACTTCATTAGTCGCCTAAAGAATTTGAATTCTCGATGCAATCCAAACGAGCGATTCAACAACAACCAATTGCTCGATAGATTCATTAGGGGACTACGACATGAAAGTATCTATAATGGCCTAGTCATTAGAGGTATCACTACTTGGGAAGCAGTCACCATGAATGCAATCCAATTGGAGGATAATTTAATGATTGCAGGAGAAAGAGTGTCTACCGAGCCGAAGTCTAGTAGCTCGCAAGTGTCAGGGCATGAGCCAATGAAGATAAAGCCAATCGTGAAAGAGCAAATGATATCTGAGATGACTTTGGCAGATCTCACCAAGGCCATCCAAGAAAGCCTTAGGGGTAATCGTGCTCCACAAAACACTCATATGTATCCAAGAAGGGAGTAACAATGGTGCTCAGTATGCTATGGACCGCATAGTACCAGTGAATGCCCTACTTTTAGAGTAAAATTCAATGGGAACTGTAATGCATGTAGGAGGTATGGTCATCAAGCTAAGGATTGCATAGTATTTAAGTGTACGATGGCCAATAGACCAACCTTAGCATGGACAGACACACCTCGAGTGCCTGCCTTGATGCCAGCCCCACCTCTTGAACAAACAGCACAACATATGGTCCCTAGAACCCAAAATGTTGTTCGAACAACACCCTTACCACCTCCAATGCTAGGACCGCAACCACCACATCCGCGAATCACTTTTGTGAATCAAGTGGGTTGTGAGTCATCTATTTCTTGTTTGGAAGGCTATGAGGAAGATATAGATCCTAATATCGTCTATGGGATGGATGTGCTTGAAGAAAGTCCACAATACTACAGGGAGGACTATTGGGGACAAGTCAAACCTGTATATCAAGTAGCTGCTCTTGCAGCAAGTCAAACCTGTATATCAAGTAGCCGCTCTTGCGGCAAGAGGCCAAAATATCAATTACACCGCTAAGAGACCACCTCTTCAATGCTATGAGTGTGGAGGTCCACATCGTGTAGCCAAGTGTCCTATTAGGCTACAAAAGAACGCCACACTAATGCAAACCAATCAAGCGAGCACGTCTACAATGCCAATACTCATGTGTAATCGATGTGGCATAGATCATTTGATTGCCCAATGTCCAAATAATCCAAATGCACCGAAGATCACGCCATTAAACTTGATTGATCGTCTGAGGAATCGGAGTCGGCAGGATCTACCTGACGCTCCTTATCATCACCCATACTTAAGCAATCCGCAACTTCCACATCTGGCTCGCATGACACCAAATCCCCATCCCAAGGTGCTCACCATCATTGCATCTGTTGAAATTCAGCAAACCTTCCTCATCATAGGCATCTCCATATGTAGGAAACATCTCCTCGAGTTTCCTCATTATTTGCTCCTCGTCCATTTCATCCTTGTAACCTTTATCCGCCATACTCTCTTCTCCTTTGTCCACACACAAAGCATCCGTACTCCTCTTTTCTTCTGCTTGTTTCCCGTCTTCGAACAGCTTAGCATGCATCATAGCCACCTTTTCAAAAAACCATGCGATGCCTTGCTCCTGCCGACGGAGCTCGTCATCCATTATCATTTTCTGTCTTTCTCGCTCCTTTCTCGCTCCATTACTTTCCAGCCGCATTGCGTCTACATCCCTGCAGTAAGTCTATAGTCATCGAACGTGTTTGAGTCAAAGTACGCATAGCCTCTTGCACCCATCCCAGTCAAATTCCAGGTAGAATGCTGATGGCATCAATATCGTCTGGTTAGTCCATGAGATAACGCTCAAGCAAACGTTGAATCGTTGTTTCAAAGCATAGGGTTGCAACCTCCACATTGAACTACGCCTTTAATGAGGCGATCTCTGGAAGCTTTGATACCAAATGTTAAGACCCTCGATTGCACACAGCTTAATGGGGGTCTAAGGTAATGAACACGGGGCTTGGCTGAGCCCTAGAGAGAATCTATGTCTGAGTCTATAGTGGCCGGCACACTAGAAACCAATCCCAAAACAATGATATGCGAGCCCAGGGTATATCCTCCTCAACTCGGTGAGCCCAACACGGCTTACAATACAAAATGGGAAGGGATTGGAGCACGGGGGCTCACCCTTCTACTGGCATACAAAAATGTAGGCTCATGACCCACTTGAGGGATCGGCAAAGACCCTAAAACAGCTCGACGCTCTGGCTCGGCGGAGTCTAGGCGGAGATGCAAACACCACAACCCGATGCGGGTAAATGCACTACCACAACCCATTGTGGGCGCTCAATCAGCTCTACCAGATATCCCAAGGTTCAGGCCCTTTAGATTTTTTCCCACTGCCTGTACCTGCCAATCGACTCAAGAGTACGCAGCTCCTTGCTGATGGTAGTCTTGCGCTTGCACACCCAATACAGCACGTGGACCCCTGTTGGGTCAGCCCGCGGCGAGGTGACTTCCAATATGCCAGAGCCCCGCTGGCTCTCTATGTATACCAAACCTGCTGTGCCCTCCTGTATTCATGGAGGGTCTCTGTGCAGCAGCCTGATACAGGCACTAATGAGAGTTCCACTGTGCCACAAGAATAGACTGGAATGTATAGTCAACCTATGGGTTTGCCTCAACAGCCCCGCGCATAGAGTAGGGTAGGTCTCAGGCAACAACCCTTTGGCCTTCTCTTTCTCAGCCTTGCGCATGCGCAAGTACTCTCCTCTATCTAACATTGGAGTGCATGTCTCACCTCTGTTGGCTCCTATTCCCCTACTTGGACGCAGATACACACACACACACACACACACACACACACAATCATGCTAACATAAATCAACTCTCTTGCGCAAGTACTCTCCTCTCTCTAAAATTGTAGTGCATGTCTCACCTTTGTTGGCTCCTACTCCCCTACCCGGATGCAGATACACAAACACGCACACATAAATCAACTCTCTTGCGCAAGTACTCTCCTCTCTCTAACATTGCAGTGCATGTCTCACCTCTGTTGGCTCCTACCCCCCTACCTAGACGCAGATACACACAAACACGCACACATAAATCAACTCTCTCTCTCTCTCTCTCTCTCTCTCACTCTCTCTCGCACGCACACACACACACACACACACACACACAAATCAACTCTCTCTCTCTCTCTCTCTCTCTCACACACACACACACACACACACACACACACAAACATGCGTGCACACACACAGACAGAGAGACGTACCTAGTCCTGCTTGCTATTTGGTGCTCGTGATTGCCGTTTGCTGCGTCCTCTACACACACACACAAACACGCACACCTAAATCAACTCTCTCTCTCTCTCTCTCTCTCTCTCTCTCTCTCTCTCTCTCTCTCTCTCTACTGGAACTACATCGGCACAGGGATAATCTAATGAGAAGACAAAGAGCACTACAGCCTTAGAGGCAGATCACAGATTTCTTCGGATCGAGAGTAGCAAAAGTGGAAGGAGAAGCAAGAGTCTAGCAGCCAGCACAAAGGAGTACCCACATGATTCATACCAAAGGCACCCTCATTGACAGGGCGATTGAGCTTAGGAAATCGAGACGACCACGACCGAGATGCAGAAGCACACTTCACCGGAGGAGACTACAACAAAGGATTAGAAGCATTCTAGCCAGACACCCAGAATGCTCCTAAGAAGTTTATTTAATACTTTGTATTTAGTTTTTCACATTTATTTTCACACTTTCACACTTAGTACTTTGGTACTAAGGTACCTAGACAATGTAACAGATTCACCACTTTTGTATCAGTTTGGTCTCATAGGTCATTCTGGCCTTTTGAAGACGTTAATATAACATTTCATTTCATTTCTCTCTCTCTCTCTCTCTCTCTCTCTCTCTCTCACACACACACACACACACACACACACACACACACACACACACACACACACACACACAAACACGCGTGCACACACATAGACAGAGAGACATACCTGGTCCTGCTTGCTGCTCGCGATTGCCGTTTGTTGCATCTTCTCCTGCTTTTTTTTTTATTGCACTGTTGATTGCGCGTTTTGAGGATGCGTTTGCTTTCAATTAGCAGCATCGGCACAATTAGGAGCATCGGCAGGTTTGCGTTATTTTTATACGAGCCACGTGGGTAGCCTCTCTTTATAATTTGGAGTGTAGGCATCTTACACTGAAAAGGGTAATGAAGCTAACACTAAAGTCTTTTAAGCTCCATTAGATGCACATTGCTCTTTGATAGACTACCTCCTTTTAGACCCTTATTGAGATGTAACCATCTCTCCTCTTGGTCCCCTGTTGAGGTAAGTCTAGAAGCACTTATTGCACATTGCTCTTTGATAGACCATCTCCTTTTGGACCCCTATTGAGATGCAACCATCTCTCCTTTTGGTCCTGTGTGGAGATAGGTATAGAAGCATATGTCTCTATTCTAACTCTTGTTCCCATTTATTCTGCCACATTAAATGATCAGTGTAATATGAGAAAATCATTTGGTAAAGTTAGATATTATATTTTATGACATTGCCTCTCTCTTGAAAGCATAGTCGTCCTCGACTATGAGGTGGAGAAGATAAAGCCTAGTCATTAGTCCATGTTGCTTAGCGGGTAGAGGATCCCTTTTTACCCTTCGACATCATTCCAAGATGGATGAATATTCCATTTGGTGCTTGGGAGATGTAGCTGCCGCAAGCATGTCTGCTTTTTAGTCCATATCATACTTCCAAAGTAGAGTGACAAGTTCTACTTGGTGTTTGGGAGACGTCGTCAGCACAAACATGATTTTAAGCATGCATACTTCTTAAATTTGTGTACAATAAAAAGAGAACTAGTCTTATAAGGCAAAAACATTTCTTATTTAAAATGCATTTTCATATGCTTACTCTAGTGAAACATTGTAAGCATTGACAAGGTTCATATTATTCTAAGCTAGGTTCTTTGCATCCATCTAGCATCTTTAAAAGAATAATTCTTAAACTTAATAAGATATCGTCAGATAATCTTACCGTTTCTTAATACCTTGTCTCATGTCATAGGATGGACTCAGGTTGAAGTACTTGATCTTCGATTTTTGGAGGGTCTGCAACTATTGCTTCTTTTGATGGTGCTTCTTTGTAAGGCTTACATAGGCTCTCATGGAAAACATGCTGCATGAGCCAATGGTTGGGGTAACTTTAATTGATAATCCATCTCATTGATTGACTTAAGAATTTTAAAAAGGAATAAAGTATCTTTTTGCTAGTTTAGCATAATACTCTTGGTGGCCCATAGGATTCTTGCCTGTAGTATGCCTTAGACGAGCCTTGAAAAAGTTTAGCAAGACCCAATCATTTTACTTAAAGACTAAGGCTCTTTTGTGCTTATTAGTAGCAGTCCTTTTTGCCTTTGCTGTGAGATGGATATAACCATTTTAATCTTTGGAAATGATTCTTGTAAGTCTTGGCTATATTCATCAGTAGCGAAGATCTTCCCATGTACTTTAAGTAGTAAGGGACTTTTGGATCTCGCTTCTTTAACCTCAAAAGGTACTTTCCCCATAGAACTATGATCATTGTACGCATACTCTATAAGAGGTAGGTACTCCTATCATTGACAACATTGATCTACTTCCATGACATAGGCTTTTAGTAGATTCAATAATCATTAGATTAGTTATTTCACTTTGGTCATCCATTTGTGGATGATAGGCCAAAGAGAAATTTAATCTACTTCTTAGATTCCAAAAGAGACCCTTCTAAAAATTACTGGTCATTCTAGGATCTTTGTCCGACACTATGGATGTTGGAAAGCCATGGTGCTTGAAAATTTGAGATCTGAAGAGGGTTGCCATTCGATGTGCCTTAATAGTCTTTTTGACAGGCATAGAGTGTGTTTTCTTGTTAAGCTTTTCGACTGAAACAATCCAAGTTGCTTCCCTCGATTAAATTTAACGTTTTGGTATACCACGCAATTTGAAACATACTCGTGTAGGTTTACTTTTCATGGTAGACCAACATAAATACATTTCTACTCCTCGAAGAGTAGACTATGGAATCCCTCTTTCCCCTGCATAAGGAGAAGTATGGGATTCATACATGACTTTTTTATTGTATGGGTGATTAACACATAGTCTATTGCCGTTTGAAAGATAACCATCCTTCAAGGTGGATGGTTCTTTTTCTTTCATATTGCAAAGACTGTAATTACGTACTTAAAGTCTCGATCAGTAGCATACTCATCTATCATAAAAGATAGATCATTGTGAGTTGCTATAGACACCAGATCGTTGTGGAAGTGCATCGACCACTTGATTGTGCTTGTTAGCAATGTGAGCAATATGAAATTTAAATTGAAAACAAAAATTTGCCCACCTCATTTGTTTGTCGTAGAGCTTGGTTTGTGTCATGAAGTTCTTGAGGCTTTGTGATCCATTCATAGGATGAATGGAATCCCCAAGAGATAGTGTTTCCACCTGTTTAGGGCATATAGAATAGCTAGTAGCTCTTTTTCGTATTTGCCCAATACTCACTTATCGAAGTTGATTATTTGACTCTCATATGCTATGGCATGCCCTTCTTGAAGAAAAATAGCTCCAAGGCAATCACCACAAGCATCACATTGGACCTCAAATGTCTTTGAGAGATCTAATAGTGTGAGCACACATAGGCTTTGATCGTATCTAATCAAAGGTAAGATGAAAGGGTTCACTGATGCATTTATAACAGCAAGTCGTTGTGCTCCAAATAGACTGCAAATGGTTCTTTGAAACTGTAACTTAGTGCTTACAAAGATGTAGATATTTTGCCTAGCGATAGGAATGAGCCGTGTATACAAGTCTTTTTGGCTCATAGTAATTTAAAAAAGCAAGACTCAATCCCTAGAGGAGAATAAATATGTGCACATCGAAAGAACTAGAGTAGTCTAGTAGTGGCAAAATAAGAGGACATGGAGAAAGAAGAATTTCTTGCAGTCTTTCCGGCCCAAAGAGTAACACAATTCTCTGTTGGAAGTGGATTTTACGGCTAATACAAACGTTGATTCTAATATGTTGCACGAAGTGAAAGGGTTGAAAAGTTACCCCATTGGGGTTATTCATCTAAGAAATCTCAGAAAGCAGTCCAAACAATGGAGGAAAGAGATAAGAGAGACAATCAACACACAAAGACCCACACAAGCTTAATCCAAAGAAGTGAAGAACACCTCAAGACTTGTGATATTGTAGCCAACTTGATGAAGTAGATGATGCGTAGTAGTCCCAAACACCGTTTGCAAGCCACCAACAATACGAGGCATGAAGTAGCAAGCTCAAGATGTGTTGGGCTGAAATTGAGAGAAAGTTTTCCTCACGGAGATGGCTAGGAGGTTGGGTGATGGTTTGATAGAGTGGCTTGATTATGGGGATTGCTTGAGTGCTTGATTGCTTGATGGTTTGCTTGATGCCCAAGTGAGGAGCAAGAGGCTCTATTTATAGGTGAGGTTGCCTCTTGAAGAAAATATTTGCTTAGAAATATCCAAGGGATTTGTGTGACAAGTGTCTCCCTTTTCAAAAATATCTTGAAATTATCTTCAAAGTTTCTAGATCTTTCTCATCAAGAAATATCTAGAGGTTCTTCTAGATCTTTCTCTTCAAGAAATATCTAGAGGTTCTTCTAGATCTTTCTCTTTAAGAATTATCTAGAGGTTCTTCTAGATTTTTGTCCAAATATCTTCTCCTTGCCACCATAAGCCTCCAAGAGTAGCTTTATAAAAAATTGAGAGAGAGCTTGGCATACATCATGGATGACATCAAATAAACTCGTAACCACTTTTCTAAGGGATTTTTCTAGGTCCATAATCATTCCAAAGTGTACCTACTATGTGTAGAATGACACCTCATGGGGTATACTATGACTAAGGCCACTTTTGGCCATGCTATACATGTCATATGCCACCTAGGATGCCTAGTAGATATGAGGTAAGTTTTATAGGCTCATTTTATCATGGCTCCAAGAAGACGTTCACAAAGAAGCCCAAGATCGAAGCCCATTCCCAACAAGAGTGACACATCAGACTTCGACTAGCTTTTTGCATGCTAAATAGAAAATGCATATACTTATGCATACTTAAGGTATACACATAAAATCCATAATATTGTAGGGCTTAGCTTCCGTTCCCACCATGTACGTGCCACAGAACGACACCGCGGCATGGGAAATCTATTTGTGATAGTGATCTTATTTAGTGCTCTATAATCGACACACATGTGATATGTGTCGTCTTTTTTTTGCACTAAAAGAAATGGTGAAAAAAATAGAGAGGAGCTAGACCTCACCATCCCTTTTCCACCAATTCATGCACTTGGCTCGTGATCTCCTCTTGTTGAGCAGTGAGCTTCCTGGTAGGTGCTCAATTGCATGGTCATCATCCCTCATTTTAGCGGTAGCTCACTAGGGATTTCATCAATTAAAACATCTTGGAATCCATTTAGGAAATTAGACAACCTTATTTCCTCTTGATTCCATTTATTGCAAGGATATGGTGTTCCCCAACTCATTAGTATCTATGTACATGCTCTTTTCCTTGTAGGTGAAGTAGATTCTCCTTTCAAGGAACTTCATGTTGGAAGACATGCCGTTCAACCATGGTGCCCCAACGATAACATTCTCATGTTTGAGAGGGAAGATGAATGAATCCTTTTTGTCCACATAGCTTTGGACATGAAGCCTTAATTTTCCAATTAAGGAAGTAACTGAGACGTCTTGTCCCTTGATAGCTCCATTGGATTTCAATGCATCTCCCATCTCGTGGGTTGTATGCCTAGCTTGGTGGTCAACTCCGTGGATATGAATTTGTGAGTTGAACCATGGTCAAACAAACTAAAGGCATCATGCTGTTGCATCTTTCTCCAAGCATAGGAAAGGAGAAATCCTTGGCAATGAGCATCCTCTTTTGGAGCTTCAAACATAGAGGCTCTAGGAGTCTCATTGCGCGGGCAATTCTCTTAGGGCAAGGACGATAACCATGGCCTTGCTCTCCACAATTAAAACATTTGTGGTCCTTACAAAAAGCTTCTAACTCTTTAGGAGAGAGTTTATATTTACCTTTGTAAACTCCCTTCTCCTTGGAACAATTGTTGTTATTGTTGGAATAGCCTTGGTAAGAATTTTGGTCATTGGTTTTCCTAGGCATCACTTTTGTTTTTATTTTCCATGGGCTTGACATTTTTTCTAGCCCCTTGTTGGAAATTGATGCATGAGGCAACCATGGTGTGGTGGATTACTTTGGTGATAGAACCAGGCCGTTGAGAGTTGACATACTCGACCATCTCTTTCGGTAATCCCGCACAGCATTGTTGCTTTTGCTCAGCAAAGTCTATCTTTTGAAAGACAATAGCCTTGAGATTTAAATCCCAAAACTTGTCCATATATTTGTGGATACACTCATGAGAGAGAAGCCTCAAACTCCTCCATTCAGTGAGTACTTTGTCCTTTGCATTGCTTGCAAGGAATTGCTTCATGATAGAAGCTTGTAGAGTTTTCCATGTCTTTGGGGCTATGCCGATGCCACGAAGGCTAGCCCACCATTGACGAGCCGATTTTTGGAAGTGCATAGCTACATGGCGTAGCTTGGAGGACTCCATGAAGCCCTCGTCTGAAGGCCAATTTTTTGTCAGTAGCACCAAAGGTGCCATCATAGGTGAGAAAAGAGATACTCTTTCCTCCCTCTTTGAACTTCTTGACCTTTTGTGACCTTCGCCCTGCAGGATAAGATTTGTGATGTCCTCCTCTCTTGTATTCTCTAGGAGAATACCCTTTTCTTCCTTTGTTTCCTCTCTTCCCTTTTTGGAGTGACGAAGAGAAGGACTATGGGTTGACCGTTTCCTGTTGGGAGGAGTTGGCGACCGTCTAGACTGCCATCTTCATGGAGCCACATCTTCTGAGGAACTTAGGGATTCATTACTTTTGTGTTCTTTGGATTCCTCCTCTTGTATGGGAAAGACTTCTTTTGGGGGTCTCATCAAGAGGCCTCCTGAGTTCTTTTTCCTCTTGGAGAAGAAAGGAAATCCCATAAGCACAAAGTTGTTGAGTAAATTTGGCTTGCAGGGGTTGCCCATAGCTTGTTGCAACCTAGTAACAAGATAACTAACAAACATGGGGGCATCATCAGTAGCACCTTCATGTGTAAATTCAAAGTTGTCAATGTTCATTCTACTCTCTTAGTTATTGTCAGCCATGTTAATTAAACTTACGAATTTACTTAGTACATGCTTTGGAAATTCAAAACATTAGTTGCTACTCCTCTTAGCCTTTGAAAATAGGCACTTAAGTATCTACACCCACGGCTCGAATTGGTTAATTATAGAGAGTAGTAGAGTGAGTCTAACATAGTGGAGGGATAACTCCTTTCGGACTTCTTATGGCTCAATAATGGTAAAGCCGTAGATAAGTCTAAAAAGACCCCATTATTAAAACCAAAGCTTCTGAGGAGTGCACCATATCCCACATAGTGACTCAACAAAATCGATAATAGAACCCACTCCCACTTACCCTAATATAATTAACAAAATCAACCATTAATAGTCTACTTAAGGACCTCTCTTCTTAAGCAAGGAAAGAGAAACCAAATTCTCTGATACCATTGTAATGAAAATGGCCTATGAACTTTGAGAGTAGCGGAAATAGGAAGTTAGGTGAAGCACTTTTGTGAGATTACTTTGTGAGCATAGTAGGTGAACTTAATTGATGGTAGCAACATCAACATGGTACTTAGTTAACTTGGCATGAACAATACTTTTGCAAGAGAGAGAGTTTAGAGAACATGACAATAGTTGAGGACCCAATTCATACAGAGCCAGTCTCCCCTCCAATAGGCATTTGTATTATAGTTTCTCCCATCAAGACAGACTTGGTAAAATACAATCTTTTGTTCCTTGTGACCTAGGTGATGCAATGAAGATGGAAAGATTCAAGAATCACAAGCATAACATAAACTTTGTAGAAAGAATTAACTATCCCAAACCTCAGTCCCAAGGCCTCAAACACCTTTGAAGGTGGAGAGAGCTAGCAGGGAATGAGGATAGGGAAGAGGAAAAAGAAACATTCCATAAGAGAAAGAAATAGTTCCTCACTTATCATCACTCTTCTTGCTAGTATACATAATATTATAGTAATGACGATGGAGAAGATGGAAAGCTTAAGCATTGACGCATGGCTCTTGGTTGGATTTGCATTCCATAGCCAAGAGTGTTGGTGTAGGCTCTCACCTCTCACAAGCTTGGAGAAGGGAGATGGAGTTCCTCAACTTTCACCAAGTGAGAATGATCCACAAAATGAGTGTGTGTGTGTGGTGTATATTCCCCCAACACCCGCCTTGTTTGCTTGGGGCGAGTTGTAGCTTTTACACATGTTTCAAGCTCATTGGACCCCTCTCCCCCCTAGCCAATCACATGCAATATGCATTCAAGTACATGGGTAGTCTTTGGACAAGTGTCTTCCTTACACCTTAGAGAGAGAGAGCTTGAGAATATATAGATATTTCTTGGATGGAACAAGAAGCTCATTGGACCCCTCTTTAGCCCAACCAATAGCATTCAAGCACACCATGTGGTTAAGCATAAGGAGAGTCTGGCATGTGTCCCATGTGCCCTTTGAAAAATGGATGCCCTTTGGGTGAGTGGAAAAGTAAAAGATTACCCTAACTTTGGGACTTTCATGCATAGGAAGCTTCTCAAGCACCTTCCTCATTAAGTTTGTAGGGTCTCTTTTTGACTCAAGCACCTTACCCCCCCATGTATGGGAAGCTTCGCAAGCACCTTCCTCATTTAGTTTGTAGGGTCTCTTTTTGACTCAAGCACCTTACCTCCCATTAAGTATGAAAAGCACCTCAAGTACCTTAGTCATCTTGCATGACAAGCACCTCAAGCACCTTAGTCATCAAGAACGCATCTTCATCATCAAGCACGACAAGCACCTCAAGCTTAGGTTGGGTTCCCACCTCAAGCTCAGTCCTAGCTTGCCTAAGGTCATGCCTAAGGTCAAAGGACTTTTAACACTAACCATTGGAGGTCTTTAATGAAGCTAAGCATAAGGTATTTTAAGCTTCATTAGATGCACATTGCTCTTTGATAGGCTACCTCCTTTTGGACCCTTATTGAGTTACTCTTCGATAGACCATCTCCTTTTGGACCCCTATTGAGATGCAACCATCTCTCCTTTTTGGTCCCGTGTTGAGATAGGTCTAGAAGCACATGTCTCTATTCTAACTCTTATTCCCCTTATTCTCCCACATTAAATGATCATTTTAATATGAGAAAATCATCTGGTAAAGTTAGATAATAAATTTTATGACATAATGCACTATCTATAGTGAGTTGACCATTAAGCCACACTCATTTTCTTATTGAGGAATCTGAAAAAAGGCATGGTAAAGTAAAGTCGGAAAAGGACACACACACAATGCTCTCTCTCTCTCTCTCTCTCTCTCTCTCTCTCTCTCTCACACACACACACACACACACACACACACACACACACACACCCACCCACCTAAATCTAGAGATATAATTATATGGCTTAATCTCCTTGAATTTTGGGGCTTAAGGGCTCAAATTAAAGCTAGTGCAAAGCAATTTACACATAACAACTTGCAAAATTTAATTGCCCAATTAATTTGGCATGCAAGGACCGTTTTAAGCAAGGAAAAACTCGATGGATTTCTCTTGGCGATAGCTTTGCACACATAAAAATTGTGCTAGCCAATGGTGGTTTCAATGAGAGTTATGATGCAATTGAGTAGGGTGAAAATGAGCACATTTAAAGGAAAATTGAACACACAATCAATGCTAAATGCAAGTTCCCCTTCACCTAATTACCAAAGGGTAGTGGAGCATGCTCGTGCCCAAGTGGTGAGTAGGGATTGGAAAATAGAGATAAGAGAATGCTAATATAAAAAAATGCTAATCACTAACACACAAAAGCATAACAAACCTAGCTAGCATAGCCTAGTGCTCTAATACCACTTGATGGGAGTGGGATCATGCTAGCTATGGTGTATGAAAGAGGAACATTGTGCACACAAGTGAGTGTGTGTTGGCTAGATTATCACTAAAGTGAATTATGTTCCAAGATCAATTAACTTGGACTCATAAACATGATCTTGAGTTTTTGCTAAGCCATCACAAGCTCACCATAAACAAGAGAGATGTAATGCAAAATAGACTTGTGTTTATTCATTCATGAAATGAGCTTTAAGTATCTCTACATCCTTGCACCACTACATGTGGGATAAATCCACTCTTCTCTCCTTGACTCACACTTTAGGACAAAGCTCACACCTTACAAGTTTTTCATGAACCAATTAAGAGGCCTAAAATCTAGAAGAAGAAGAAGAAACAAAATCAAACCCAAATTAGAGGCACTACAGAGGGGATTAACCTCATGAAAGAGGACACACAGAGAGATGACACATGGCACAGTGTCAAAGTGCAAAGTTCTCCACGGTTGACCAAAAAAGCATCTAGCTTCTTGTTGTAGACGGGCGTTAAGAAGTGGACTCAAACCAAGGGCAACCATTGTAGATTGGGATAATTTAAAGGTAAGAAGAATGATGAGATTTTGAGAGAGACGATCACAATTGGAAACAAAGTTTACGGCTTAAGGGAGCAAGAAATAAAATGACACATAATTCACGTCATCAACCAATAGAAGCTTCTTATTTTTTATTCTTGGTATCTCTATTAAAATCCAATAGCATACACTATCGTTGGTATGTCTATTGTTTTGCAATCCCCAACCCCACAATCAAAGTAGTCTATGATAACTGACATAAACATGGAATACTTACAACTTACAGGAGCAAGAAATGACAAAATGACACATAATTGACGTTGCCAACCTATAACAGCTTCTTATTTTTTAATCTTGGTATCTCTATTACAAACCAATAGCATAAGTCATCGTTGGTATGCCTATTGACCTGCAATCCCCAACCCTAGAGTCAAAGTAGTCTATGGTGATTTACAAAAATTTGGATCTTGCAGCCTTGAGAACACCGACTCTAAGCTTTTTTGCCTCCTGACTTCTCCTCCCTCTAGTTACACTTGCCGAGAGAGAGAGAGAGAGAGAGAGAGAGAGAGAGAGAGAGAGAGAGAGAGAGAGAGAGAGAGTATGAGATAACGTGTTATGAGGACGTGGAAACTGCTAATCTTAGTTGTTGGTTTCTTTTCGATTTAATTTCTGGGACCCTCTTTTTGAAGTCACAAATGCCAAGACATTGTATGGCCAGTGTGAAACGACTGATGGTTGAGAGTTTCTCCCATAGACGGGAAGACCAGGTTGCCACGAGATGGTCTGGCCTATTATCACTAGAATTCGAGTAATAAAAGGGGTCTAGGCTTAATTCAAAGTCATTTAGGACCCTCTCTACGCTTATAAGTTGGTGGGTACTAAGAAATTAAACAAAAGGAGCAAACTGGACACAAGGTAGTAGTAGAGTAACCTGCAAGTAAACACATGCTCCAGAAGGTCTCATGCAAGAGGGGGCACCCAAAAATGAGGTTGGAGGCTGATTCTTACAAGCGCTCCTCAGTTTGTGTGTGTGTGTGTGTGTGTGTGTGTGAGTAGTAGGTGTAGGTGATCACAAATTTAATGGAAAGCTTGCTTTCTCCCTTGTCCCATGCAGCACGATGATTTGGTCTCACAGATCTCTCTCTCTCCTGCACATATGGTAATGCCTCTCTAGGTTGGGCTTCTCAAACAACCATGTACAATTCAGGGGGTTTTATGCACGTTTGCCAAGGCAAGGTCCTTCTATACAGGAACGGATTAGCTAATTGCTAATCCCCTTTTGGTACGCACAATCCCATCACGAAGAAATGCAAAAACAGAGATTTTTCTTGTGTGAAAACTCATCCAATTTACGTGGGAACTCTCCCATTGCGTACGGGACATCCGACACAAGTGTGGACGTGTTCGCTCCATCCAAAATGATTCAAAACAAAAAATTACAGCTTACTATGTTTTTTTTTGCATGTTTGGGGTTTTGCACCTAAACTACAGGACATTGCCAGGGGAGCCTTGGGAAAGCCGTGGGATGCTTAAACAGGGCTCTGGGCACCTGACAGTGACAAACAGGGAATTACAACATGCTGAAATGGACATGCAACTCACTAGAAAGCTTCCATACCGCAAGGAAAAGTGTCCTTGATGTGTATTTTGGACCTATAGAGATTTTTGCGCCGTTAGGTTGGCAAAAATTGTGTCAAAAATCTACAATTACAGCCATGGATAATTTTGTATAGCTTGGTGAGGGTTGGGTGAAAGCGTTCGGATCGTTTATTTGCTAAGGGAGCCTTGGGAAAGCATTGAGTGCTTGTAGAAGACAATTTAGAGAGATTTCCCGCAAGGAATCTCATGTAATTCAAGGGGAAAGTGACCCTATAGGTGCGAGAGCTCAAGGGCTATCCACAGAAGTGGTCAACATGAAAATGGAAGCGCAAAACAGAGATACCAGCATGCTTCAATTTCCCACCAGGTTTTGTGAAGTGCTCTAAAGTGCGTGGGAAGTCACCGTGTACTTGGGATTTTGTCCATGGAGACTTCTACTGTGGTTATGTTGCCGAAATTTGGGTTAGAGTAGAGCCCGATAAAAGTGAGACAGCTTGTAGAAGTTTACAAGTTTTTCTCAAGTGTAATAAGAATAAAGAATACCAAAAGGGGCAACAGTCTTTCGGGCCAACAAGGTGTCGTTGTCTTCTTGGGAGCTCTCTAGCTACCAAGTCGTGAAATGCTTTGAAATGTTGAATTCGAGTCAACACACAGGCTTATTCATGAAGTTCCTTTGTGTCGTAAAGTTAAAGTATAGATCGAGTGAAAGACAAAGTTTACTGCCCTATGGGCCGGTTTCATGGTTTTGTCGCTGAGACAGAATCAAATTTTCCTCAAGAAGTGAGCCTCGGTTGGTTTTTGGTGAAGACACAGAGTACAGGAACTTGGAATTACACTATGGCTCGCAGGACAAGCGACTCTAGAGAAGAGGGTTCCTCTTCACACGACAAATAGGCTATTCCTCTAGTGTTTGAGGTTGGCAAGAGTTCAGAGCCATCCCTGTCTGTACCTTTTGTTGATTTGAATGCTCCGCAAGGTCAAGGGTTTATGACTAAGAAACTAGACGAGGATGTATTCATGACACAATTGGTTTGCTGCTATGAATGCGTTTTCTCGGTTGGTGCAGAATCCTAGGTTCATGGAATTTCTGCAAGCGCCAATAGTGACAACAGACAAGGAAATTGTCTCATGCAGTAGAGCCCATTGAGGCTCAAGCCCAAGTCCTTCATGTGTCCCAACAAGATAGCGAGCACTTGCACATTGAAAATTCTATTGGGACGCCAAGACAGGTTCCTTCCATCCTTGAACACGTGGTTAGCACCAAATTCACAGGGTTTTCCAGTTCAGTCTACCACCTTTCAGAGTCCACATCTTGCATTATATGGATAGGAACCAGTTTTCAAGCAATGCATTAGATTTTTCGACCACCCACGGTATATCCTGGGTATTTCAAACGTTGATCCGTGTTCCAAAGTATGGCTGGTTATGTCCCTGGAAACCAGCAATATATGCCAAGAAAAATGTTTGGGGGTATGAACGGCATGATGTCAAGCCCCATGTATGGTAATATCGGCATGTAGCAAGGCACCGCTATGGGCTCCAATATTTCTGTAGTATATGCATGCGTATTCTTATTCCATTTGGAAGCCTCTTCTTCCCTTTTGAGTAGTCCTAACCTTCTCTACTTCAAGCGGTATGTAGAAGATGCCTTTGGGCTATAGATTGGATCTAAGGCGTCCCTGACCTCTTGTTTGATTACGGGAAATCGCTTCAAGATCACATTAAAATATCTAGCCACATCTCTCCCAAACCATGCCACTATCCTCGACATAGGATTTTTGAAAGGAACAAAGATTTCCTCCTCAAGCCTTTTGGACTCTCTCTGCCATAAAAAATCCTTAAAGGCTTATAACTACATCCCCTAGATCTCGTGGCACCCTACACACTTAAAAGTGGCTTTCATTATTTCTGAACTCAAAAGATTCATCATTAGAGAAAGCTCCTTGGAAGGTCTCATTGCTATCCACAATCTCTTCTACCAACAGCTTAGGGAAAAAGGATATCCACAAGGTTTTCTTCATTATGTGTTTAAAAAAGTCACCTATCAGAATCGCACCTCCCTCATGGAGCCCACTCTTCAATTTAAAAAACCACCCCCCATAACCTTCAAGTTACCTTTCACTCCTTCCACAAGAAGGCTATCACCCTCCCTTTGTATCAGCAATCCTATCGCTTTGGCTTGCCAATACAACCCCTCACTCTTGCTTCTACCTAGACCCACCATTTGTTGGACCTCTGGTCCCAACCTCCATAGCCTATTTGTACATACCTTGCACCACCCCGAAAGACTCACATAAATCTTGGAATGGGCTACATGTTTTCCTTTTTGGCTTGCCACACACCTTTGACAAATAAATATTTGGAAATCGCCATTTTTTGGATACCCCTACCCTTTAAGTAGTGGACTTTAGGGGTTGGGCCCCTCCCTTCTACTTTATCCCTTATCTTGCTCACACCTATGCTTTTCCCCCCTCTGGTGCTCCTTACTTCCTTTATTTTACATCCCCCCCCCCCCCGTAACACCACTCTTTACTCCCTTACTTTGGGGGCTCACCTCAGTTTACTAAACCCCACCAATCCCTTACCTAGATCCTTCTACACCCCTTGTTAAATCATTAGTCAACTCTACATACCAATACACCTTTGGTCTACTAGCCCCATGAAAAATATAAATTGGTCTACTAGCCCCATGAAAAATATAAATTGGTCTACTAGCTCCATGAAAAATATAAAATTGATATTAAAAAATATTCTTCCCCCTTATTTCCCCCTAAATCTGGACCTTTCTCTTCACCCTCTATCTCCCCACTAACTTGGTTATCAAATCATCATCATCTTCAAAGAACATAACTCTGTTGGGTACAACATGTCTACCCTAACTCTTTCCCTTTGTACTTTTGTACATTACCATTAACTCACTTGTCCCTAACTCTTCTACCCTAACTCTTTTGCTATGTACATTTGTACACTACCATTAACCCCCTTGTCCCCCCCCTCCCCCCCCCAAATCCACCTCAAGCTGCCCCTTTGTAAACCCCCATTTACCTCCTTCACTTGTATATGAAAACTCACACCACTGATGAGCTCAGTATGAGCTAAACGCATTTGGTGTCCCACCCTTTTTATCTTAATCACCCCTTGACCTCCCCGTGCATCCCTATCTACTTTAAGGTTCTTCAACGTCCACCATTCTTTGTCTCCCTATACTTGGAGTCGTTTCGCATGCTTTGTTACATTTTTATCTGACAAAGTGCTCTAAAGTGCGTGGAAAGTCACTGTGTACTTGGGATTTTGTTTGTGGAGACTTCCACTATGGTTATGTTGCCGAAATCGGGTTAGAGTAGAGGAATTTAAGCATGATAAAAGTGGGACAACTTGTAGAAGTTTACAAGTTTTTCTCAAGTGTAATAAGAATAAAGAAATACCAAAAGGGGCAACAATCTTTTGGGCCAACATGGTGTCGCTATCTGCTTGGGAGCGCTCTAGCTACCAAGTCATGAAATGCCTTGAAGTGTCGAATTCCAGTCACACTGGCTTATTCATGAAGTTCCTTTGTGTCGTTAAGTTAAAGTATACTATTAGATCGGGTGAAAGCCAAAGTCTACCGCCCTACGGGCCGGTTTCATGGTTTTGTTGCCAAGATAGAATCACTTTTTCCTCAATAAGTGAGCCTTGGTTGGTTTTTGGTGACGACATAAGAGTACAGGAACTTGGAATTACACTATGGCTCACAAGACAAACAACGCCAGAGAAGAGGGTTCCTCTTCACAGGACAAACATGCTATTCCTCCATTGTTCGAGGTTGGCTAGGGTATACAGCCTCTCCTGTTTGTACCTTTTGTTGATTTGAATTCTCCACAAGGTCAAGGGTTTATGACTGGGCAACAAGACGAGGATGTGTTCATGACACAATTGGTTGCTGCTGTGAATGTGTTTTCTTGGTTGGTGCAAAATCCTAGGTTCATGGAATTCCTGCAAGTGACAATAGTGTCATAGCAGACAAGGAAATTGTCTCATGCAATAGAGCCCATTGAGGCTGAAGCCCAAGTCCTTCATGTGTCCCAACAAGATACGGAGAACTTGGACATTGCAAATTCTGTTGGGGATCCAAGACAGGTTCCTTCCGTCCATGAACATGTGGTTAGCATGCAAATTTCATAGGTTTTTCCAGTTCAGCCTACCACCTTTCAGAGTCCACATGTTGCATTAAATGGATAGGAACCAGTTTTAAGGCCATGAATCAGGTTTTTCCACCACCCACGATACATCCTGGGTATTTCAAAGGTGGATCCGTGTTCCAAAGTATGGCTGGTTATGCACATGAAACCAGCAATATATGTTAGGAACAATGTTTGAGGGTATGCAAGGCATGATGCCAAGCCCCATGTATGGTAATATCGGCATGCAGCAAGGATTTCAGAGAAATCAAGGCCAGTTTGGGGTGCCACAAGGCAATTTTTCCATGGATGGTTTTTTTGGACAACAACTTATGATGCAAAATGTCAATGGCCAAGGAATGCCGATGATCCCTACTACAATGCCCATGTTGTTGACAATTCCCTATGATAATTTGGGGGCACTGAAAAATTCAAAAGCCTACAAAGAAGGTGGTGAACTGTAAAGTATAGCACTTTTAGCGGCTTTGAGGATAAGGCAAAGGCTCTTACTTTCCTCCAGCACTTTGATACAACTTATGCAAGGGTGCCCCAACCCAACATGTGGAAAGGAGGGGTAGCAATAGAGCTAGCACATCAAGTGAACATATGGATTCAGTGTGATAGCAATGTGCATCGCACTTCAAGTGTTAAAGGTATTATCACTACAAGAGGTTGTGTGCTCTTATGATGCTTTTAGCGACGGAAATACACTGGGTTTTTAAAACCCTGGCGTCGCTATTAGCGTCGATACGGGGATGTCGCTATGGAAGTCACTATAAGCGTCACTATATAGCGACGACTATAGCGACGCTAAAGGGCCATCAATACCGACCCTGCAGAGCCTAATATAGCGATGCCCGAGGTGAAAATTTTTTGGTGGCAGGGAATTCACTCATCAACCATATTGAATGTTTCATTTGTCTATTTACCTTTGAAAAAAAGTGCAAAGGTAAATATAGACCCAAAATAGTCACCCACAAGACAATATAATCATTAACTCCATCATCCATAGTACTTATTGTTTGCAAAATAAAGATACAAAAATGACAAGCGTGAATTGATGAAAGTAAATCAATGACAATTGTACAGAGCAACAAAATCACTTGATTGTTAATCATTGCAAATGTAATAGTTACAAACCATTGTCATTATTTAAAAAATATACATGGTTTTCAAAAATACATAGTTACATGGTCTCATGATACATAAGCTATGACAAAAAAAAACTAATGCTATCTAGCTATGGCTAAACTGACGTCGTCTAATCAGACGTCTCATCGCGTCCAAGCGGTGTATCAGTCGGATTCTGCAAAAAAAAAAAACAATAAGATAGCTTTTTGTAAGTATAAACATATAGCGACGTTTATAAAACAATACAATAAATAGAAAAGAATAAACCCTAATACTAACCATGCCACCGCGAGAAGTTAGGATGTCTATAAGGGCGTTTAAGCCCTTCCTGCCTGCGTACTCATGCTCGTACGGTGTGGGATCACATCCTGTAAACGACCACTATCAAAACATACAAAGAATCCATTATGTTAGAATTTCAAATCCCATAAACCCTAAACTATCAAACATAGATGCGAAAACACTTACAAAATCGGCCTCAAATGATGCCCAACTGCCACTCCCCAAGTGGTGCGAGCTCTTTGCCTCTACTCGCGCTCTGGTTGCCTCCTTTTGTTGCTTCCACTTGTCGAGATTCTCGCACGCTTCTTTCTTCGCATGCTTCCAATCTTCTTTGGCCACCCAATCTGGTCTATTCCACCCATGCTTGATTGCTTTTTGCACTTCGGAACGATTATGCTTGCAGTATTCGAGCATTCGAACCTTCATCACATCTTCATTGAAGTGGTCATCCCGTGTTGGAACGGGAAACTCATCATGAAGCATGCTGACTCTGTATTTTAATTCATTCGGTACTTCACTCCAGGTGTTTAGTATGTAGTGTCTAAACACGTGAGAGCAAAGACCGCGCATGCACGAATCACCTTCTTGCATTCATCATCCAAGATGATGCTGCCGCTCAAGTCGACGGAGTAAGGCAAGTCTCCCTCTCGCCGCCGCTGACGCGTGAACCCTGGTGTCTCGGCAGGGGTCTCTAGCGGTGTTTCAACGGGGGTACAGACGCTAGGTGTCTCCACTTGAGTCTGAGCCCCGAAGAGAGGAGTGTCCACTGGAGTGAATCCTGGAGGAGTAGCTAGTAGTGTGTAGCTGTGGGGAACGGCAGTCAGCCATGCAAAACCTAGTGTCGATGGAGATTCCGTGGCTGGTGTCGGGACGGGCAAAGAAGGGGAGGATAAAGAGCCTTGTTGAAAACGAGGAGGTGTCGAAGCATCGGTGGCACCACCCCAACAACAACCGCCACCGCCACCACTAGAGCGTCGGTGTCTAGATGAGTGTGAAGATCGTCTCGTCGACACCAAAGCTTCAGAGCGCGCTGAGGACTCCGAAACAGAGGGAGATGCAGATGGATTAGGAACGCATGATGGTGTGCCAGAGCGATGACGCTCCATGTACCACTGTCTCTGCTCGGGTGACAAAGAAGAAAGAAATTCTTACCATAGAGATAGTCTCTTCATCCCTGGGGGCAATCCATCATCACACATCTCCTTCTGCTCTAACCATGCTTGTGCAAACATCCTCGATGGCTATCTTCCCAAAAAGCCGTTTCGTAACACATGATTCTCTGGAAGATACGCTTGATGACCTTCGTAGATTTGCTTATTCAGTGAGGGCACCCTACGTGCATTCAGTCTAGGTCCACATGTGACACATGCTCTGTATCCGCTTGTTTGAAGCCCTGCGTGTATACACATGATAATAGATCAGCTTGAGAAAAACCAAGATTTACAATGTCTGAGTGAGGAGTGCAAATAGATCACCTGAGCATTCTGTTAGTCCGGGATAGTCATGCATGGTCCACATTAGAATGCCTCTGATCAAAGCATTCCGTCGACTTGTGTGTCGGCTCATATCCACCACCTCTATGCCAATCCACAATTGTTGTAGCTCTTCCAATAGTGGACAAAGATACACATCCATATTCTGCACTTTATATCGCCCCAACACAATCAAGCTTAGCCATAGGTGCCCCTTCTTCGTAGTCAACCACGGGGGAATGTTGTAGTTGACGATGACAACGGGCCATACACTGTAAGATGTTGATCTTTGACCAAATGGATTTACACCATCCATAGCCAGGCCTAAGCGCAAATTTCGAGCTTCCCTTGCAAAATCCGACCATGTTTCATCTATATGTTTCCAGACTGCACAATCTTCAGGAATCCATAGCACACCATCCGAAGATTTATTCTCCTCATGCCATGATGCTAGGGCGGCCATGGACTTACATTTGAAGAAATGCTTGATGCGAGGAAG
>NC_140936.1:122429390-122859390 GCF_014529385.1 Adiantum capillus-veneris | reverse complement strand
GGCTGCCAGCTACGTCAAATTCGACAGAGTCACTCCCTTCTTTTGTCGTTTGCCATGAAGATGTGTGTGTCAATACTGACCAAATTAATTATAATTCTACGTCCTCGCTCCTCCTTAAATCCAGCCAATCCTCCTTTCTCAGTGTCATTCAAATCCATGCCAGAGTATCGCTCAACAGCTTCCTGTGGGCACATTCCATAGCTTTCAAAATGGGGAAGGGCTCGGCAACGGACGTCAAAGGCTTTGCTGCCATAATTCTCAGCACGGCCAGATCTGTGCTATTTGCCTTTGCTGGTCCCGGATCATCCACAAAGTTTCTATCAGTAATCATACACAGGAGATGGTTCGGATCTCGGATCTTCTTCCAACACAAAAGTGGGGTGCTAGTCACGATGGTGGTATTTGGTGGATGCAATATGCCACTTAGCTTTTTGTCCTTCTTGCCAATGCTGTATGGGGCATAGTTTGAATCAGAAATTAGGGAGAAGCACTTCTATACATGGGATCTAGGATCAAAGGATGTGTATGTGGAGGCCTCCGACCTGCAATTGGGACTGATCTCCCTGCTCACAGCAAGCTCCAAATAGGAATCAAATTTCATCACCATAAGTTTAAAAGTGGCATTGGTTGTGTGCTTATTGCTTTTGGATTCACGCCCTAGCGCATCAAGGTGTTCGCTAACACATATCAGAACAAGTTTTAGACTTTTTCTCAACATGAGAAAAAAGGCACTTTTCTCATTTCTTTTTCTACTTCAAAGTTTGAGAAGTGTGAAAAAGGTTTTGATAGTAAAGATGAGCCTTTTTCATTAGAACTTTTTATCATCTTAAAGCAGTAAGTATATCAAAGTCAAAATATTTGCACATATCACCATGCAAGAAGAACTTAGTATTTTTGCATACATGAATAATTTATGTCACCTTTAAGATTAAATTTTCTCATGTTGAAAGTTATACTATGTGCTTTATGCATGTTACTTATATTCTCATCTTGTCGAGTGAAAAAATGTCCCCATGAAATGTGAACTATTCAAATGCCGAAAAATTCTCAACACTTGGATCATGGTAAGATAAATTCTCACATCCCTAGTGTTAATTATTTCTACTTTGTAAAGTTTTCACTTTTCCTAGCAAACTATTTTAGCTTCTAAAGTAAGAAAAGTGTCAACTTCAAAAGTTCAATGTTTATTAATTTCATAGTAAATCTTTTAGCATTTAAATGATAGAAAATATTGTGTTATGCCAATAAGTTACATCATCTAAAGTAATTTTTTTTTAGCTTTACTATAAATTATCTTTATGATGTTATATTTCCACCTTTTGTAGTCAGATCCCCACTTTGTAAATCATTAAAAAAATGGCATTGTGATAAAAATTATTATCTTTCAAGGTGCAAAAATTTTGGACTTCAATGTAGAAGTGTTTTTTTGAGATAAATAATTTCAATGTAGATTATTTCTATATAATTTTTTTCCCTTTTAGTTGACAAGATTGCTCTTATGAGACGATGAAAATTTTTGTACCATATGAAAATTTCTCGTCTTGTAGGTTATTCTCATATAGTAAAATTTTCACCTTTCTAGCAAGACTACCTTATACCTCTTAAACCATGAATTTTGCTACTTCTTAAACATTAATTATTCTCCTCATGTAGAGTTTTTGAGCCACCTTAACATACCATATATTGCAATCCTTCAAAATCAGTCTTTGCTCTTGTGTTTTTTGGGTAAATTATGCCTCTATAAGACACTACATTTTTTAATTTATGTGTGTGTGTGAGTGAGAGAGAGAGAGAGAGAGAGAGAGAGAGAGAGAGAGAGAGAGGTCACATTTAAGAACATACTTAAAGACTTCACAGTGTAAACAAGTAATAGTGATAAATTTTTTGGCATCTCACAATGAAATGCTATCCACGATCAAACGAGATAATTTCTTGTAAAGCAACAACCAATGATTCCAAGGATATTTTTCAAAACACCCAATATTCTAGTAGTTAAGAGCACATCTTACAAAATGTAATAGTTGTTAGGCTCCACCTTACAAAAAGTAAGAGTTTTAGATCTATGTTTGCATTCTTGATACATATCTCAGTAGTATGCGAAGTATAACAACGCTGGATTGTTATTATATGATGATACATAATTGCAATTGACGTTTCAAAAGAGCTATACACTTACAAAAGCTCAAATTCGTCTTGACCCATCTCCATTTCTGGACCCTCTCTAAGCTTCAGCTTTTTCATCTAAAGAGCCCAAGACACCAAAACATCCAATGCTTCTAGCTCTTCATTTGATTTTAATCAAATAATCCTTTAGGAGTTGTCCGTTGCACATCCCTTAGAAAGTCATCCTGTCTTCTAAACATCAAATCTACGATGTTTTTTTCCATCAGCTTCATAGCAATCGATTCTTTTCGGTAACTTGCAAGCCTAAATCGTCACAAAAACCAAGCCTAAAGTTTAAAACAAAAACATCAAGTGAATTGTCAAGAACATGGCATGTAAGGGGTATTGAAATGAAACACAAGTATACATTAGCAAGTACTCCCACATGTTTATCCAAAGAAGTAACCTTTTGACTTTTAGATTTTTGAACCTGAAATAAAGATAATATAGACATCAACATTCTATTCAACTAGGTGCTACAAACTTTTAGAATCAAGAAATTTACTTGAGTAGAAGTATTCTCTTTGAATCTAGCTGGAACGAGTTTTTGCTTGTTCTATTTATACCCTGCAAAAACATTATACTTGCTTCTCCATATCTTGGGTAATAGGCATCATAACATATAGCTTAAGACATCCCAAACATGTAATGGTACTAGATTTTCACTTTGCACTTTCTCATTAGAGATATATCCTTAAGAGCCTAAAAAATATATCAATGTGTGAGGATCTTCATTACAACTATTCTTTAAACAAATTTGAACATTAAAATTATACCTTCTTATTTGTAGATATTGCCTTCTTTGTATGGTTTTTCCGTTAATGTCAATACACATTGAAGTATTGAGTAGACAAAGGAAATTTTTTTCTCCATTTGTCTATTCTTTACCACCAATTTCCTCATGCACACGACTTTTTCCTTCTCTTCTTATAGTGGTATCATTACGTCGGTCCTACAAAACATAGTAGAGAAGCTATATACTAAGATTAGAACCCCTTGGAGTTAAGCAAGTATACCTTTTTCATTATCTATCATCACTTTACTCTTCACTTTGTGATTGATGGTTTGCAACCTATAACTCAACATTAATACCTACTTCTCACATGGAAAAAAGAAGATTGTATAGTATGAGTCTTACAAAGCCTTCGATCACTGTAATAGATGAGTCTTCAAAGGAGCCATCCAAATTAAATATTTTCCACCTGCACTGTAAGGATGATAAACATTTAAACAAAAATAATCCATTTTGCACCCTATGTATCAAAAGATTATCTACCTTGTTATTTTATTCCATGGTACAATCCAAGTTATTGAAAATTTTTGCACTTAAATGCGAGCTACTTGCTACAAGCATCTATTAATAAAAAAAGCCAAGTAAAAAGAATATATATACCATAAATTGTCAATTAACGTGCAAAAAAAGTAAGTTTTTAAGTACCTCTTCAGGTTGCTTGTTTGTTGGCCGTGGATCTCCTAAACCATCCTTTGAAGTCGACTTTTTCATGCAATTTTTTTTTTATTCTCAATGGAAGGAATAATGTTTATGCATCAATCAATGCAAACATATACATGATTAAACATCTTCGAGCAAACAATCTGCTCTTTGTTAGAAGAAATGGATGCTTGAACATGTGAGGGTGAGCCCTCACTTGTTCAAGCATATTTGTAACCTAAAAAAATAAACTAAGCAGAATATGAAGGGTTTGTAAGAACAAAAATACACAATCAGCTCTTAACAAGAGTAAGCATACCTCTTCTAATTTTCTTGAATGCTCAAACTCACAATCAATAGATAGACTTCTTGGTTGAGTGTATGTGATCGAAACAGTAGGAGTATTCTCATCCTTTTATAATTAGGACAAAACATTGACATGTGAGAACAACGTTCATATTCAAAGGTATGTAATGAATGTACCTCTAGTTGAACTTCAGACCACTTCTTAGTGTCTTCCATGTTTGAATTCACACTTGAGTTTTGTTGCATAAGGGGCTTGTATCCTTCCAAGGCTATAATCATCTTGGAGTTAACAAACATATGCAAAGACGCATAGTTGATCCTTAGAAGGCACAAGATAAATATAATTTACCTATCCTTCTTCATCAATTGATTGGGGCTCAATCTTTCTAAGAAACACAAGAAAAAAGTCTATTATTTGATTCTGAATTTGAAAGATAACAAGTGACTCGTGGAAAATCTTAAAAGTGAATGTAGTTTAGATGCTTTGCTAGAGACGTAATTACAATATGTAATATTGATCTTGGCAAAAGACTTCCAGGAATATAAAGACTCTTTGCATCATTGTTCAATGATTCAATCTCCACCTTCCACCACTCATAATCATTTCCACCATGTGACTTCAAAAAGACTATGCCTCTGCCAACTTCCTTTGTGTGTGAATCAAGGATTGGAATGAAGAAAATTTTTTGTGGTGTACCTTTGGAAAACAATCCACATCTACATCTCACATTCTCTTCAGTTATAGGATTGGATGATCCCATGATTTTGACCTTATCTTGACCACTTGCAGGCACATAGCAAGCCTCTTGCATATGATGTAGAGGGGCGGAGAGATTTTTTATGCCTTCAAATGAATCGTCTACTTCAAGGTTAACCATCTTGATGCCTACATTGTCATGGTTGTTGTCTTCATCAACACTTTCCAAGTGAGATATCTTCCATTGGTGAATTTAGTAAGGTAGTGCCAAGCATTGGGTTTTTTCCCGACAACCCTAACTACCAGCATCATCTGAGTTCTTTTGCCCATCTCAGCAATGCTGGCCAAGTTGCCACAGGTCTTTAAGATGTGAGCAAAGGTGATTGCATCTGGAGGTATGTGCTCACTTTGCATCAACTGAAAATAGCCTAGAGCCACTTTTCCCTGCCCCTATTCGACATATCCCTGACTAACAAAATCATCGTGAATTTTGCTACCCATTCTAGTATCTTGCATAGTGTCACACGCCTTCAAGGTGAATGCATCTAGAGCGATGCCCTACCTTTGCATTGGCTGAAAACAGCCATGGCTCCCTAGCCCTACCACATTTGGGATACATGTCAAGCAAGGTAGTGCGAAGCATTGCGTTTTTACTCGACAACCCTTAGCTAACAATACCAAGTGAGTTATTTCTCCCATATCAGCAATGATATCTAAATTACGACATGTCTCTAAGATGTGAGTGAAGGTTTGCATCAGCTGAAAGCATACTTTTGTTTCCCATTTTAGCAATGATTCATAGTGTCACATGCCTTCAAGGCGACATAGGTGAATGCATTTTGAGTGATGCCCTGCCTCCAAATTCCTTAAAAATAGCCCTATCTCCTTGCCACATTTGGCATACATGTCGAGCAAAGTAGTGCCAAGCAGTGAGAAAACCCTAACTAATAGCATCATGAGAGTTCCTTTTCTCATCTTAGATATGATGGCCAATTTGCCATATGTATTTAAGATGCGAGCAAAGGTGATTACAACTGGAGATATGTGCCCGCTTCGTGTTGAGATGTAGAGAGAACAAGAGAGAGCCGAGACAAGAGACACCCCATGTACACTCCCAAAGACTGCTTCATATTGAGAACAAAATACAAATATATAGGTGAGACCAAGTTGAGTAGAGTGAGCCATATATAGCTCCAACACCCCCACTCAAACCAAGGTCTCACGCTTAGGATGAAAAAACCCTTGGGGAGTTCAAGGGAAAAACCCAAGCGCCTATACAATGTGAAAATATGAACCAGCGATGATGATGTGAAAGTGAATTGTGTATCTATGTACAGATATACAAGCTACTCAGAGATCATAATGTGAAAGTGTGGAGTGTGCATAGTGCATGGTACCTATAGGATTACAATGTCATATGTACAAAGCTATCACAATAATAGAGAAGCTAATCTATCAAGAGTGAAGTTGAAGCAACTCCAAGCTCCGAGTGCAAGAGGATGAAATGTGACTCGTTGAGGCCTTTGGTAAGAATTTATGCAATTATCTGGTCATTTGGATAGTGTTCAACTAATGGTTCCTTTGCATACTGCATACCTGACATAATGATAATGGACAACAATGTGCTTTGACTTATTATGTTGAACATAGTCTTTTGAAAGACTAATAGCACTTTGATTTTCACACCACAAGGGTGTGTTGGAAAGA
Source organism: Adiantum capillus-veneris (assembly GCF_014529385.1). Taxonomy (NCBI): domain Eukaryota; kingdom Viridiplantae; phylum Streptophyta; class Polypodiopsida; order Polypodiales; family Pteridaceae; genus Adiantum; species Adiantum capillus-veneris. The sequence continues at coordinate 122,853,085 of NC_140936.1, read as the reverse complement.
GGAGAGTGACCAGTATCAACTAGCATTCGTCAAAGCCAGATCAGCTCACGAGCTGGAAGTGATACCGCAACATATTCTGACTCAGTCATAGAAACATAGCGTTGTTTCTTGCTGGTCAAAGAAACAAGACAACCATTTATAAAGAAGCAATTTCCTTTAGTAGACTACATAGGTAAATGTGAGCTTGTCCAATCTGCATTTGTGTAACGCTGAAGAGAAAGAGATTGCATAGAATCCAATGTCAGTTGTCATCGATAGACCAAATCAAAATTTGTAGTGCCTTTCAAGTATTTCAATACACACTTTTCTGCAGACCAATGCTTAAGAGAAGGACGTGCAAGATGTTGTCCAAGATAATTAGCAACAAACAAAATACCAGGATGAGTGTTCATGCCAATAAACTGAAGACATCCAATCAAGTTAGCATAAGGTTGATTTGTGACAAGTTGACCACCACTATCAGAAGTGTTCTTTGTAGAACTCACAAGACAAGGTGTGTTGGCCAAAAGTTGCAGATTCCATATCAAATTTTTGAATAGTATCTGCAATAGACTTTGACTGCCAAAGAAATAAATTACTTTTTGTACAATCTCATTGAATCTGAATGCCAAGATACAAGTGAATCTCTCCAAGATCCACCATATCAAATGCAGAAGACAATAAACTTTTCACTTGCTGAAGAAATCCCAAATCATTGGAAACAAGGATGGGGTTTGAAGTGTAAGAGATGAATCCTTGACAAAAGATTAAATTTTTGTATATCAGGCCCGCGAAGCTTTTTTGAGACCATATAGTGCCTTATGGAGTTGAGCGACAATATCTTCTTTACCTGAAATAACAAATCCTTCAGGCTGTTCCATATAAATTTCCTCTTTCAAATCACCATTCAGAAAAGCAATTCACACATCCATTTGATGAGCTTTTAAATAAAATTGAACAACAAATGCCAATAAAACTCGAATACTTGTAATGCTAACAATTGGTGAAAAGGTCTCTTGATAATCAACACCAGCAACTTGGGAGTAACCTTTTGCAACTAAACGTTCCTTGAACTTGTCAAGAGATCCATCTTCTTTTATCTTTGTCTTATACACCCACTACACTTAATAGCTATATGACTAGGAGGTAGTTCAGTTAGTATCCATGTACCTTTCGCAATAAGAGAATCACACTCTGCTTCCATAACCTCTTGCCATTGATCCTTTTGTGGTGAAGAGATAGTTTCATTATGAGTAATGGGATCTTCAGAGGTAGAGAAAGAATTATCAACAATATCCTCTTCATAAACATGACATGAACCATGTTCAAAATTAACAGGTAGATCAACAAAAATATCAATATTTATCATTGGCGACATTCGGAATGGATGGTTGTGAAGAGGAAAGCTGCTCTACATGAAGAGTTTCATTTGAAAGAAATGGAAAGGCTTGAAGCAAAAATTTAGTATCATCAAAATTATCCATAGACCATGAGCCTCCCATAAGTTACTCGTTAAAAGTAGTATCACAATTCACAATTACTGTCTTGGAGGAAGAGTCGTAGAATTTGTAGCCTTTGAAAGTGTCAGAATACCCAATAAAAATAACTTTAAGACTAGGAGAATCAAGCTTTATTTGTGTTTCTTTGGGAACATGAATATAAGCAATACATACAAAGGTTTGAAAATGAGACACAGAAGGAATGTTACCTTTCCATGCTATGATGGGTATCTTACCAGAGGGTGTGCTGTCAAAATAGCTCCAGTCCAAAAAACATGAGATAACCCAGAATGAATCAGCATACATATTACAGCATTGAGAATAGTGTGATTTTTTTGTTTAGCAACGCCGTTCTATTGAGGTGAATATGGAATAGTGTGTTCATGATGAATTTTACTATTCGCACAGTAACTCACAAACTCTTAAGAAACATATTCGCCTCCATTGTCACTACAAAGCTTCTTGAGAAGACTACCAGTTTGAAGTTCCACAACCTTGTGGAATTGTTTGGAAACAAATAAGGCCTCAAATTTTTGTCTAAGTAGAAATACAGTCGTATATCATGAGAAATCATCAATGAAGGTAATGAAGTAGCGATATTGTGATCTCGACACAGGTAGAGGTCCACATATATCAGTATAAACAAGATTCAATTTGTCATGAGAATGGGTTGTATAGAGAGGAAAGGGTTTACGATTATGTTTCCCAAGAGCACAAAACTCACAAATTCCCATCTGGGGATGAGCTTTAAGATCCATGCCATGAACAAGATCATGACACTCAAGATCAAGAAGTTTTGAAAAATTGGCATGAACAAAATGGTGATGCCATACTTTGTAATCATGATCACCTGGAGTAGTGATAACATTTGTTACAGCATCATTAAGAGAGAGTTAACAAATTACCGTTTTGAGGAGCAGTGGATATAGTCTGTCCATCTTTCTCAAGTCGGCATTTGGTATGATCAAATCCAATAAAGAGACAAATCCAACAAGTTTAGCAATTGAAAGAAGATTATGTTGAAGATATGGTACATGTAATACTCCTCACAAAATATGAGTGGGAGAAGATAAGATACCAAGATATAAATCTCCAATACCCTTTACTTGACAATTCATATCATCATCAAGATAAACAACACTTGAACTGGTAGTGGATGATAGTTATGGAGCCACTTAGACTGATATGTCATATTTCTTCTAGCACCAAAAATCAACAATAAAAGGTGATCCATCACATACATGAAGTATTTTTTTGGAGCAACTAAACATAGGATGCAGCTTGTTTCTGACACAATATCATTTCAATTATTAGTAGCATGCTCTATTAGGATCTGTGTTGAATTGACACTTATAGCACATATGAGTGGGATAATCGGATCTTCCATAATATTCACAAAAAGAAGAAGAATCTCTGGATAAACGTGGTTGTTTAGAGGTAATATTATGCCCTCATCATACTGACATTCCCTACAATCATCTTCAGTATGGAAATTTCTATTGCAGTAAGAATATTTCTCATTAGGAAATTTGAGATAAGAGAAACAATGGCCACCTCTGCAATTTCCTCGTTTAAATGGATGCCTTCGAGCATAAAAAGCATGTTCCACCTGTTGTGACTTAGTCTCCTCGTGTGAAATCATAGTTGTATCATGACCAACATTACGTCATTCTTGACGTTGAGAATATTCATTAAAAGACATGAAAGATTGGTTGAAATCAAGACCACCTTTCTTAGGAAGAATGGTAACAAGGTTATCATAAAGAGTCCTTCACCGTATTAAGGAGAAGTGTAATCAGTTGTTTTTGTGGAACAGGATGACCGACAACAATAATTTGATTAATAATGGATTTGAAAGACTCAATATAACCCGTCATGGCCCTACCAACTTCATATTGTAACTTGTTAAGAAAACCTCTCAAATAAAGTATTTATGTAATAGATTTCTTCTAAAATTTTGCAATAAGGTACTTCCATACATCGTGGAAAGTAGGCAGCTCATACACATCAAGCAAAAGGGAATCAATAAGAGCAAAAGTAATATATCGACAAGCTACTTTATCACGTCATTGCCAATCCATATATGCAGCATACCAGTCTTCAATTATAAGTGTTTCAGTGATAAGCACATTGTCATGATTTGTATCAACAGGCGAAGACGGATATAAACGATTTCCAAGGACAATATCAGAGAGTTCATTGCCTTCAAGAATTAACAACATATTTTCTTTCCAACCTGAAAATCCTTGGCCTTGGAAAGGAGGAACAGAACGTTGGCCAAAGAAAAACCATTGGCAAGAATAGTCATAGCCATATCTGGTTGTGAGAAGACGTATAAGATAAGATTGCAGAATCTGCACACCATATATGGTGAAGGCTGCAATTGAGAACGACAACAAGAGAAATATGACGACTGTGGATGCCAATTGAGAACGATAATGAGAGAAATATGATGATTCTGTTATGACAATGATAAACACAAGAAGGATGCTCAATAAACGTCCAAATATGTGAGGGACGTCACCCAAAAAAACAGGGAAAAAGAGATGTTAATAATAAAAGAGTCCTCAAATTAGAGTGGCGTGAGACGCGACGTGAGACTCAAGATTGGCGGCCACAATATGAATAGCCAAAAAGCTAAAATTTCTCGCAAAAGTTGACGCTAAAATTAGAAAAATGATCGTGGAAGCTTCACAAAGAGGCACGAGGGCAGAACCTACAGGCCTCACATTCGATTGTAGTAAAAACATTATAACTTTTTGTTGCAAACTCCGATTGATGCAAACCTGGAACTCAAATCGAACGGCTCAAGGAGACAAATAAGTTTTGGATAAAAAGTGTCATTGCGCTATGCTTCATTGTGCCTTTTTCATTTCTCCAAATTTTGAGCAAAAGACCCCCGAAAATTGAGACGAAGTTCAGGGTGTCAAAAGGCAAATCAACAAAAAAATTTATAAACAATTCATCATATGAATTAGAAATAAACACCACATAAAACACTAATCATATTCTTCTTAACACAAAAAACCACAATTAACAAGAATCAATCCTCAAAAATGAAATTTGTCTCAATTCTAAATCTTACATGCGAATCGTATACACTACTCGGACACTACTCTATTTTGTCACCATGAATTGAATCATTGCATGATTGTTACTGCTTCAATACCATGTTGAGATGGAGAGAGAGAGAGAGAGAGAGAGAGAGAGAGAGAGAGAGAGAGAGAGAGAGAGAGAGAGACGATGATGGAGCAAAAGATATCGTCCGCACACTCACACACCCAGACAACTCAACACCACACAATGCATTTACTTAAATTCCAACCCACACACACCACCACTCAAGAGCTCAATAAAAATACTACCCACAAGCTCAATTCAAACTCCAAACACCTCGACCTACAAGCCCTTGCCTACCCACAGACACTACAGGATGAGTCGAGTTGATTAATACTTGAAGTCACACATGATGGTGACCAAAATATACAAGAAAAATCATCAAAAACTCAAAAACTCCAGCCACAAAAGGCCTCACTCAAACTCTTCACCAAACTCCGCTCTGTTGAACTCTTTGGAGTAGCATCAACCCTAATGGCACCGATGCATAGTTACATAGTCTTGCAAAAAGCCCACCTTCTTCCCTCAATTCCTCCACACACACATCCATGGAAACCTCAAAACTTCCATATACTCTCCCAAGTGGAAAATTGAAGAGAGAAAGCTCTCATTCACTCCTCCACACACTCGAAAACAAGACGCAAACGCGACAAGACTACACTAGACCACCTATAGGAACCCTACTTCCCACACATGGAGAGGTGAAAGTGTTGATATTACTCTTCAAAAATTCTCCTTCAACGTGGACAATCATGGCACCGTGAGTGAGGTGGCTTTTTGAAGCCTTTTCACACCTTTTATGACCTTTTTGGCTTAGTTTTGGCCAATTTTGTTTCCCAACGGGCATTTTTTGCGAGAAAAATCCCAAATGGATTCGAAAATTCACCAAATATTGTATGCTTGATCCTTGATACCCAAATCCCTTTTTCCACATCCTCACATTCCAGTTTTGACCACTTTTAGGGCGATGCACACATCACCGCAAATCACGCACCGTAAATAGATAGTTACTGCATGTGCCAAACTTCTCGAGTGGGATGAGAGAGCCTACACTTTTTTCTTGCATTATTTACATTCTAGAAAGCTCAAACACATTCTCTAGAGCCAAAATAAGCCACAAAGAACCATATCCAAGGCCCCGATACCCTATCTATGCATGTATGTGTGCCTGACTGCTAGCACACGAACCTGACTATTCATAATGTGTATACGCTGCATCTTTTTAAAAACTTGAAACCACTTTGCAAAGATCCCAAATGCATGTACCTACATCTCTTTATACATATACCCATGCATATACACGCTACTTTGTACACACCAAAAGCGGTCTATCATCATTGCCCACCCTCTAGGTAGAACATTTATGCTCAACCAAGAGACTATTTGCATCTGGAACCATGTCCCTCGCAAAATATTTCTTCAATCTAGAACCATTTATTCTATAGTGAAAGCATTCCCCTAAAAATGTTTCCACCAGATCTCCCTCTTTAATCTCTTTCTCTGGTAGTCACTTATTCAATTTCTCCATCCTTATCTTTGCTTGTTGAAGATAATAATAACTGGCTTTCTCTCTATTCATTCACAACTCTAGAGAAAGAATTCTTTCCTGGAGCTTATTCTTATGCAAACCTTGCATTTTGCACAACAACTTCAAGGCACCCAACAACACATGTATGGGCATAAGACCTTCCTTTCCATAAACAAGATCATATGGCATAAACTGTGTTGACACTCTATATGCAATTCTATAAGCCCACAAACACTTTTCCAAGTCCAAGTCCCACTCTTTAGGATTCTCTCTAGCATGCTTTGATAGCATCTTCACAATTTGAACATTTCAGTTTTCAACCAACCCATTGCATTGTGGGTAGTAAGGAGAAGAATTCCTATGCTGAATTTTCAATTTCTCCATGAGAGTAGCAACAAGTTTTCCGCGACACCCTGGTCCATGATCAGAAATGATAACCATAGGAGCTCCAAACCTGCAACACACCTGTTCATACAAAATAGAGGCCACTCTTCCCGCTGTTACGTCTTTTACCTTTCTTGCCTCCACCCATTTTGTCAAATAGTCCATAGCCACAAGAATATACCGTTTTCCATTGTTGGTTCTTGGCATTGTACCTACAACATCCACTTTCCATTTTGCAAATGGATCAAAAGACATTATAGCTTTTTGAGGCTTGGCCAAAAGCTTTTGGTTTGCAAACACTTGGCATTCATGGCATGACTTGCACCAATAATAAGCATCTTTCATCATAGAGAGCCATCAGTAACCCACTCTCAAGATATGAAAGACAACCCGATCCTTGCCTTGATGGCGTGTTTCTTCATGGTAGTCCTCCAAAATCAAGCCTATCTCTTCTTTGTATGGCACTTTTTTCAAAATTCTATCCTTGCCATAAAGCATGAGTTCTCTCCTACCACTGTGTAGTTTCTTGCTTTTGCAACTATTCTCTTACACCAAACCTTTGACATGCCCTCTGGACATTTCCCTTGGTGGGGTAGTCATTAAGAACCCAAAAGATGCTATAATGGACATGTGGTTTTCCAAAATGGAAGAGAAGCCGACCCAGAGAAAGTTAAGGATTGTTGCTTATGGATCCGCCCAGCAACATAAATGATTTGGCATCATTTGTGCATAAGCTCAGGTACTTGTCACATTTTTTTTGGATGCGATGTCAGCCTGTGTATCCTCTCCAGAAATTGAGTCAGAGAGTTCAAGGGTTTGAGTGGAATAAAGACATACAAGAGGCTTTTGCTGGTATCAAGGAGGTATTGTTTACTTTACAAACAGTGAGTCCTCCCAACTTGCAATCAATTTTCTATGTATCGATTAGTGTGGGGTCAGTAGATTTTGGGTCGGTTCTCTTACAAAAGCAAGGAAGGAACTTCAAGCCAGTCTATTTTGAGAGCAAGATGAAGAATGTAAGCGAGTTCTCCTACACACAAATGGAACAATGGGTATTTGCATTGGTTCTTGCTTGTCGTAGGTTCAAAACATATATGTTGCCCCAAAAGTTCTATGTGCTCACCACCACATCAAACCTGTTGCTGGATGTAGTACAACATTTGAAGCCCAGAAAGCGCATCTTAAAGTGGACTTTGGAGCTTCAAGAGTATGAGTTTGAGTTTAAAGTGGATCATTCTGTTAAAGCTCACCTGACAGACATAGTGGTACACAAGGGAGGGGAGCTTCCATCTTACATAAGGGTTGACAAGGATGATCATGAAGAGGAAGTAGCTATTACGGATGCGTATACGATGATGTTTGATGGTACATACAGAAAATTTCTTCAAAACTTCTACATCTTGAAATGATTCCCTTCCTGCATACAAGGCTTCCTTGACCTTTAAAGAAGCTACCAAGGCATCCAACTTGTCTCTAGCCAAATCATTAGCCTCTTCATTCTACTCACGAGGAACATGCTTAAATTGTATCTTCTCAAACTCATGCAAAAGCTTCTTGATGGCATAGAACCACTTCTTCAAATTGTCTTTCTTAACATTTCATAAACCAATCATTTGACTCATGACTAGCAACACATCCCCTTTTGCAATGACCCTTTTCAATCCAAACTCAACACCCTGCTTCAACACAAAGAAAAGTGTGAGATACTCGGTCTCATTGCTACTTTCAGAGCAAACTTACACTTCTTTGGGTGGAGTTGCCCACCCTCTTGTTGAAGCCTTTCAAATCTCAACCTCAGCTTCTCCAAATGTGTGACCCTAGAGCTATAACATCCAATGTCATCCACGAAAACTTGAATGAACTTACCCCAAGTAGGGACCAAACACTCTATTTATCCAACCTTGAAAGGTAGCATATGCATTAACCAACCCAAAAGGCATTCTTTTGTAGTCAAAACAACCCCAAGGAGTAATCAAGGTCATCTTCAATCGATCTTCAATCGCTATCAAGATCTGAAAGTAGCCCGAAAATCCATCCATGATTGAGTAGCACTCATGACCCGCAACCTGATTAAGGATTTTATCCAGGAAGGGTAGTGGATAATGATTCCTTTTTGTGGAATCATTTAAAGGTTTTAAATCAACACATATCCTAAATCTTTTTTTCTTCTTGGACACAATAACTATAGAGAGACCCATTCGGAATCCTCCACTTGAAAGATGAAATCTGCTTCCAAAAGCTTCATCATCCGTTCACAAAGTTCCCTCTCATGAATGATCCCCAACCTCCTAAGCTTTTGAATCTTTGGATTGGATCCTTCTTTTAGATTGATTCTATGCCCGACTCCTTTAGCTCCTTGAAACTTTGTATATTCAGTGCCGACTAGCTTTGGAAACTCCATTAACATGTCTTCATACTCCTTTTATTTCTCTGTCAAGTCCTCTCCTAGCATGCTCCTTGCATTCACTTTGGTAGGCTCTACAATTTCTTTTGTATTATTCTTCTCCTCCTTGACCTTCATATCATGCATCCATGCTTCCTTTTCAACACTTATCCCAAATAGATCAGGACATAATTGCATCAAGCCTTCCTGTTGACGAAGGAAATTTGGAATGGCGGCCTCTACACCAAAACAAACTCCATTGTGCCACAAGGGAAATGAGATGAGGGCACCACCTAGTCTTGGAAGCGTGGACTAGGACCGCTACACAAAGAGAGAGAGAGAGAGAGAGAGAGAGAGAGAGAGAGAGAGAGAGAGAGAGAGAGAGAGAGAGAGAGATCACTATGAATGAAGCATTAACCGTAGTGTGTGTACAAGGAATGGATGACTTCAAACACTCCCAACACAAATAGCATATAGATTACCAAACAATCACTCAAGGATTAGCCAAGATCACATCAAGCACTCTCACACGCATATAAACATTTCTCTTAATTAACATAAGTAAGAGGAGGAGAGGTAACTAGCATGAAACAATTTGCACTCTAGGATGTGCAAGAATAGAGTGAATGAATGAGCTTATGGGCTCATGGTGAGTGATACAAAGGCTCAATGGGGCTGAGGGAGGCTTGAAATTACAAAGGGGAAGGCCTCTTTATATAGGAAAGAGAGTGATTAGGAGTGAGGTTAAGATCCAAGTGTAATTTGTACAAATGAAGCTTGATTAGGGACATTCAACCAATGAAGAAGCTCCTTCCAAGTGATTTGCTGACCAATTAGCTCCATCATCACTTGTGTTGTCTTCACTCCTTCCTCCATAGCTTGAGTCCAAGAGCTTCCTTATTTTAAAATGTAAAGAATCTACATAAAATCAATACATATCTAGTAATAATAGAAAGGGGTTGAATGAGAATTTATGAATTACAACAAGATTAAGCATGACTTGAGAGGTGATTAGAAGAGGAACTTTGATGGGTTTTTTGAGCTTGAGAGAGAGGAGGAAGGAGAGGAGGGTGAGAAGACTAATGGCTGATTTTAGAGAAGGTCTCAATGTGGAAAAGGAAGGGTGTGTGTGTGTGTAAAGGTAGAGGGGGTGGTCTCCACCACAGTTGAAAAAACTGGCGTCCACCATTTTTGGCCATATCTCCTAGACCGTAGATGCAAAAATTATAAAAAAAATATGGCAAGAATCTCCAGCTCATCAGCTACAACTTTGATGAAGACAACTTTTCTTGGATCGGAGTGGAAGTATTTTTTAAAAATTCAGCAAAATCATGTGTCTGGTTTCTTCCTTTACCAAGTCTTCCACTTGGGTCCCATTTGTTTGAATCATCATATGGCTCCAAAGCCATGATGATATGAGCCACTCATGACCCTTGAATCATGGGTGCATGGCTCCACAACCACATCATATCTTTTCTTTTCACATTTACATATTTTCCCTTCCCTTTACCACTAGGTTCTCCCTCTACCTTTCACCTCCGGTGAACTAGTCAAGAAAAAATCTTTTTTTTTAAATTTTTCCAAGAGGTTTTTCTCACTCTTTCTTTTATTTTAAACCTCTAGAAGCAAGAAAAACCAACAAAATATGATAAACAAAAATTTGTGATAGGCTCAGATCATAGCCCCCCCAAACCTGGCTAGGGGTATTTATGCCTCTAGCCTACTTTCTTTGATCTTGAGCTGACCTTATCCTGATGTGATAAGGCTTTAGACGCCATCCATTTGTCCTGGTCTTGTGCACTTTACCATCAATGTCTTGAAGTCTGTAAGAGCCATTTTTGAACTTTTTGGTGACCAAGAACGGGCCTTCCCATCGGAAAAGAAACTTTCCATCCTTACGAGTGTCGAAGCGATTGTCATATCGAAGCACCAGAGATCCCTTTTTGATGTCTTTGGATGCTAGCTTTTTGTTGAACTTTTCTCTGCGCTTCTCTGCTTCTTGAGAATAGTGGCTGATGGCTTCTTCACGATCCAATTGCAGCCTCTCTAGATCCATGATCCTTTGATGTACTTTCTCCTTTTGAGAGCCTACCTGGCTACCCAATATTCGAAGACTTGTTAACTTCACTTCAATGGGCAAAAGCGCCTCCTTTCCATAAACCAAATGAAAGGGTGTGTACCCTAATGTGGTTTTGAAGGAGGTTCTATAGGCCCATAGAGCTCCATTCAGGTGTTTGTCCCAATCTTGGCGCCTGGCATGTACCTGTTTGGTGAGAATTTTGCAAATGATTCTATTTACCTTTTCCACCAAACCATTGCACTGAGGGTAGTAAGGAGTAGAGTGTTGATGCTGAATATTTAGCTTCTTCATGAGTTCTCCTACCAAGTCTGCTCTAAACCCTGGTCCTCTATCAGATAGTATTTCAAGAGGGGTGCCAAACCGGCAACAGATGTGGTCAAAGATGAACTGACTCACATCCTTAGCAGTAATTCTATTGGTCGGCATAGCCTCAGCCCATCTAGTCATGTAGTCTACTCCCATGATGATGTACTCTTTACCTGACTGAGTGCGTGGTAGAGGTCCTATGGCATCAATTCCCCACTTCTCAAAGGGCCCATATACCTTTATTGGGTTCTGAGGTTCAGCTATGAGCCGTCGTGGTCCTGCTTTCTGACATTCATCACATGTTTGACACCAGTATTTGACATCACGATGAAGACTTGGCCAAGTAAACCCAGCTTGTAGAACCTTTCTACTAGTGACGTCGTGTGCAAAGTGTCCTCCGCACATATCATCGTGACAAGCTTTTAAAATCTCTTCAATTTCACTCTTCAAAGGCACTCTCCTAAGCACACCATCCTTACCAAGACAATACAAGTCATCATTTACTATGCGATACCTGGTAGCCTTCCTAGCTAACCATCGCCTTTCCCCTGCATTCAAGTGTTTAGGAGCCTCTCCTTGCTCCAGAATGTGCATAATATCTTCCAAGTCCTCCTTGCCTTGCTGAAGTGGAAGTTTGATGGCCACTGCTCCCACTATTGACTCATTTAACTTTGATGATGCTAGGTGGTCTGCATCCTTGTTTTGGTCTCTTGGCACATGATGTACTTGTGCCTCCCTAAATCTCCTCATAAGAGCTTTTGCTTCTCTCATTTTAGTAGAGAGACGGGCATTTTTGCAAGCCCATGTACCTTGCATTTGCCTTACCAAAAGCATGGAGTCACCAAAAGCGTTTAATCTCTTAATTGAATTATCGAGGCACCAACAAAGGCCATGAATTAGAGCATGATATTCTGCTTCATTGTTGAAGTGGACATCTTCTAGAGTGATCCCTTCACCATGGATCCTCTCTCCCAATGGGGATAAGACCACGATGCCTGCAGCTGCCTTATCCTTGGTTCTCTTGTATGCTCCATCAAAGTAGAGGCTATAAGCATTGACCAAAGCCTCTAGAGCTGGAGTGGTGAAAGTTCCTTTCTCTTCAAATGGAAAACTTTTTCATAGCACTTGTTTGTTAAAATGTCGGCTAAGCATGCTCGAGTTGTTCTTTCAACCTGTATTGTATAATCAAACTCTTGAAGTCGCACCACCCACTTTGCTATTTTGTCAGAGATTTCCATATGTTGTAGTGCATAGGGAAACATATCCTCCACAGTGATAATTACAAACCTCTTCGGCAGCAAGTATGGCTGAAATTTGGTTACCGCAAACATGAGAGCTAACACTAGCTGTTCCATCAGGGTGTAGGCCTTCTCTGTGTTTTCCATGAGGCGGCTAGCAAAATACACAGGCCTCATAAAGGAGGTTTTTGGATCTTTTTGTAGGAGGGCAGCACCAATGGATTCTTCTCCCACACTAGGGTTTACAAAGAATGTTTCTTCCCAACAAGGTTGGAGGATTACAGGGAGTGACCCTAACATTTTTTTAATCTCTCTAAAATGCCCTTCACTTTCTTCACTCCAAACAAGCGTCTCTTGACGAGTCAGCTGTTGTAGAGGAAATATCACTTGGGAGAGTAAGTGTATGAATCTACTCAAATATCTTAGCTTTTGCAAGAAGGAGATTAATTGTTTGATGGAAGTTGGGGAAGGTAGATTTAGCAATGTTTCTATCTTTTCAGGATCTACCTCGATTCCATCAATGGACACTACATGCCCTAATAGTGTAACCTTGCTTTCCCCAATGTGACATTTGTCCTTGTTTAGTTGTCCACCCAGCTTAGCTAAACGAGTAAATCCTTCATCAATCTTGCCGAGATGCATACTTTTGGAGCTGTAAATACAAAAGTCATCTATGAAAACCCTTATGGACTTACCAAAGTAAGGTTGGAAGACCATGTTCATGAATCGTTGAAAGGTGGCTGGAGCGTTGGTGAGACCAAAAGGCATGACTTGGAATGCAAAACATCCCCATGGTGTGATGAAAGTAGTCTTTTTCTGGTCCTCCTCTGCAATGTGTATTTGAAAGTAGCCAGAGTAGCCATCACACACTGTGTATCTCTCATGGCCTGCTACTTCATTTAGAATTTCATCTTGAAATGGGAGAGGGAAGTGGTCCCTCTTTGTTGCAGCATTTAGTGGCTTGTAATCCACGCACACTCGCCATTTACCATTCTTCTTTGGCCTCACCACTACTGGGGAGACCCATTCTGAATCTTCTACTGGGTATATGAATCCTGCTTCTAAGAGTCTCTTCACCTCAGACAACAGTGCATTTTGTTGCACAACTCCTAATCTTCTTAGTTTTTGTACTACTGGCTTGCTCCCTTCTTTTAGATGGATATGATGCTTCACTGCAGTGACACCTGTAATGTGAGTGTAATCAGAAATAAACAATGATGCATGCTTCTTGAGAACATTTACATAACCCTCCTTTTCTTCTTCCTTTATATCCTTGGATAACATCTCCTCTAGGCTGGCATCCCACACATTCTCCATTTGGATCCTTGGGTTGTCTTCTGATGAGGTAGTTTCCTTTATGGTGACGCCCATGACTTCGAGAGTGCTATCACTCTCTTCACATGAACTCTCTTCCTCGTCCATGGATGAGGAGCATCCACTTGAGCTCCACTCATCAGCTGACGTCTCTAGTTCAAGGTTCTCTTGTCGCCCATTCTTTAGGTTATAAACCACCTTCCGACTATGGCCACCCATGCGAGGCCTCAACTCCAAGTCTCCTGTTGCCCAATCTTGCCTAGCTCCTATACCCATGAGCCAAGGTCGTCCTAAAATAAGGGGGTATCCTTCTCCCTTTACTGGCATCACATAAGCATCAACCTCTGTAGTGATTCCAAAAACAGAAACTCTCAAAGCTTTCACTACACCCACACAAGTGACAGAGACATTATTGGCCATTTTTGCCCTAAAGTTTGATGATTCCATTACCTCTAAACCCAATTGATGCATTAGCTTTTCTGTCATGACACAAACCTCTGCTCCACTGTCAATGTAAGTTTTTGGAATCCGTTGTCCCTTGATTTGAGCCTCCACCAAAGGCACTATATCCTTGAGACCATATGCTTTGATTACACTTACTAGCTTACTTCGCTTTGCCCTCGTGCTCACCATTTTTGACCATTGTCGTCGAAGCTTTGGGGAGATATGAAGTAGTTGTGGCCAAGTAATCTTTGGTCCTTGAGAACTCACATCAGCTGTCAAGTCATAAGGTTGTGTCCGAGATCCCATAGGGAAATCAGAGATGTCAATTTGATACCTAGTACAGGTCTTTCTCTTCTTGGCTTCATCTTTAGTTTCCCGAGATGTACTTGCTTCATTGCTTGCATCCTTGCTTGTTTCTTTACCTACTTCATCTTGGACACGCACACGTTTGATAGGCATTGTAGCCACTTCATCTATCTTCATCTTCCCTTTAGCTATTTCTTCCTGGTTGCTTCTGCCCTTGAGGACCTCCTCCATCCTTATGATTCTCACATTTGGTTGAGTAGCAGGGGCTTGAGCTTGAGCACGAGGTGGCTGCAAAATTTGAGGTTGCGGTTGCTCTGGTGCTTGAGCTCTAGCGCGGAGTGGACTTACTTGTTGTCGAGGACCTCTGACAGGGTAGTCATATCTTCTGGGATGAGGGCAATTATACATGCCGTGGCCAATTTCCCCACAATGCTTGACGTCGCATTGGTGGCCGATTCCCACCATTTCCCTCAATAGGCCTTCTTGCACCCTGCACATGATTTACTCTCAACCCCTCTAGCTGGTTTGTGAGATTGTTTATTTGTTGGAGCATATCTTCTTGTTGACCTCTATTGAGGTCTGGTGCATTAGGCACATTTGGAGGTATGTGAGAAGCTTCCATAGTTGTGATATTGCCTCCCAAAGCTAGCTGGCCAGCTTGGGCTTGATAGAGAATCTTTCTATTCTTTTCCCTAGCAATTCTTAAGGCATCTTCAAAAGCATTTGGAAATATTCTCTTTACCTTCTCCCTTAGCAAGGGGTACAAACCTGAGATAAATCGATCCTTTTGGAGGCAATTGGGAGCTCGCTCACCAGGGTTTAGTGAGTCTGACCATTGCCCCCAAAGTTTCAGAAAACCTTCCTCATAGGTTGCATAACCATGAGGGTCTTGATGAAGGGACAGAAGCCGTTGCCATAGTTCTTTTGCCGAATTGGCTCGTTGAAATCTTCGTAGGAAAGCCACCTTCAATCCCTCCCAATCAATTCTTTGGGTTGGATCTAGAGCCTGGAACCATACCCTAGCTTCTTCTTTGAGCACCAAAGGAAAAGCTCTCAATTTCAATGCTTCGTCTTCCCTCCCGGAGACAAGGAAAGCCATCTCCAAGTTATCCAAAAAATCTCCAGCATTTTCCCCACTACGCCCAAAAAAATTTGGAAAAGCCATCATAAAAGTGGGTTGCCTTCCTCTCAATACAGCACAAAGATGAAAACGTCTAGGCCCAAATCATATCTTATTAAGGGTAGAATAAATGGATTGATAGATGCATTAATCTCAGCTAGACGACGAGGGCCTAGTAAGTCCCTTATGATGTTTTGGAACCTAAGCTTTGTGCTAGCTATTATATGCACAGTTTGTCTAGCAAGAAGTTGGAAAGGTCCATATAAATCCCTATGATTCATGGAGTATGCTTAAAGCAAGATGAAGATGTGAACATCAAAAGATACATTATACTCCAAAATAGGAAATATTATAGGGTCAGGGGACAACAATATCTCTCTCAACCTCTTAGCTCCAAAATAGAAGACCAATCTTTGTTGGAAAAAAATCTTTCTATCAATGCGCACATTCACCCTAATATTCTGAACTGATTGAAAGTTGTAGAAAATGCGATTATTCATTGGTGCATTAAATACAAACTTCCATGAAGCACTTCATTGAAGTTGAGCTCTCTTGGATCCCACCATTTGAGAGATGCGAAGAATTTGCTCACTAGTGATTAACCTAGCTTTGGTGTGACCATCTTCAGCTTTGTAGAGTTCATAGGGTTTGATGGCTACCCTCTCAACCACCTTGAGCCTTCTTGCTAGTAGTAGTTGGAGTGCATCACCATATGTAGCCTCTTGCCAATACCGCACCCCATTGATGTGTACCTCCCCCTGCAAAAACTTGTTAATTCCCGAGTTTGAGAGTGCTTTCACCACCTGAAGTCGAGGCTTCAAAGGAAGTGTCTTCACACTAGCCACAAAGCACTCAACACAATTTTTTGACCTAGGGACTTGATGACTACAAGATTTTCCTTGAAGCAAAGAAGGGTGTCTGTAGTTAACTCTCTTTACCCGCATACGTGCCGTTTGTCGATAAAGACGCTTCTTTTCTCGAGCTTCTTGGGGAGACCATAGTGGAAGTCTCGGAGAATTTGATGGATCTTCCTTCATAGGATTGATAGAGCGCTGCTTGAGAACTCCTCCGTGGGGGCACCAATTTATGACGAAGGAAGTTTGGAATGGCGGCCTCTACACCAAAACAAACTCCATTGCGCCACAAGGGAAATGAGATGAGGACACCACCTAGTCTTGGAAGCGTGGACTAGGACCGCTACACACACACACACAGAGAGAGAGAGAGAGAGAGAGAGAGAGAGAGAGAGAGAGAGAGAGAGAGAGAGAGAGAGAGAGAGAGAGAGAGAGAGAGAGCACTATGAATGAAGCATTAACCGTAGTGTGTGTACAAGGAATGGATGACTTCAAACACTCCCAACACAAATAGCATATAGATTACCAAACAATCACTCAAGGATTAGCCAAGATCACATCAAGCACTCTCACACGCATATAAACATTTCTCTTAATTAACATAAGTAAGAGGAGGAGAGGTTACTAGCATGAAACAATTTGCACTCTAGGATGTGCAAGAATAGAGTGAATGAATGAGCTTATGGGCTCATGGTGAGTGATACAAAGGCTCAATGGGGCTGAGGGAGGCTTGAAATTACAAAGGGGAAGGCCTCTTTATATAGGAAAGAGAGTGATTAGGAGTGAGGTTAAGATCCAAGTGTAATTTGTACAAATGAAGCTTGATTAGGGACATTCAACCAATGAAGAAGCTCCTTCCAAGTGATTTGTTGACCAATTAGCTCCATCATCACTTGTGTTGTCTTCACTCCTTCCTCCATAGCTTGAGTCCAAGAGCTTCCTTATTTTAAAATGTAAAGAATCTACATAAAATCAATACATATCTAGTAATAATAGAAAGGGGTTGAATGAGAATTTATGAATTACAACAAGATTAAGCATGACTTGAGAGGAGATTAAAAGAGGAACTTTGATGGGTTTTTTGAGCTTGAGAGAGAGGAGGAAGGAGAGGAGGGTGAGAAGACTAATGGCTGATTTTAGAGAAGGTCTCAATGTGGAAAAGGAAGGGTGTGTGTGTGTAAAGGTAGAGGGGGTGGTCTCCACCACAGTTGAAAAAACTGGCGTCCACCATTTTTGGCCATATCTCCTAGACCGTAGATGCAAAAATTATAAAAAAAATATGGCCAGAATCTTCAGCTCATCAGCTACAACTTTGATGAAGACAACTTTTCTTGGATCGGAGTGGAAGTATTTTTTAAAAATTCAGCAAAATCATGTGTCTGGTTTCTTCCTTTACCAAGTCTTCCACTTGGGTCCCATTTGTTTGAATCATCATATGGCTCCAAAGCCATGATGATATGAGCCACTCATGACCCTTGAATCATGGGTGCATGGCTCCACAACCACATCATATCTTTTCTTTTCACATTTACATATTTTCCCTTCCCTTTACCACTAGGTTCTCCCTCTACCTTTCACCTCCGGTGAACTAGTCACGAAAAAATATTTTTTTTTTAAATTTTTCCAAGAGGTTGTTCTCACTCTTTCTTTTATTTTAAACCTCTAGAAGCAAGGAAAACCAACAAAATATGATAAACAAAAATTTGTGATAGGCTCGGATCATAGCCCCCCCAAACCTGGCTAGGGGTATTTATGCCTCTAGCCTACTTTCTTTGATCTTGAGCTGACCTTATCCTGATGTGATAAGGCTTTAGACGCCATCCATTTGTCCTGGTCTTGTACACTTTACCATCAATGTCTTGAAGTCTGTAAGAGCCATTTTTGAACTTTTTGGTGACCAAGAACGGGCCTTCCCATCGGAAAAGAAACTTTCCATCCTTACGAGTGTCGAAGCGATTGTCATATCGAAGCACCAGAGATCCCTTTTTGATGTCTTTGGATGCTAGCTTTTTGTTGAACTTTTCTCTGCGCTTCTCTGCTTCTTGAGAATAGTGGCTGATGGCTTCTTCACGATCCAATTGCAGCCTCTCTAGATCCATGATCCTTTGATGTACTTTCTCCTTTTGAGAGCCTACCTGGCTACCCAATATTCGAAGACTTGTTAACTTCACTTCAATGGGCAAAAGCGCCTCCTTTCCATAAACCAAATGAAAGGGTGTGTACCCTAATGTGGTTTTGAAGGAGGTTCTATAGGCCCATAGAGCTCCATTCAGGTGTTTGTCCCAATCTTGGCGCCTGGCATGTACCTGTTTGGTGAGAATTTTGCAAATGATTCTATTTACCTTTTCCACCAAACCATTGCACTGAGGGTAGTAAGGAGTAGAGTGTTGATGCTGAATATTTAGCTTCTTCATGAGTTCTCCTACCAAGTCTGCTCTAAACCCTGGTCCTCTATCAGATAGTATTTCAAGAGGGGTGCCAAACCGGCAACAGATGTGGTCAAAGATGAACTGACTCACATCCTTAGCAGTAATTCTATTGGTCGGCATAGCCTCAGCCCATCTAGTCATGTAGTCTACTCCCATGATGATGTACTCTTTACCTGACTGAGTGTGTGGTAGAGGTCCTATGGCATCAATTCCCCACTTCTCGAAGGGCCCATATACCTTTATTGGGTTTTGAGGTTCAGCTATGAGCCGTCGTGGTCCTGCTTTCTGACATTCATCACATGTTTGACACGAGTATTTGACATCACGATGAAGACTTGGCCACGTGATTCCAAAAACAGAAACTCTCAAAGCTTTCACTACACCCACACAAGTGACAGAGACATTATTGGCCATTTTTGCCCTAAAGTTTGATGATTCCATTACCTCTAAACCCAATTGATGCATTAGCTTTTCTGTCATGACACAAACCTCTGCTCCACTGTCAATGTAAGTTTTTGGAATCCGTTGTCCCTTGATTTGAGCCTCCACCAAAGGCACTATATCCTTGAGACCATATGCTTTGATTACACTTACTAGCTTACTTCGCTTTGCCCTCGTGCTCACCATTTTTGACCATTGTCGTCGAAGCTTTGGGGAGATATGAAGTAGTTGTGGCCAAGTAATCTTTGGTCCTTGAGAACTCACATCAGCTGTCAAGTCATAAGGTTGTGTCCGAGATCCCATAGGGAAATCAGAGATGTCAATTTGAGACCTAGTACGGGTCTTTCTCTTCTTGGCTTCATCTTTAGTTGCTCGAGATGTACTTGCTTCATTGCTTGCATCCTTGCTTGTTTCTTTACCTACTTCATCTTGGACACGCACACGTTTGATAGGCATTGTAGCCACTTCATCTATCTTCATCTTCCCTTTAGCTATTTCTTCCTGGTTGCTTCTGCCCTTGAGGACCTCCTCCATCCTTATGATTCTCACATTTGGTTGAGTAGCAGGGGCTTGAGCTTGAGCACGAGGTGGCTGCAAAATTTGAGGTTGCGGTTGCTCTGGTGCTTGAGCTTTAGCGCGGGGTGGACTTACTTGTTGTCGAGGACCTCTGACAGGGTAGTCATATCTTCTGGGATGAGGGCAATTATACATGCCGTGGCCAATTTCCCCACAATGCTTGACGTCGCATTGGTGGCCGATTCCCACCATTTCCCTCAATAGGCCTTCTTGCACCCTGCACATGATTTACTCTCAACCCCTCTAGCTGGTTTGTGAGATTGTTTATTTGTTGGAGCATATCTTCTTGTTGACCTCTATTGAGGTCTGGTGCATTAGGCACATTTGGAGGTATGTGAGAAGCTTCCATAGTTGTGATATTGCCTCCCAAAGCTAGCTGGCCAACTTGGGCTTGATAGAGAATCTTTCTATTCTTTTCCCTAGCAATTCTTAAGGCATCTTCAAAAGCATTTGGAAATTTTCTCTTTACCTTCTCCCTTAGCAAGGGGTACAAACCTGAGATAAATCGATCCTTTTGGAGGCAATTGGGAGCTCGCTCACCAGGGTTTAGTGAGTCTGACCATTGCCCCCAAAGTTTCAGAAAACCTTCCTCATAGGTTGCATAACCATGAGGGTCAACTTGATGAAGGGACAGAAGCCGTTGCCATAGTTCTTCTGCCGAATTGGCTCGTTGAAATCTTCGTAGGAAAGCCACCTTCAATCCCTCCCAATCAATTCTTTGGGTTGGATCTAGAGCCTGGAACCATACCCTAGCTTCTTCTTTGAGCACCAAAGGAAAAGCTCTCAATTTCAATGCTTCGTCTTTCCTCCCGGAGACAAGGAAAGCCATCTCCAAGTTATCCAAAAAATCCCCAGCATTTTCCCCACTACGCCCAAAAAAATTTGGAAAAGCCATCATAAAAGTGGGTTGCCTTCCTCTCAATACAGCACAAAGATGAAAACGTCTAGGCCCAAATCATATCTTATTAAGGGTAGAATAAATGGATTGATAGATGCATTAATCTCAGCTAGACGACGAGGGCCTAGTAAGTCCCTTATGATGTTTTGGAACCTAAGCTTTGTGCTAGCTATTATATGCACAGTTTGTCTAGCAAGAGGTTGGAAAGGTCCATATAAATCCCTATGATTCATGGAGTATGCTTAAAGCAAGATGAAGATGTGAACATCAAAAGATACATTATACTCCAAAATAGGAAATATTATAGGGTCAGGGGACAACAATATCTCTCTCAACCTCTCAGCTCCAAAATAGAAGACCAATCTTTGTTGGAAAAAAATCTTTCTATCAATGCGCACATTCACCCTAATATTTTGAACTGATTGAAAGTTGTAGAAAATGGGATTATTCATTGGTGCATTAAATACAAACTTCCATGAAGCACTTCATTGAAGTTGAGCTCTCTTGGATCCCACCATTTGACGTACTTTAAAGAAATCCTCTGGAGGTACTTGGGATGCCGCCTCCAATTGCACCCAAAGTCCTTTGAAGTGTTGCAAAACCTCTTTAAAGCTAGCATGAGCATCTTGTTGCAAACCTCTCAATTTTGTTGTTGCTTCTGTTGTAGTTCGCTTCTTTCCAAACCTGTCAAAAATTGTCTTCTTCACCTGCTCCCATGTTTGATTTTTGTCTTCCTTTAAACCTTCAAACCACTTTTGAGCTTCTACTTTGAGTGCAAGAGGAAATAGATGAAGCTTTGCTTCATCATTCACAATATGCATACGAAGCATATGCCATTCAAATTCTACAATCTAGTCCTTCACATCCTCCATTCCTATGAACACTGGCCAACTAAACGCCATCCCTTCAAAGTCGCTTCTCCCTTGTGTGAGTAACTTCACAAAAGTTGCATACTTGCACCTCACCTAAACCACCACTTTTCTTCAATGAAGCTCAAACTTCAGAGCAAAACTGCTTCACTTGGGTGCACAACCGGCAAATTTTTGCTCCCGAATAGGATCGCCAAAGGATGATGGAGCAAAAGACGTCGTGCGCACACTCACACACCCAGACAACTATCACCACACAAGAAATTTACTTAAATTCCAACCCACACACACCACCACTCAAGAGCTCAATAACTCACGATCTCAATTCAAACTCCAAACACCTGGACCTACAAGCCTTTGGCTGCCCACAAACACTACAGAGTGAGTCAAGTTGATCAACACTTGAAATCACACTTGATGGTGACCAAAATATACAAGGAATAACATCAAAAATTCAAAAAATCCATCCACAAAAGGCCTCACTCAAATCATTGCAAAGCCTTCACCAAACTCCACTTTGTTGGACTCTTTGGAGTAGCGCCAACCCAAATGGCACCGATACATAGTCACATAGTCATGAAAACAGTCGCACCTTCTTCCCTCAATTCCTCGCACACACACATCCATGAAAACCTCAAAACTTCCATAGACTCTCCCAAGTGAAAAATTGAAGAGAGAAAGCTCTCATTCACTCCTCCACACACTCGAAAACAGGACGCGAACGCAACAGGACTGCACTAGACCAATTGTAGGAACCCTGCTTTCTCCCACACAAAAAGAGGTGAAAGTGTTGTTATTTCTCTTCAAAAGTTCTCCCTCAGCCTGGACTATCACAACACCGTGAGTAATGTGGCTTTTTGAATCCTTTTCACACCTTTTTTGGCCCAGTTTGGCCAATTTTGATCCTTGGTGGGCATTTTTTGCGAAAAAACCCCAAACACACTTGAAAATTCACCAAATTTTGTATGCTTTATCCTTGATACCCAAAGAACTTTTACACATCCGCACATTCCATGTTTGACCACTTCTAGGCGGTGCACACATTATCGTAGATCAAGCACCGTAAATAGACAATTACTGCATGGTGTCAAACTCTCGGGTGGGATGAGAGAGCCCACATTTTTTGCTTGCATTATTTACATTCTAGAAATCTTTAAAAAATTCTCTAGAGCCAAAATAATCCACCAAGAACCATATCCAAGGCCCCGATACCCTATCTAGACATGTACATGTACCTGACTGCTGGCACGCGAACCTGACTATTCACAATGTGTATACGCTGCATCTTTTTAAAAACTTGAAACCACTTTTCAAAGATCCCAAATTCATGTAATCACATCCCTTTATACATATTCCCATGCATATACACGCTACTTGGTACACACCAAAAGAGGTCTATCAACAAGACAAGAGACACACCATGTATGCTCCCAAAGACTGATTCATATTGAGGACAAGATACAAATATATAGGTGAGACCAAGGTCAGTAGAGTGAGCCATATATAGCTCCAACACTTTGCATCAATTGAAAAAAACCTAGAGCCTCTTGGCCCTGCCCCTAGCTACGTGGCATATCCCTGACTAACAAAATCATCGTGAATTTTACTGCCCATTTGAGTAGCTTACATAGTGCCACATGCCTTCAAGGTGACCACATAGGTGAATGCATCTAGAGAGATGCCCTACATTCACATTGGTTGAAAATAGCCCTGAATCCCTAGCCTTGCCACATTCAGAATACATGTCGAGCACGGTAGTGCAAAGCATTGCGTTTTTACTTGACAACCCCTAACTAGCAGTACCTTTTGAGTTCTTTTGCCCATGTTAGCAATTGTAGTGGCCAAATTGTGACATGTCTCTAAGATGCGAATGAAGGTGATTGTAGTTTGTGGTGATGATCCTTCAAAGAATGTGCACGTTAAGTGCACCATGCCATATTTCTCTCTCAACAAAGAGTATCAATGTTATGAACTCTAGACCGCCTGAACAAATAAAAGGTAACTCTTGCACCCATTATTCTTTCTCCTTTGTAAGAATATCTTCTAATGTTATTTTTTACTTGACACTTCCATAGCTTGATACAAACTCATGTGAAGCAGTCACTTGCAATTGATATTTTTCTCATTAGGAGGCTCGGTCTTGGAAACGAGCAAAGCAAGAAGAAATTTCTTGACAAAGGGGCTCTACAAGAAATTGAAGCAAAAATACAAAAGGATGCATCCTTGGATTTGGTGGAAAATTCCCCTTGGTTTGATCATGCAGTTGATGTATTCAGTAGGTTACACATGCTTTGTACTCACATGTCTCTTGTAAGCATCTACTTAAATTTTGTTCCACATATAGGGAGAATTTAAGGAGAAGCTATCAAAAAGGCTCACAGAATCCAACCTCTCTTGTGAAGATAAGGGCTATAATGAAAAATAAAAGAGCTCCACTGATGAGGTTGAGACTTATCTCAAGAACAAATACGGATACAAATTGGTTGCAGTGGAAAATCTGGCACTAGGAGAGAAGTGGTTTAGCAAGCTATATGGTCTAGATTGGGAGAGTGAACACAATATCACACTTGATAAGCTTCTCACAATTAGGCAGACCCCACTTACAACACAAAGGTAATCTGGAAGTGCCTTTGGGATAGTATGTTGCAGTTGCTAATCTTTTTATGTGCTTTGTATTGCTTTCAGGGAGGTTTGGGTACTAGATCATATTTTGAGCAAAGATATTGGTAGGCTATGGGGTTTTGATGGAGGATAAAAAGAATGGCACAACTATATAGCACACTACTCCTATTGGGAGTCAATTGTGGAGTGCACAATGGACCTTATAAAGGGAGTCAAGGAAGTGCCCTTTGATATTTGGAGCAAAGCCATAAGAGATTTTTTTAATTCTTGCCAAAAAGGCACCTTTCTCACTGTTTTAGGGAGATATCTAAATCGACTCCTAGAATGAAAGTACAAAAGATGCCCTATTTGGAAGTTGTAGCTCAAAGGTTTGCATATAGGAAATTATGCTTAGTTTCTTTGATACCTCATCACATAGAAGACTCTCATGTGTAGATGCTTTGCAGATGGTTTGAAAATCTATTGAAAACTATAGAGATTACTAAGATTCCAACCACTATTCTTGATTGGAGGGATGTTGGTGCTTGCTATAAGTCATTGTATCCTCCATCATGGCTCGATGCTTGCAGGACCCTAACTGAGAATGTGGAAGATATTCCATGGTTTCT
Organism: Adiantum capillus-veneris; assembly: GCF_014529385.1. Lineage (NCBI taxonomy): Eukaryota > Viridiplantae > Streptophyta > Polypodiopsida > Polypodiales > Pteridaceae > Adiantum > Adiantum capillus-veneris. Next base: position 122,828,090 of record NC_140936.1, on the reverse strand, counting down.
TGATATTCAAAGGGAAATTACCCAAATAACAAGAAGGAAATATATGCAAGTAAGAATCTTGATATTTCTTCTCTGTTGGTTTCTCTGAGAATGACACTTTAATATCTTAGCTCATCTTTCTTTATGATAGGGCTTTTTCTGCAAAAGAGTACAAAGTTCACATCCATTGAGAATAACTTGAAAGAGAATGTCATTAATGATGATGGTGTGAAGAGTCCACGTGCAAAGCTACCAACTAAATGTGGTAAGGGTCAATGTAGTTTGCTAAAGAGCCCATCCACACCAAAAAGTAAGAAGTTACAAAGTCATCAAGTTGGTGAAGAGAAAGACAAAGAAAGTCAAAATCGTACAAAAGAAAGGTCCAAGAGTTGTAAAAGGAAAAGAAGGAAAATTGGAGATCTTTTTTCTTCGGCGACAAGTCAAGGGCTTGAAGGAGAGGAAAATCTTTTGTGCCATTTCATCTTCCTCTTTGTTTAAATCTATGTGAGTCTCTAGAGGACATGTACAAATGGAGATGCAAATGATTCACCCGTATGCTTGATTTCAAAGTTTCTCAAAAAAATAGATAAGCTTGATAAGCTATGCACGCTCATATGTGTAGACTTGCCTTCCGGATTTACCCCTTTTGTAGAGAGTCGTACAGTGCCTGAATGGAACAAATGGAAGATGACGTATATGAGAGCATCAACTTTCATTGCCGAGAAGCTCTTAGCATAGAATGGATACTTTGTGACTACAAGCACTGTAGGGAAGACTTCAACTATTGTGTCTTTTGTCATGCGAGAGAGAAAGCTTCAAACAATATACACTATGCTTTTGAAAACTGCCTCTCAAAATAAAAGACTCGTTTTTGGTGACATTGAAGATGTAAATATGATTGCTTTCTTGTAGAGGATTAAAGTTTTACCACTTTTTAGTTATTACATAATTCTTGGCTTGTTGGTGTGTTTGTTTCTACTCTTGCCGTTACTTTTTTTGCTTGGCCACACAAACTTTAAATAAGAATGCTACTTTGGATATTGTTGTAAAGGGATCTTTTGAGGTGCAGTCTGACATGTTTGTGGAGCTACCTAGAGGCAAGTTTCACCTAGCTTCAAATGCAGATGGCAAACCATTAAGAGGCATTGCCGACAGGCATCCAAATTTTTTCAAGTACGTTTTTTATTAAAAAAGATTTACAATAATTCTATTTGGAATTTGGTTTCAATTTCTTGAGTCTTTCTGGGGTTATAAATGTTCTTGGTGTCAATGTGTATTGAGGAGGAGGATGTCGTGGTAGATTGCTTTATCGGTGTAGGCAACATGGGACAAGTTTGTGAATACATGGATCTTCATTCTATTAGCATTGAAATAGATACAGAGTGCTATGAGAAAAGTCAACCTTATTGGAGATCGACTCCAACTTGAAGAAGGAGAGAGTGACTGAGTCATATTTTTGTTTAGATGCACAATATACGGAAAAATTGAAATGTATTTGTCATTTTGGTTTTTGATCGTATTTGTAATCGAATTTCTATTTTGGATATTCAATTTTCAGCTCCTTGTGGTGTCTATCTTAATTTTTGGATGACTTATGTATGCCATACGTTTCATAATTGTATATAAATATTTCTTGCCTTCTTCATTTAAGTCATTCTATGTTTTCTTTATTTTATGTCTCAATTTGTATTGATTTATTCATGTGATCATACATTCAACTTCTTTTTTCATCAATTAGTTAACAATGAAGTATTGTTGTTCATCATACCTCAAAAATGGCATATTATTCATAGGTTTGGAAGATCGCCAACACAAGCCGACTTTGTACCCTCAACATGTAGAGGATGCATATATGGGTGATGTTCTAAAATGCATATGTTATTCATCTTCTTCCACTCATAGGTTAAATTGCAATTGTGAAGTATGTTGTGATCGATGCAATGAATGTGGGAAAGAAAGAAAACACATGGTTCAATTTGAGTTCTTGCCAATCATAGAGTAGCTTCGAACACTTTCTTGGAGTGACACTTTTTTCCATGATCTTCTTGCAATGTGGTGTGCAAGAGGTGATTGGCTTCTATCTCAAGATCCAAATAGAAGTGTGAAAGATTTTTGGGATGGTGACAAAATTCAAATGTACAAGGATTTTTGGAACCTTGCAAAGGAGTGGGAGCTGCCTATTAAATGCTCAAATGAATATTGTGTAATGTATTATAGGACATTCCCTCTTGCTTTGCAAAGTCCAGAGCTTGAAGGTGCATGGACGGAGAGGCACAAAAAGTACAACTTTCTTTGCGCTTTATGTAGAAATCTCATTGAGACAGAAAGGATGTTTCTAAAGGTATGTTAGTGTATCATGATAGATACTAAGTATACCTTTTTATCAGACACTTAATTAGCAAACTCATCATGATCTATAACTTTTTGTAGAGAGATCCTCCAAACTATTCGCTAATGTGTCATTGAGATGGGTTCCAAACGGCATCAACAAAGCTTAAGAATAGTTGAGTGATTGAAGTAGTGGTTCTAAATGGAGCTAAAGGTTCCATAATTGGGCCCCTTCAAGTTATCTCCTTTCCATTGAGCTTATTGAAGCTACCAAGAGGCATGCAGATGTTTTTTTGTATTCCTAGAGCCATTAGTCAATGAGCTTGAAGTAGCCTTTGTGGAGGGATTTACTATAAATTTCAACTATCCAACATCTTGCATCTTTGAGAATGCAAAAAATGTTGGGGAAAATTGTACTCTTTGAGCAATCCTTATGTCATGGACCGAAGATCATACCGCCCAATGTAAGCTAGGATATTTAAAATATGGAGGGAAGAATGGATGCAAAAGAGATGTAGAACCTATGAAAAAGATATCAGAGGGGTTTCGAATACCAAAGTATATCTATACATATAGCAGAACCTGGCAAGATATCCACCTGAGAAGAGGCATGTTGATGAGATACTAGATGCTATACGTAAATCAAAAAGAGAAAAAACCAAGGTTGAATGCAATAAGGTTTTATCAAAGGCTGGCCTAGCAGGCGAATTTCCACTTTGGCGATTTTATCACTTATACAGATTTGACATCAGCCTTGACCTTGTCTATGATGTGATGCATATTTTGGCATTGAACTTATTAAAGAAGTTCACTAAGACCTTTAATAAGATCAAAGATACAAAAATGTTAAAGAGCATAGAGTGTGCAATAAAGGAAGTATCAAATGCAATACCATGGATGCTTCGTAATGGTGGGAGATGGCCCATAAATGCTATCAGGCATCATGGCACCTCCATTATAGGAGCACCAAAATTTCAGGCAATGGTGTGTACCACATATCTTAAATGGTGTGTCATGCATTGAACAAAATTTAAAAGATGGAATGATTTTGGTTGGCTTATCACATGTCTTTTATAACTACACTCGGCTCCATGGATGGCCAAGAGAAAGCATGAATGCTGCTAGGAAACTATTTTCAGCATGGAGAATTATCATGGAGGAGGAAGAGGGTGAGAACGTCTCACCACTTGAGCATGTTGCAGGTATCTATTGGATTGATTTATGTTGTTTTTGCAATGAGAAAAAGAATAGACGTGTCTTCTATGTTCTTGCTAGGTCTCTATGTAATTTATTCTTACGTGTTTTACTTATAGGTTGTGGAGAAATAGTTGATGATACTACACGGCATGGTAGTCATGATGGAACTTGGTGCTACCAATTTGAGCAAAGTATATTAGGAATTTTGGAGATACCAACCAACATTAGATTCAATGAGTTGACATACACTAACTATCATAATTGAATCTTGCTATCTGGAACTCTACAACAAAGTCTAGAGATAAAAGGATGGCATGCCTCCTATCAAACAGATGCTCTTAGACATTGTAACATTTAATGGCCTAAAAACTTGTGTGTAGCGGAAATTAGCATGAACATAGTGGGCATTTCATTAGAATAGATTCCTAATAAGAATTACAAGAGTGCTTGGGTGGAGAGAGCAACAAAAAGCATAACACCCAGTTAGATAGCATGAACAATACTTTCAAAATAGAGAGAAATTAAGCTATTGACAACAGTTGAGGACCGGATTTGCATGGAGCCAGTCCCCCCTCCAAAAGGCTTTGTATTATGGTTTCTCCCATCAAGAGAGACATTGTACAATACAATTCTTTGTGTTCCTTCAAGACTAGCTAGTGCAATGAAGATGAAAGCTTCATGCACTAAGCAAAACTCTTAGCAAACACAACATCAATTATCCCCGGTCTCAGACCCAAGACCTCACACACCTTCAAAGATGGTGAGAGCTAGCAGGGTATGAGAGTAGATTGAGAGGAAGAAGGAGTATCTTACAAGAAAGATGTACATCTCCTCACATAATCACTCATATTAGCATAGCTTAGCTTAGTAATTATCATGGTAGAGGACATGAGCATGCATTGTAGCTTGGCTCTTGGTTGGATTTTCATCACAAAGCCAAGAGTTGTTGGTGTAGGCCTCCCTTCTCACAAGCTTGGAGTAGGTGGTAAGCTTTCCATTAAAGCTTGAGAAGGAGAGAGAGTCTTCTTTACTTCACACATGAGATTATGTGAGTGTGTGTGTGTGATAATGCCTTGCAAAAATCAGCCCCCCTTTCTCTTGGGCGACCCATCTTGCTATTTGCTCTTGCTATTCTCTCATTGGACCTCCCTAGGGCTAGCCAATGACAATTAAGCAGCATAAGTGATAGCCTTCTGACATGTGTCCCCCTTTCCCCTTTTGTGAGAGCTTTAGGTAATTTAATAATTCAAATAAACTCTCATTGGACCCCTTTGCCTCCGGGCCTCTTGGCCAATAGGAATCAGGCAAACCATTGGGCTGTTGAACGCTCATTAGACCCGTTGGGAGACTGTCCAATAATATTCTAGAGGACTTAATGCTCATTGGTTATTTTATTAAGTGTTTTTAAATTAATTAAACTAGATTTACTCTAGCCTAATTCTCATTGGTCCACCTCCAAGGCCATCCAATAGGAATTTGGTACACCTTGTGGGCATCTGGCCTAGGGAGCTGACATGTGTCCCTCATTCCCTTTGTGTAAAGGGAGCTTGTGTGTGTGTGTGTGTGTGTGTGTGTGTGTGTGTGTGTGGCTTTCTCTCTCATCCCCTACATGCAAGGCTCGCCCCCTCCTAAGTAGGGATTGTAAAGACTTTTTTGTACACACACAAAGCATCCAATTCCCCTATGGTTGAGCTTTGGACACAACCTTTGAATTTTGGAACCTTAGCATTTTGGAAGTCTTAATGGGCTGAACCTTAGGTTATTTTTAGCCCATTGTTGCACATGGCTCTTTTGCAGATGCCACCCCCCTTTGGATCCCTATTTTCCCTCCTTTGGATCCCTACTGTGGCCGGTCTGCTAGCTTAACCAATATTCTAGCTTTTTCTCCCCTGGCACTTCCCCATATTAAATGATCAGTTTAACATGAGAAAATCATTTAGGAGAATTAGATATTGATTATTATGACATTACCTCTCTCTTGAAATCATAGTCATCTTGGACTATGGTGTAGAGAAGATAAATCATATTCATGAGTCCTTTTCATAGCGGGTAGAGGATCCCTATGTTACCCTATGACATCATTCCACAATGGATGACTAGTCCATTTGGTGCTTGAGAGCCTGAGGCTGCTGCAAGCATGCCTGCACATTAGTTCTATCAATCTTCCATAGTAGAGTGACAAGCTCTACTTGGTGTTTGGGAGACGTCGTCTCCGCAAACTTGATCTAAGCATGCATACTACTTCATTTTTGTGCACAATAAAGAAAAAGAGAGTCTTATAAGACAAAAACTTTGTTCATTTTTAACATTTTGTACACTTGCTTACTCTTGGGAAGCATTGTAAGTATTGACAAGGTTTAGGTTATCCTTTAATTATATGCCTTGCATCCATCTAGCATCTTCAAAAGGATAATTATTAAACTTAATAAGATATCTTCTGATAGTCTTACCACCTCTTAGTACCTTGACTTCATGTCGGAGAATGGACTCGGGCTGCAGCACCTCCTCTTGGTCCTCGATCTCCGCTGGGTCTTCAATAGTTAGTTCTTGAGGTGGATCTCCTTTGTAAGGCTTTAATAGGCTCACATGGAAAGCATTGTGTATGAGCCAATGATTGGGCAACTTGAGTTGATAGGCCATCTCATTGATTGGCCTAAGAATCTCGAAGGGACCATAGTACCTTTTTGCTAGTTTAGCATAGTACTTTTGGTGTCCCGTAGGATTCTTGCCAGTCGTGTGCCTTAATCGAGCCTTGGGAAACGTTAATAAGACCCAATCATTTTCTTTAAAGGCTTGGGCTCTTCTGTGCTTGTCAGCAGCAACAGCCTTTTGCCTTTGCTCTGAGATAGAGATAGCATCCTTAATCTTTCGAAAAGATTCTTGTAGGTCTCGGCTATACTCACCTGCAGCGAAGATCTTCCCATGTACCTTAAGTAGCAAGGGACTTTTTGATCTTCCCTCAATTACCTCGAAAGGTGCTTGTCCCGTGGAAGTATGTACAGTGTTATTGTAAGCATACTCTACTAAGGGTAAGTACTTCTCCCATTGGGATCTTTGATCTACTTCCGTTACATAGTCTTTTAGTAGATCAAGAATGGTTAGGTTAGCTATTTCACTTTGGCCATCCGTTTGTGGATGATAGGCCAAAGATAAGTTTAGCCTTGTCCCTAAATTCTCAAAGAGACCCTTCCAAAAATTACTGGTCATTCTAGGATCTCTATCCGACACTATGGACATTGGCAAGCCATGGTACTTGAAAATCTGTGAAATGAAGAGGGTTGCCATTTGATGGGCTTTGATAGTCTTTTTGACAGGTATAAAATGAGCTTGTTTATTGAGCCTGTCTACTATCGTCCATATTCTCGTATTCCCATGGATAGAATTAGGCAATCCAAAGATAAAATCCATGGATATGCTCTCCCATGGTGAATTAGGGATTGGCAAGGGTTGAAGCAATCCAAGTTGCTTCCCTATATCAAATTTTGTCTTTTGGCATACCACACATTTAGAAACATACTCTTGTATGTTCACTTTCATGGTAGGCCAATAGAAATATGTTTCAATTCCCTTTAAGGTAGACTGAATCCCTCTATGCCCCGCATAAGGTGGAGCATGAGATTCATACATTACTTTCTCATGTAGTGAGTTAGTAACACATAGTCTATTGCCATAGAGAAGATAACCATTTTGTAAAGTAAATGGTTCTTATTTCTTCCCTAATGCAAGGGCTGAAATCACATCTCTAAAATTGGGATCAATAGCGTACTCATCTATCATTGAAGATAGATCATTGTGAGTTGATGGAAACCGCATTCACTCTCGGCTGTCTTGAGAGTGCATCAGCTACTTGATTATGCTTGCCAGCAATGTGAGCAATATAAAAATGAAATTGCGAAAGGAAATTTGCCCACCTCATTTGTTTGTTGGAGAGCTTGGTCTATGTCATGAAGTACTTAAGACTTTGGTGATCCATTCGCAGAATGAAAGGAGTCCCCACTAAATAGTGATTCCATGAGTCTAAGGCATGTAGAACTGCAAGGAGTTCCTTTTCATATATGCCTAGAGTTTTCTCAACACGGTCGAGCCTTCGAATTTTATAGCCTATGGCGTGCCCTTCTTGAAGCAAAACAGCTCCAAGGCAATCACCACAAGCATCACATTGGACCTCAAATGGTTTTGAGAGATCCGGTAGTGTAATCACAGGTTGCGAGATAAGATTTTATTTAAGCTTTTCGAAAGCATTGTTCTCCTTAGTAGACCATGTATACCTAATGCTTTTCTTTGTTAGGTCATGTAATGGACCCGCAATTTGTGAGAACTTTTCTATGAAGCGTCTATAGTATGCACACATACCTATAAAGCTTCTTAGTTCATGAAGATTCCTTGGTTTAGGCCATCCTTTTATTACCTCTAACTTTGATGGATCCATTTGGATGCCATCTTGAGAGATAATGTGACCTAAATACTGAATCTCTTGCAAGAAAAATTCACTTTTCTTTCGATTAACATAAAGTTTATTCTCTCTTAAAAGTTGAAATATTACCTGGAGGTGTTGCTTGTGTTCGTCTAATGAACTAGAGTAGATGATAATATCATCAAAGAACACTCCAGTGAAGGTTCGATGAGGCCGGAACATCTTCTCCATCAAGGAGTTGAATGTGGCTGGTGCATTGGTCAAGCCAAAACGCATGACAATGTATTCATAAAGACCAAATGTAGTGCGAAATGCGGTCTTTTACAATATCTTGATCAACTATCCTTATTTGATGATAACCACTTTTTAGGTCAATCCTACTGAAGTAGGTCGATCCTTGTAGCTTATCAAATAGGTCTTCTACCCGTGGAACGGGAAACCTATTCTTGATAGTGATCCTATTTAGTGCTCTATAGTCGAAACACATATGATATGTGCCGTCTTTCTTTCACTACAAGAGACTATTCATATTAGCGACGCTCACACAGCGACGCTCAAAAAAAAATTTCCCGGCGTCGCTATGAGCGTCGCAAATTTACTTATAAATTTGCGACGCTCATAGCGACGCCGGCTGGGCTAAAAAAAATAACAGAGAGCGCCCAAAAACTCAGATCTCAGATCTGAGTTTTTCAGCGCCCTTAAGCAAGGAGCAGGTAACGCTCTCCCTCTCTCTCTCTCTTTCTTCTCCACACACACACACACACACACACACACACACACACACACACACACACACACGAGGAGAGGAAGGAGAGCCAGGTATGCTCCTTCCCTCTCCTCACTCTCATGTTCCCTTCCCCTCTTTCTCTCTCCCTCTCTCTCTCTCTCTCTCTCTCTCACACACACACACACACACACACATAGTGTTTTTGAGAGAGAGAGAGAGAGAGAGAGAGAGAGAGAGAGAGAGAGTACAAACATAAACAAAAACGCACACACACATACATAAACAAAGAATGCACACACACATTGAGAGAGGAAAAGAGAGAGAGAGCATGCATAAACAAAAAACGCACACATTGAGAGAGGAAAAGAGAGAGAGAACATGCATAAACAAAAAACGCACACATTGAGAGAGGAAAAGAGAGAGAAAACATGCATAAACAAAAAAATGCACACAGATTGAGAGAAAGAGAGAGAAACTAATTTAACGTCGTAGGAAACTAATTAAAATTAAAAGACCTAAAGATCTAGCCAACGAGGAGTTGAACTCAAGACCTATTATTCAAGAGGGAAATGGCATAACCAATCTATCATACTTGGCATGGGTGATAGAAAGGTTATACCATTTATCTCTTTTTATTGGCACACACATCCACACACGCGCACACACACAAGAAGAAGAGAGTTATAACGTCGTAGGAAACTATCCTAAAAGACGTTAAAGATTAGGTTAGATGTAGACTTACGTTAAATTAGATTTAGGTTTATTTAAGTTAAATTAGATTAGATTTAGGTTTATTTTTAGTTAGATTTACGTTTATTTACGCTAGATTTAGATTTACGTTATATTAGATTAGATTTAGGTCTCCATAGACTGCGATGCCTGCATGAAGCGGGTGAAGAAAGCCCTCAATGGAATATAGGGTATTGCTGCCTTCACTCATGGTGGGCTCCGTCGATCCAAAAGTACTGGTGAAATGTCTTCAGAAGATAGGGAAGAAGGTGGATCTTCAGGGCGGCAAGAGTCACTACATCCCCGACAATGACCAGTTGGCACAGTTCATTCCAAATGGATGTTCTTCTTAGAACGTTTCATGAAAACGCTTAAGGGATATGTGCGTCAAAAGGCACGTTCGGAGGGTAGCATGGTAGAAGGTTGGTTGGTATCAGAGTCCCTAGTGTACATTGGAGAGTGGCTAGATGATTTGATAAAGCCCGGGACACGCTATGGCGAACCATAGATGATGAGCGCATATCTGGGATTGTCATGTGCAATCTCGGTGTTGAGAAGAAGATGACGGAAGATCTAGAGGCTAAAATCAACGGATTTTGCATGCTTCACAATCTAGTGATGCAAAAGTGGATTTCACAATATGAGGATGCAAAGCAAGAGCGACAAAGGCCACGAATCGAGTGGAGACGGGGAAGACGACCGCCGATGCACTATCCGACGGTTCTGGAGAGCCTACCAACATTCATGAGCTTAAGATGGTTGCACAACCAATTGAAAAGCGCACAACAATGTGGTGACGAAGTGACTGAGGAAGAGTGGGAGTACTCTCGGGGTTGCGCGACCAAGGTAAGTTTGCAATGTACGACTAGCTAGTGACTTTATTTCTAAACGTTTGAACGGCCAGTCATAATCTTTGTTCGTTGTAGTATAAGTCATACACAGCAGCATGGTGTAAAGGTCAACATTTTAGGGTGGAACGGATCGACAAAAAGCGTTTTACTCAAGATTGTGGAATCATGGCAAAATTTGAACAGTCTACAGAGGAGATCAGAGAAGATGCTCAATCAGAAGCCGCTTCGGTGGTGCCAGACGAGCATCAAGATGCTACTACTCTATATGGGGTGCATGCAGAGGAGCTACAAAATGAAACAGAGGATATGTGTTTAAACGGAGAGCTCTATATAGATATAGGAAGTTATGCTAAGTTATGCGAGGATGAGAGAGAGATCTCTTAAAGCCACAAATATTGTATTTGAACAATTTTGCTCCGTGTTCTAAAAGCTCTGGCTCTCTAAGTACCTTCCATGGTGTATAACACTCTTTTCTATTCCTGCTCACATCTTTTGATTGAAAATTCTGAGTTTTCAACTTGCCTCTTCTATCACTCAATTCATTGCGTCATTGTATTTATATGCGTCATTACGTCATTGTATTTAATGTTCTTTGCGTCATTGTCTACTCTATTCATTCAATATTAAGTTTAAATATTCGTGTGTTTAATGCAGGTATGGATGATGAGGAGTTTCTTTCTTCTTTGTCACCGCAGCAGAGACAGTCGTACATGGAGCGTCATCGCTCTGGCGCATCATCGCGCGTTCCTACTCCATCCGCATCTCCCTCTCTTTCGGAGCATTCGGCGCGCTACGAAGCTTCGGCGTCGACGAGACGATCTTCACACTCATCTAGACACCGGGCGCTCTAGTGGTGGCGGTGGCGGTTTTTGTGGGGATTCCGCCGCCGATGCCTCCACACCGCCTCGTGTTTGACGAGGCTCTTTACCCTCCCCTTCTTTGCCCGCCCCCACACCAACTACAACATCGCCATCTACGCCAGGTTTTGCGCGGCTGGCTGTTCCTAGCAGCTACACACCTCTACCTACTCCGCCAGGAGCCACCCCACTCGACACTCCTCGCTTCGGGGCCCAGACGCCGGTGGAGACACCTGACGTCCGTACCCCCATCGACATGCCGCTAGAGACCCCTGCCGGGACACCCAGGTTCATGCGTCACCGGCGAGAGGGCTTGCCTTACTCCGTCGACTTCAGCGGCGGCATCATCATGGATGATGACGGCAAGAAGGTGATCTCACGCATGCGTGGTATTTGCTCTCAGCTGTTTAGATACTACATACTAAACAAATGGAGTGAAGTACCAAGTGATTTTAAAAACAGAGTCATCAGCATACTTCATGATGAGTTTCCCGTTCCAACATGGGATCAGCGCTTCAATGAAGACCTGATGAAGATTCGAATGCGCGAATACTGCAAACACAAGCGTTCCGAAGTGCAAAAAGCAATCAAGCATGGGTGGAACAGGCCAGATTGGCTGGCCAAAGAAGATTGGAAGAATGCGAAGAAAGCAGCGCGCGAGAATCCCGACAAGTGGAAGCAACAAAAGGATGCAGCGAGAGCGCGAGTAGAGGCAGGGAGCTCGCACCACTTGGGGAGCGGTGGATGGGCATCATTTGAGGCCGATTTTGTAAGTGTTTTCGCATTGCTCTTTATGTTCGATAGTTTAGGGTTTATGAGTTTTTTAATTCTAACATAATGAAATCTTTGTATGTTTTGACAGTGGTCGATGATAGGAAGTGATTCCACACCGTATGAGCGCGAGTACGCAGGCAGGAAGGGCTTAAATGTCCTGATGGACATTCTCAGTTCTCGCGGCGGCATGGTTAGTATTAGGGTTTACTCTTTTCTATTTTTTGTATTGTTTTATAAATGTCGTTATATGTTTATACTTACTGAAAGCTGTCTTATTGTCTTTTTTTGCAGAATCCGACAGATACGCCACTTGGACGCGATGAGACGTCTGACTAGACGACGTCAGTTTAGCCGTAGCTAGATAGCATTAGTTTAGGGTTTCTCATAGCTTATGTATCATGAGACGGATTTTATACGTCTTTTTGAACCATGTATATTATTACATTTGTCACCGCAGTTCATTTTGCCAATCAATTCTTTATGCCTATGATGTTGTACAATTGTCATTATTACATTTGCCAATCAATTCATTTTGCCTATGATGTGTACAATTGTCAATTTTACGCTTGTCAATTTTACGCTTGTCAATTTTGCAAACAATGCGTCTTGTGGGTGACTATTTTGGGTCTATTATCTACCCTTGCACTTTTTTAAAAAAGTGAATCAAGTACAATATGGTTGATGGGTGGCAGGGCATTCAATGCCCTGTCACCAAAAAAAAAATCTCTCGGGCGTCGCTATAACCGTCGCTATTTATGGCTCTGGAGCGTCACTATGAGCGTCGCTATAGGCTTCTGTGTAACCGTCGCTATGACCGTCGCTATAAGCGTCGCTATATAGCGACGGTCATAGCAACGGTCATAGCGACGCATATAGCGACGCTCTCGTAACGACGCTATTAACGACGGTTTTAGCGACGCCGGGGGTTATAAAAACCCAGTGTATTTCCGTCGCTAACAGCGTCACAAGAGCACACAACCTCTTGTAGTGTTTTGCACTAATAGCACAGGTGAGCAAAATGGAGATGATCTAGGCCTAACCATGCCCTTCTCAACTAACTCATGCACTTGCCGCATAATCTCCTCTTGTTGAGCTTGAGAAACTCTATAAGGAGGTTTGTTACGCGGTGAACTTCCTGTCATAAGGAGTTCAAGTGCATGGTCATCATTACCTCGTTTAGGAGGTAGCTCACAAGGGATGTCGTCAATAAAAACATCTTGAAACCCCTTGAGAAAATTGAAGAACTCTAATTCCTTTTGTTTGCTTTTATTGGGAACGGCCTTAACGGCCCGTTTTTTGAAACCATAGGGAGAGAGCATTAGAGACCTCGTTAATGCCTCCCCAGCATGTAAGGGGGTAATCCCATGTGGAATGAGAAGGTAGAGGAAAGTGGCCGGCCACAGCATCCGGGCCCGAATCTGGTCAAGGCAAGGAGCAATCCGGGGCCAAGAGGGCGAGCCCAAAGGGGCCACCAGGTGCACAAGGCAAAGACAAGGAGGAAGGACAGGACCAAAAGGGAGAAGGAGAAGAGAGATATAGAGGGAGAGAAGGCAGATGGGAGCCGGACAAAGACGATTAAAAATAGGTCAAAGGGGCAGTGAAAGGTTTGGGTAGTCCAAAGGGGTAAAAAATAAAATAAATAAAGCCTAGGGGCAATAGCGACCTCGCTAATGCCCCCCCCAAGTGCAAAGAAAGAGAAAGAGGGCAGATGAAAGCAAAGTGGCTACCCCTTCCAAGAGATTCCAAATCAGGGTGCCAGATGGACAAATTGAAGTATAGTTTCCAAAGTTGAAGCCCCCCCTAGAAAAGTCAAATTTTTATGAAATTAGGGGCTTTTTTTGGGCCTTTTGAAGCCTGCAAAGTGGAGTTCTCTAACAAACCTATCCCTTTGTACTTTTTTCTTGAAAATGGCCATGGTGATGGCAGTGCAAGCCTTTGTACATGCCTTTTGAAGTTCAATCAAACCATTGTTGCCCCGTTTTGTTGTTGTTTCCCCTTCCCCTCTTCTCTTTATCCTACTCTGGTGTTTCCCCTCGGTGCCGGCAGTGTGGATGTGTGTGCCCCCCGGGCCGATGGTGTTTTGTGTGAGAGAGTGAGATTGAGTGGCTGTGTGTGTGTATAAGGGTGGAGATTGAATGTGGTAGTAGGTGTGCTTTGTGTGGTGGATTTGTGGAGTGTGTGACCCATGGAAATTGGACAGGCGGTGGTTTGCTAGTGTGAAGCGTGTTTTTGAAGGTGTTTTCGAGAGGATAGGGGTGTTGTGGATATCATGAGCTATAGAGAGGCCCTTGTGTTTGTGCCGGGTGTGTTCCCCCATTCCCCCTCTCCATCGTCTGGTGCCCCCACAGAGGAGCGTACTGATGCTTCTAGTTGAAGTTGAAGTGGTGATTTTGGTGATGCCAAAGGTGCAGCTTTTGAAGAGCTGGTGCTACTAGTGATGGCTTAGGCGGGATTTCCCATTTTCACTGGGGTTGAAGATGCAAAAACTTGGCTTCAAGTCTATGGATTGTTCGTGTTGGAAAGCGGTTTATCGAGAGAAGATGGTGTGGTACAAGTGTTTCCACTCCTGGTTCATGGTAAAGCGAGGCTATGGTTCAATAGCCTTGGTGAAGAAGAAAAGGCAGATTGCAAACAAATGGAGGCAGCTTTTTGAAGCAGATTTGTTGTGGATGTGCAGATGGATGAAGTAAAGCAAAAGCTGGACGGTTTGAAGCAAAGCCTGGAGGGTGATTTTCAAGCGTTCGAGTGGGATTTTGAAGCCCTATGGGGGAAATTAATCAAGGTCACTGCTACAAAAAATGCCAATTTTCTGAAGTTGAGTAAATTCATGGATTGCCTGCATGAGAAAGTGCAAGATAATGTGGCTCAGGTAGATGGCCCAGTGTCCTATGAAGAGGCGGTAGCTTTAGCAAAAGGACCAACCAAAAAGATTTTGAAGAAGCATGAAGCTAGACAGGATTTGTCAGGCGTTGTGATGGCAAGGCAGTGTGATGCGGCGGTAGCTAAGCCACAGATGTTACAAAGAGAAGTGCAAGTGCAAGAAGAACCCAGTGTTCTTTGGCTACAAAGAGACAGAGTGGTTCCTATGCCGAAGATCTCGGCTAGAGTGGTTCCAATTGTAGAGGATGTGGGGGTGGTTCTAGAGGGGACAAACGAGGTGCTGCCAAGTTCGAATGCGGTTGTAGAAGCTCTATTGGAGTGTGGTAAAGGCCAAAGAGAGCGGTTTGTAGATGAGGTCAAAGCAGTAAAGCTAGAGGAGATTCCTGAGCTAGAAACAGAGGAAGAGATTGAGTCGAGTGGCAGTAGTTCTATGGATGCAGACACTAGTTGGAAGACCGAGATGTCTCAATCCAGGCATGATGAGTTTGACCTCTTACATGTGAGTGGAGAAGCAGTGAATATGTGCAAGGAGCAGCATGAAGTGCAAGCCGAGATGCCTAGTGGAGATCAGATGGAGCAGTCACGGCCTACAGGGAATAGTGTGCAGGTAAAGCTGGTGTGCAGTCCCATGCTAATGGCCATGTTGGTGAAGGTAGCTATGGAATGTGCCATGGTGGTGCAGCAGGTGAAAAGTTATTCCAGGAGGAATAGAACAGTCACCTTTAGAAGAAGGCGAGGATGATGCGGTAGAGAACGAGTTTCTCTATTCGGGTCAAAGCATGGTTTGGTGGTACAAAAAGGAGTGTCCTTGACACAACATATGCTTGGTGATTCTTGTGTGTAAAAACCATGGGCATTTTTTTGGAATTGGGGAGGGCAAATAAACTTCTTTTTTTAAGTGGACATTTTTTTAACTTTAGAAGCATACAATCCTAAGAAGAGGTGGGGGGTGACGGAGGGGCCAGGGGGTGGGGTTACGGTTGGGAGCCTTTTGGACATCAGAGAGCAGAGTTTCACCCAACAAGAAAGAAATATGCAAGATGAGAATTGGAAGAAAAAGTGTCGTCAAACATCCTATACATCTACTCGACGAATCTCAGGTACCAACAACTTCTAGTAATTGTACATCTTGTTTGGTGCTACTTAAGGCTTATTTGGTCCAGACAGTACCAAATTCGGTAGTCTGTTGTACGGCAGAGGGTGTTTACATTACCAAAGAATATCTATAAAGTACCAAATCCTAGCTATCGAGTGCCAAAGCCTATCCATAGACTTTAAAACCCTCTCTATAGAGTACCAAAACCTAATTATCCAGTGCCAATGCCTATGTATAGAGAACCAAAGTCAATTTGCAGAGTACGAAACTCAACAGATACCACCAAAGCCTCTAGATGTAGAGTACCAAAGCCTATCACTATAGGACCAGGATCTATTTACAGGGTACCCCACACTTCTGATAGTACGAAAGCCTATATGTAGAGTACCAGATCTTGTCTATCGAGTACCAAAGGCTATCTATGGAGTACCAAAGCACATCTATAGAGTAACAAATCCGGTGTATCGAGTACCAAAGCCTATGTATGGAGTACCAAAGCAGATCTGTAGAGTACCAAATCCGGTATATCGAGTACAAAATCCTAGCTATCGAGTACCAAAGCCTATCCATAGAGTTTCAAACCCTCTTGATAGAGTACCAATACCTATTTATCCAGTACCAATGCCTATGTATAGAGAACCAAAATCTATTTACACAGTACCAAACTCATCGGATACCACCAACGACTATCTGTAGAGTACCAAATATTCTTTGTAGAGTACCAAATCCTATCTGTAGAGTACCAAAGCCTATCACTATAGGACCAAAGTCTATTTACAGGGTACCCCACACTTTTGATAGTACCAAAGCCTATATGTAGAGTATCAAATACTGTCTATCAAGTACCACAGGCTATCTATGGAGTACCAAAGCACATATGTAGAGTACCAAATCCGGTATAT
The DNA here is from genome assembly GCF_014529385.1 of Adiantum capillus-veneris. Taxonomy (NCBI): domain Eukaryota; kingdom Viridiplantae; phylum Streptophyta; class Polypodiopsida; order Polypodiales; family Pteridaceae; genus Adiantum; species Adiantum capillus-veneris. Next base: position 122,811,356 of record NC_140936.1, on the reverse strand, counting down.
CGAGTACCAAAGCCTATCTATGGAGTACCAACTCAGATCTGTAGAGTACCAAATCCGGTATATCGAGTACAAAATCCTAGCGATCGAGTGCCAAAGCCTATCCATAGAGTTTCAAACCCTCTCGACAGAGTACCAAAACCTATTTATCCAGTAGCAATGCCTATGTATAGAGAACCAAGGTCTATTTATAGAGTACCAAACTCATCGGATACCACCAAAGACTATTTGTAGAGTACCAAATCCTCTCTGAAGAGTACCAGATCCTATCTGTAGAGTACCAAATCCTACCACTATAGGACCAAAGTCTATTTACAAGGTACCCCACACTTTTGATAGTACCAAAGCCTATATGTAGAGTACCAAACTCATCGGATACCACCAAAGACTATCTGTAGAGTACCAAATCCTCTCTGAAGAGTACCAGATCCTATCTGTAGAGTATGAAAGCCTACCACTATAGGACCAAAGTCTATTTACAGGGTACCCCACACTTCTGATAGTACCAAAGCCTACCGACAGTACCAAATCTATGGTACCATGAAGTTGGTTTTTTTTTTGAATCGTTTTGTTTTTGTGCCATAGGTTGAGCTGTACCAAAGATTCAAGAACCCTAAACCCAATAGTGGTGGTGTCTCTTAGATGCTTTGAGGCATTAAAGCCATACTTTGTACGGAAGTTGAAGGACATAAATATTTGTTTTTGTGTGGTTCATGTGCAGATGCTCTATTTCAAAGAGGCCCTTAATCAAATGCGGCAGAACAAGTTCGGGCACCACAGGAAAGGTCACCTTTGCACTTGCTCCGTTTGTTGCAGAGGTGATGAGAGAGGAACGTGTTTTGCAAACCAAGCAGTGTGTCAGCACTTGGTAACTTCTTGAATCTGCTCCTTCACATCTTGTCATAATAATCAATATCTAATTCTCCTAAATGATTTTCTCATATTAAACTGATCATTTAATGTGGGGAAGTGCCAAGGGAGAAAAAGCTAGAATATTGGTTAAGCTAGCAGACCGGCCACAGTAGGGATCCAAAGGAGGGAAAATAGGGATCCAAAGGGGGGGCCATCTGCAAAAGAGCCATGTGAAACAATGGGCCAAAAAGACCCTAAGGTTCAGCCCATTAAGACTTCCAAAATGCTAAGGTTCCAAAATTCAAAGGTTGTGTCCAAAGGTCAACCCTAGGGAAAATTGGATGCTTAGTGTGTACCCTAAAAGTCTTTTTACATCCCTACATGGGAGGGGGCGAGCCCCAAAGCTAGGGGATGAGAGAGAAAGCCACACACACACACACACAGGCTCCCTTTACACAAAGGGAATGAGGGACACATGTCAGCTCCCTAGGCCAGATGCCCACAAGGTGTGCCCAATTCCTATTGGAAGACCCTTGAAGTGGACCAATGAGAATTAAGCTAGAGTAAATCTAGTTTAATTAATTTAAAAACATTTAATAAAAGAAACCAATGAGAATTAAGTCTCCTAGAAGACTATTGGGCAGTCTCCCAAGGGGTCCAATGAGCATTCAGGAGCCCCATGGCTTGCCTGATTCCTATTGGCCAGGAGGCAAAGGGGTCCAATGAGAGTTTAGTTTAATTATTTAATTACCTAAAGCTCTCACAAAAGGGGAAAGGGGGACACATGTCAGAAGGCTATCACTTATGCTGCTTAATTCCTATTGGCTTGACCTGGGGAGGTCCAATGAGGCAAAAGCCAGACCTATTTAGCAGCTAGGGCTCGCCCAAGAGAGAGAGGGGGCTGATTTTTGCTTGGCATTGACACACACACACTCACACTTGACCATGTGTGAAGGAAGAATACTCTATCTCCTCCCAAGCTTTAATGGAGAGCTCATCACCTACTCCAAGCTTGTGAGATAGAAGCCTACATCAACACTCTCTTGGCATGTGGATGCAAATCCAACCAAGAGCCAAGCTTCAATGCATGCTCATCTTCTCTACCAAGCTAATTACTAAGCTAAGCTATGCTAATATGAGTGATTATGTGAGGAGATGTACGTCTTTCTCGTAAGATACTTCTTTTTCCTCTCAATCTACTCTCATACCCTGCTAGCTCTCACCATCTTCGAAGGTGTGTGAGGTCTTGGGTATGAGAACGGGGATAATTCAAGTTGTGTTTGATTAAGTGTTTTGCTTGGTGTATGAAGCTTCCATCTTCATTGCACTAGTTAGTCTTGAAGGAACACAAAGAATTGTATTGTACAATGTCTCTCTTGATGGGAGAAACCATAATACAAAGCCTTTTGGAGGGGGGACCGGCTCCATGCAAATCCGGTCCTCAACTGTTGTCAATAGCTTAATTGCTCTCTCTTTTGAAAGTATTGTCGATGCTATCTAACTAGGTGTTATGCTTTTTGTTGCTCTCTCTCCACCCAAGCACTCTTGTAATTCTCATTAGGAATCTATTCTAATGAAATGCCTACTATGTTCATGCTAATTTCCGCTACACATAAGATTTTAGGCCATTAAATGTTACACATCTGAACTCACTAAGTGCTCAAAATATTTGATCATCAACTCTTCTGGTATCCCTCTTACCTTGGTCTCGAGCTCATAGCACTCTAGGTAGCCCTTTGGATCGTATCCATCAAAGAGTCGTCTCTCGTCGTATACTGCATCTAAAGCTGCATCCAAAGCTTCATCCATTTGATTTTTCTTCTTTACGGTCTCTATTTCAAGCAGAGACCCTTGAACCAATTGAAGCATCTTCGAAAAATCGAGAACTGTTGACTTATCATCAAAACTGTTCGCACTTAATTCTGCAATCATTTTCATCATCTGCTCTAAATTCTCCATCTTTACCTCCCACCCTGGCTTGTTTCGTGTCGGGTTCACCAAAGATGTCGGGGGATATGTGTTCGCTACATGAGCTGGGCAGGCGCCGGGCCTCTAGCTGTGGGAGGTGTGAAAGAGAGAGAACAAGAGACACTGGCAGCTCTTGTAACCACCACAATCATCAATTAAATCAATTAATATGTTTGAGTACAACTTAATCTTTAGCCAAGACGGGTTGTTAACAACACCATCACTTGGATCATCTGCTAACTAGGAGTTTAAGCTCACGCTTTACAGAATTAATCGGATCGTTAACGACACCGAGCTTAACAGAATGATTAATCAAGCATTAGCTGATGACGGTGAAGTAACTTCTACAAACTTTATCTCGACTCATTGTCTCAATCTTCAGGCTTCAGAAATGATATGCAGCTTCCTACTCTGTTTGCATGCACTACCTCAACTACCGAAGTTCGATCCCCTTTCAACTCGAATCCCTTTACTTCTTCTCCCTTGTTTTTTACTTGCTCAATCACGGCTTATGTAGGCTCAAAGATTATGCTTGCTTCTTGGTTATGCTCGCCTCGTCGTGCTCTAGACTTCCCAATTTTCCTTCATGCTCGTCTTGCTCAAGCTTCTAGTTCAAGATCGAGAGGGAGAGAGAGAGAAAAAAACATTGCCTTCTTATCAAGATTTGGATGTCCCGAGCCCTCTCTTCTCCAAGCTTATTTTCTTGCTTCGGCTCCTTGGTTCCCAATCTCTCCCGGACCTCTTGCTTTCTAAAGATTCAACCATCTTCCTTTGTTAAGCTCCCCTTGAGCTCTCCTTCCCTTTTCTTCCCAATCTCCTTGGTTGCTCTCCTCATTTTTTCTTGCTTTGAGGATGAGAGCGAGCGATCGGGAGAGAGAGAGAGAGAGAGAGAGAGAGAGAGAGAGAGAGAGAGAGAGAGAGAGAGAGAGAGAGAGAGAGAGAGAGAGAGAGAGAGAGAGAGAGAGAGAGAGAGAGAGAGAGAGAGAGAGAGAGAGAGAGAGAGAGAGAGAGAGAGAGCAAGAGAAAGCTTTTCTTTGCTTGCTTCATTCAAGCTCGAGAGGGAGAGAAAGCCTTGCTTGCCTCGAGGACCAAAGCGAGAGAGAGAGGGAGCTTTTCTTGCTCCGAGCCCTCACTTCCCCAAGCTTACCCTCCTTGCAATCCTCATTACTTCCTCCCTGAAATCCTCGTTACCTCCTCCCTCTGACCTTTGTTGATAACCCTAATCCTCCCTTGCTATAATTTCCTAAGCCCATCAGTCACGGCGCCGTGACTGATGTGGCGCATGAATACGCTTTAATGATGTGGCAGCTTCACTTCAGAGCTTGACGAAATTTGCCAGAAGTGATGCCGAAGGGGGTCACCTTGCCATGCTGGCCAATTCTCGCTTCATGCTCACCGGCATTTTAGCTTTCTACAAGACACTCCCAGCAAATCTCTGCACATGCGCTCCTCCTCTGTCTGCCCACCATGCGTTTTCTTTTTTCCCTTGGCTCCCCCTCATTCGCACTTACCCTTTAGTTTTAGAAAGTGAGCGGCCCCATTCCTTGGCTGCCCTTGGACATTGGGTGGCCTCACCTTATGATGTTAAGGGAGGGTGGCCCCTTTTCCTTGGCCAGACACAGCTTCATAGTGGAGGGCACCACATTTGACATGCATATCATGCTTTCGTAAAGGCGCCACATTCAGTACACATATTGGGCAAAGCATCACCTAGCTCAACAAATTTCTCCACAATAGTAGCTCAACAAATTTCTCCACAATAGCCACCGACTAACATTATCATTGTGAGTTTTTGTTGCCCCTTTCAGTGTTGCGGACATTGCCACAGCCATTTAGATGCAAGTATAAGTGATTGCTTTTCAATCTGCTCAGAATAACCAATTTCTTGAACCTGCCTCTGTTGGGTTTATACCGTAATCATTGCATTCCAAGAGATGATATTTCAAACACAATTCTCCTTAAGCACTTATTGAAAGTTTTAATTGCATTGTATTCTAGAGCAGCCTGTTGAACCCCAAAAACTCCCAGATGTGGCACTCCGATCGAGCGGACTAAGACTGGCACGGAACCAGCCCCCGGTGAATCTTTAACGGCCCATATCTTGGCAATCGTAACTCTGATCACTGATCTGAAATGACCAACGCGCTCCGCAAAGAGAGCACTTCAGCCCGGTGCATTCATTCCATTTTTGTCACCTCAGCTGTAGTTGCCCAATCCGTACGGATCTGCAATCGACTTAAACTTCAAAATGCCATAACTTCTTCACCGTGGCTCCAATCGACGAGCCGTAAAGATAGGCTGGTAGAGCACTTCAAGCACTATAGTTCTAGATCATAATCTCTCATCTGTGGTCACTACAAGCATACTCATTTTTTTCATTATTGAGGCATCTATTGGCCCTTTTAAGCCGCATCTGACATACATTAATCATTAAGCTTGGCCTGTTATCAAGCCCTAATCACTGCTCACTTGATGTGTAGGCTTCAAAGAAGCTTAGCTTGCATTTCTCTTCTCTTTTCTCTTCATGGCAGTGGAGCTGCACGACAATGTGTTGTTGATTGGAGAGAAATCAACTTTGTTGCAACGAAGAAACACACACATACACACACACACACACACAGACCTGCGACTCGCGAGTTGCAACTCTGTGAGAGAGGTAGGATTCGACACTCGGGCTTGCCAAAGATGGGTTGTAGTCACCAGTGCGACAGTGCCTGTGCATGAGATGATCGCTAGCAAGCTGCAAGACTGAGCAAGGGTTCGAGCATCGTAGAAGAAGATGACCCAGAACTTGAGAGTGAGTGTTCTACGAGTCACAAATCTCAATGGCTTTCCGATTGGCGATAGGGCAATATGCATCATGCATGCAAAACTTAATGCTCCATCTCCGAGCCCCATCACCACTAATAAGTGAGAATATACACATAATACTAAATAGATTATACACCAAGTTCACATTATACATATACACACACATACATGCATACATACATACATATATATGTATGTATGTATATATGTGACACCTTAGTACTTATACCTGGGAGTCTAATGACACCTTACCCCCACCTTTATGGACCATCCTAAGCTTCATTTGATGCCTAAGATGCCAATGATGCCCAAAATGGCCTCCAAATTTAAATCCTAGTTATACATAATCCTGAAAGGCTACGTTATTCAATAAAAAAAGTATCCAAAAAATGTATGAGCATCAACTGTAGCTGAGGTGACAATAAGAAGAAAATATTTTTTTCTGCCTTACTAGGTGCTTCAACATCCCAAAGAGGACAAAGCACAACTCTTAGGCGACGTGCAATCATAACCTTATCACATACCAACATAATCACCAAGTCGCGGCCACATTTTTTTGCAACTCTCTTGGCTACATACATTCCAACCACTCTTTGAGGTTGTGTGCAACCAATCTTTCCTTTTGCGTGTCCTTCCGATTCTATTAGATATTGTGTAACATGTGTTGTTTTCCCTAATCCAGATTATCCAATCTCATGGATTGCTCTAATCAAGTCATTTTTTATCTTGTAAATAGGGAGACTTTGTCTTTACTTGTATATTGATAGCTTGACCGCTAGCCAATTGTGGATTCCTTACCAAGTGCATCCTTCTTCCACTCTAGCATGTCGTACATAGAGAGTCCTACACCACAAAGTTCTTGAGTGATTAGTACCACTCCCCTAATTTTGGCATGGGATTTTTCCATGGAAGATTACGATCTCAATCCCTCTTTACCCCGTCTCTGCGTTCATCATCATTATCACTGCCAAGGTATCCATTGTATCTATCTCTGCAATCATCATGCTCTCTGTGATTCGTTCAATCATAATCATAATCTCTGTGATTCTTTCAATCATAGTCTCCAAAGCCTGCATAATCAACTCAAAATTTGGATTTAGCATCTTATATTGATAAGCAATGAGTCTTCAAGTACGAAAAGCTACAAAAATTTTAATCTTTGGAGAAATTTAATTTCACAACCAGACGTATGTTGGGAATTTTGGAAAATTTAAATGGAATTTTGGGAATTGATGACAAACTACTGGGGGTATTTTGGGAATTTCCACAAATAAGAGGGGTATTTTGGCAGTTTCCCTATAAATTATCATAATACTATAAACCATGGTCCATCACTAAAGATCTCGTAAACTTTGAGTTCGATATTTGAAGGGCAATTTGAAGCCCAACCCTTCTAATGACGGATCACACAAATTTTCTTCCTTCACGATTGAAAGGAAACTTCAAATTGATCCCGTCAAATGCAGGTTCGTCACGAGTCAACCCTTCCTACATAAAGTTGAGAGCCATTTGAAGGGCAGAAGGGTGGCAAAAACTATCGCTGGGGTCCACGACCATGGTCAAACTTCAAATTAAGTTCACATGTCATTAAGCAAATAAAAAGTATCATAAAACTTTAAACCATGGTCTATCACCAAGATCTCATATACTTTGAATTTTGTTTTTGAAGGGAAATGTGAAAGCCAACCCTTCTAATGACGTAGTTTTATGTAGCCCCCCCTCCCTTATGTATACGATATGAGTATGAAATAATGAGGGGCTACCCCTATTGTATACGCTTATGTAAAAAATCCAAAAACCACCTCTTGTACACTCACATGGTATCGTATGGAAAAACACAGTGAATCCCCCGGGCCCGTGAGTAGCAAGGGAACACAGCCAAGGAATTAAAACCAGAAGCAAGCATTGCAGTCGAAAAAGGCTTAGACCATCCAGGCAGCACCGAGTTTCTTGGCTAGTGAATCGACAACAGCAAATAAGCCAAGAGCTTGAAACCAAGCCAATTAGGGGCAATTTTTGAGAAAGTGGAATTGCTTGTGAGCAGAGCAGGTCGAGATCAAGCAAGAGTCGGGGAAAGTGGGCAGTCTTAGAAGTGGGAATTACCGGGCAAAGCAAGGTAGCCGAGAGCACTTGCTTGGTGTTGTGTATAGCTTGGGGGGAATCTACAGCAGATTAAGCATAGGAGGGCAAGGTGGATAGCTTTGCAAGAATCACACACACACACAATTGGGCAGCACTATTGGAATCACAAGCAGATCTCAGCATCACGGGCAGCAGCTCGATAGGTAGCGAGTCCGATAGACGTGAATTATGCAGGAAAGCAATGGAGCAATGAGCCGTGAGCTTGCACACACTCCTTTTTTGGTCTCTCTCTCTCTCTCTCTCTCTCTCTCTCTCTCTCTCTCTCTCTCTCACCATAACTTGAAAGTCCTGGCAGAACCCGACACTACAAGAAGTTTTGATGCTGAAGATGATGAGATAGAGGATGACGAACTCGAAGATGATGAAGCTGGCAATGCATCCACAAGCGACAATTCCGTTTCTCTCTTTATTGATTTAGGAGCCATGGGTTTAGAATTGGATGATGCTTCATGTGGAGATCTTTTGGAAGATGATTCATAAACATTTTGTAGTTATGAAGTTGTTTAATCGTGTAATCCATTCACCTCTCTCTCCCTTCTCTTTCTCTCTTTAGATTTGAGAATATGCTCAATTGTTAATCAATTGACAATGATTATTTTAGTCATAAACAAGGGTAATCTTAGGCTGGGTTCAGACGAGGCTGGAGGAAGAAATACTTTTTGCAGGTCTACCGCCACCTCGTCTAAACGGTGTTGGAGGAAGAAGAGCGAAAAACAAAGAGAGGTGGCGAGAGGCCAACAACTCTTCCGATGGGGGGGGGAGGGGGGGAGGGGGGTGCCCGAAGAAAAATGGCGGACCCGGAGGAAGGTGATATCTACTGCAACAAATAGGCTTTTTCCATGCAACTTAAACGCCCCTGTGGAAAGCATTTCCGCCGTAGCGTCTGTACCGGGCCATATATCCCCCGCCTCCTTCTCCCCCCTCTTTCTCTTTCTCTCTCTCTCTCTCTCTCTCTCTCTCTCTCTCTCTCTTTCTTTCTCTTCATTTTTATAATTGAAAATTATATACAATACTCTTTAATTTTTATTGAGAGGAGGTTACATGGAATCATATCAAAGGATTTCTTAAAATCCACAAATCCACCACTCAATCGATTGCCTTTCAACCTAGTTTCCTCCATGAGAACAAAAAGAGTGACAAGATGATCAATGGTGATGTGGAGTCAATAAAACCTCGCTTGTTCTTTTGCACACTTGCTATTCTCTTCGTCCTAATCACTCAATTTGATCTCCATTATACACCCAAATAACTTTGCCATAAGAGACCTAATCATTATAATCCCAACAACAATCAACAAGACACCACCATGTTCCAAAAGTTCAAAAAAAGAAAAAAGGCAAAGAGATTGTGATTGATTCGGATTCAGATACAGATCCAAATTATCCAACTGAATTGTTGGCTCTGAACAAGCGACTAAGGAAGCAGAAGGCAACACAGATTCAATATTTCTTGCATGATGAGACTGCTTATTCTGATATGGAGCGGTTTCAAATGTTGTATGTTGGAGAGAAGACTTGTTGAGCAATGGAAAATGATCAGTTACCATGAGAAAGCTACTTGTCAGTTGCCTCCTCATCATAGTTCTATTCAACTATTGGACTAGGTGTCAGAATGGATGCTCACCACTGATGATGTTATTGTCAACCCACATCTAAAGGATCCATCTACTACCAATCTCCAAAGCATTGGATTGCAACTCAAAATGCTATTGGAAGACAAGCCAACAATATAAAAATGTATGAAGGATATCCAAACTGATATCAAAGCAATGTTAATCAAGTTGCAGATTGCTAGTAGATTAGAAAGTGAAGTTTCTGCTGGAGAATAGTGCTGCCAATAGTAGTGGCCCTAAAACGAGGATGACTCTTAGAGAATAAAAGATGAATATGAAAAGCCTATTTCATCTGATCAAAATTTTCAGGAAGATGTTGCTATAGAAAAATAGATATTTATGAACTTCATTGAGTTTGTTTCAGGTTCATCGATTCTATTATATGCATTACATGTGAAAAAGGATGGACTCCTTAAGTTTTTCCCTGCTCTGTACCCCAACTACAATGAGACAATTGATCAGCAACGCTATATTAAGATAGTAGATCAATTGAGGGAATGGTATGAGTGCAACATAGCAGAGTGGGTGGCTTGAAGAGATGTATTGAATGAGGTTGACCAGAGGTCACTGTTGATGAGCTGAAAGCTGATGTGCATCTTTTCAGAAGCGAATTGTACTAGTGGAGAGATCATCTCAGGCAATTGATTAAGATTACCAATGAATTACAACAATTGTCTGTCGAAGCTTCCAAAATTCCAGAGAAGGAGTTCTAGCGAACAAGGTAGCATCTGAACCTTAATTTAGGGAGATGAATTAAGATTTGTTCAAGGCCAGGATCAAAGCAAACTAGCCGCTACCAGACGATGGATTCATACAGCTTCAGTCTGTCATAAGCTGGCCACAGCTTGGATAACCAGGGGCAAACACACTTTGTATGATGTTGATTCTAAAACGTAGAATGCTTTGATGCTCTATGAAGTAGAGATGATGACTGAACACAAGGAGCAGGAAGCTCTTTACCGGTTGATTCAAAAGGAGAATGTTGGTACCATTGCTTTAGGTGCGGGCCAACATTTGGTAATTCAAGCTCCACCTCGGACCATGTGGAAACCTACAAAGAAGAAGGCTCCAGATAAAAGGAAACGAGCAGAGTGTTCAGATCTGTTGTAGAGTAGCGAGATGGAAGGAAAGTGGGTGGATTCAAACCCATGTTCAGCAACACACTTGAAATTTTGAAAATATTGCAAATTAAAAAAAAGGGGGGGAAGGGAAAGGAGACAATGGGAATAGACCCTAATTAGAAGTCAGACTGACAGTGAGAATTGGCAAGTACCGAACCCAGTTACTACAATAATTGTACAGAGGCGGATCAGTCACAGCCCAACCCAACACCTATAAATAAGGCCATTACTCATTTGGCGAGATCTATGATCATGGAGCTAGTCATGTTCTTGTACTCTTTTGGCATTAAGCTCAAAGCATTCTTTGGCTCGTAGTGTTGTACTTACTATCGATAACTTGTACTCACGTATATATATATATATATATATATATATATATATATATATATATATATATATATATATATATATATATATATATATATATATAGAGAGAGAGAGAGAGAGAGAGAGAGAGAGAGAGAGAGAGAGAGAGAGAGAGAGAGAGAGAGAGGGCCATTGAGTGGTAGCACATCTAGAAAGCCAAAACCGCAGCAAATTGTGGCGGTGCTGGTGTATTATTGTTGAATCTGGATTTATAGGTTATAGATGAGTATCAAATTTCAATGATCGATGAAGGTTTCTCACTCTTATAATGCATTGCCATTTCCCTAGGAACCAGGTGGTCCAATTTCTTGCTAAATCTCCCTTCTTTACAAGAGAAAATAAATTACAGGTGTTTGGCTCAACAAATACTTGTGCTTGTTATGTGAAGGATCCCACCCTCCGCTTCGACATCCAGGTGAGGTAGCCAAATCTTGTCATTTCCATGCTCAACAATCAAGCTTTCTCATGGGTTTATGCACAAGCTTATTATAACACATGTATTGAATTACTAGTCATTACTTCAATTTCATATGGAAAATCTCAGCGTCAACATCCCTAGATTGATTTTGCATAAGCAAATACTCAATATGGAAGTTTGTGGCAAAATGAGAAGAAGAAGGAGAAGAAGAAGAAGAAGAAGAGAGATTTAATGTCGTAGGAAACTATCCCAAGAGACCTTAAAGATCTAGCCGATGAGGAAATGAACTCAAGACCTGTTATTCAAGAGGGAAATGAGAGAAGAAGAAGAAGAGAAGATGAGATGTTTAACATTGTAGGAAAGTATCCCAAGAGACCTCAAAGATGTGTGTGTGTGTGTGTGTGTGTGTGTGTGTGAGAGAGAGAGAGAGAGAGAGAGAGAGAGAGAGAGAGAGAGAGAGAGTACTTCTTGCAGTAAAAACCAGCTATCTCAAAATTCTGAAGAAAAACCTCACGCAAATTCCGCTCATAGCAAAAACTGTTGCGACGAGAGAGATTTGTCGCGTGTATCATATACACCCTGATGTATCATGTACGCCAGTCCGACAGGTAATGGAAAATCCTGCAAGCATAGTGCCAAATCCCTCCCAAGTCCATAAGCACATAGCATATGCTAAACGTGGAAAGTTTTAATGCAATATGCATAAATTGAAGCCTTGCTTCACATAAGTATTGTGTTCTTGTAGTCAACAAATGTTGCTACTGACCTATAGATATCTTGGCAAAAGAAAATTGACCTTGTCAGCCAAACGACCATGTCGAATATCTCATCATTGTAATTGCGGATTTCTAGAAGCGGTGACAACTAGTCGGCCATGCCGAGCATGTGTGCCGTTGTCGACGTGCCTAGCCATGAGAAAGAGAGCTATGTCTGTCCTGCAAAGAGTCGGCCATGCTGAAAAAATTTGCACCTTTCATCAAGTCGAGGTACATGCCTTGCCTACCTTCATGCGATCCGGTTCGTCTTGCTTTTGCATCACCATTTAGCCTCCAACAAGCGTGTGCTATTGAGATTTCTTTGTACTCAAGGCGTGATTGATACAGGTTTGCAACAAATCATTGACCGTTTTCCAACAATGTATGCAACAAAATTTTAATGCTTATGGTAACTGGCACAGGCCATGCTTGTGCATGGAGTGCGAAAGTACACTCTTTGCTGGTGCAGGATAGAACTATGCAGCATGTGTTGAAAGATTTGCCAAACAAAATAAAAATCTTTGCATACCTTGTTACTCATGTGACTCGACATGCCTGACTATCGATCTCTTGCATGATGCATGAGCATGCATGCCAAGCATTTCGGATCCTGGCGGATTTGCCCTGCTGAATCTCGAGCCGTGCTTGAGTACATATGATCTTCTTGTAGTCTTGGGAAAACCTTTATGTCGAGAACTCTCCATATCAACTGATATGGCCGTGCCAATCAAGTCGACTGTGAACATCCTTCATCACATGAATCGACTTACCGTGTTAACCACATAACCTGTGCTTTTAAGCTTCCTTGAACCTAATTTTCTGTATGGCACAATTATGTCGGCCTTGCATGCTTGTGGCCTAATGCAGCAAAACGGCCTTGACTGATGACAAAGTCCCGCTTTCAAAAGTCCATGGATACAAAATCACAAAAGCTTGCAAAATCCCCCAAACTTCGCGTGCTCTTTGCAAGTTTTGTCATTTGCTCTGCTTGGAATTTGTGTTGGCCGGAAAATTTGCTCGGGTGCGTCATATGCTATTTGTCGAAGCCATGGGGAGGTTGTGCATACCCTCTTAGGGTTTTTTGAGGAGTGGCCACCCCCTAAACCGTGGGCAGCTACTTAAGTGAGAAGCAAAAGAAAACAAAGACATCTATGGCGACTTCTGCAGGCGACGAGCCGGAGGCAGAGGAGGTTGCCACGCCATGTAGTGTAATTGATTGACCCACCTACTGTGACGAATTCTTAATGGCTTCCCTGGGCGACTTCAATGATGCCCACAACACGCAAATCTGCCTTGCTTGACTCGTCCTCCCTTCCCGACACTAGCGGGCATGCACGCGCCTTGCTCTTGGCTTTGTCCCCCTTTGGCCTCCTCAGCTCTTGCATGAATTGCATGAACATGCAGGGGAAGACCACACCCTTCTAAACTTAGCCAAGCTCTGATACCAGTGTAAGAACCCAGGAGACGCATTCTCCGCCCAACCTCCCATTATATAGCCCTTGTCCACTATGAATAGAGTCTCCCTGTCCGCATCTAGGAGTCGGCCCTTGGTCCGAGTCTTACTCGCCTGGGTTTTCCCTTCTCATGACATCTAGCTTGGGGGTGTTCCCAAAAGCATCTCAAGCAAGCACAACAAAGAACCTCAAGCACCTTAGTCATCCAGCAGGACAAGCATCTCAAGCACCTTAATCAAGTAGCAGGACAAGTACATCAAGCACCTTAATCAAGCACGCCAAGTACCTCAAGCATGACAAGCTCCTCAAGCAGGACAAGCACCTCGAGCTTGGGTCGGCGGGTTCCCACCTCAAGCTCAGCCATAACTTAGGTCAAAGGACTTTAAACACTAACCTTTGGAGGTCTTTAATGAAGCTAATCCTAAGGTATTCTAAGCTCCATTGGTAGCCTTGCTCTTTGATATACCATCTCTCATTTGGGCCCCTTTACCATTGGCCCCGTGTTGAGATAGATCTATAAGCACATGCCTATATCTTAACTCTTGTTCCCGTTTATTCTCTCACATTAAGTGATCAGTCAATATGAGAAAATCATTTGGGTTAGATATTAGATTTTATGACAGTGTCACATTCTTTGAGAGCATCTTTTAACATAAGGATTGATAGACATGCATGGCTTAGATCTAATCACCCTTAAAGGCAAGCTCCTTTTCTGTCTATTTGTCCTTTTGTTCTCCCCCCCCCTCCCTCTCTCTCTCTCTCTCTCTCTCTCTCTCTCTCTGTGTGCCTTATGTAGGCCATTATGACTTTTCACTTTGTTTATTCAAGGCAAGCAACGTTGCAAGATGTGGCTGCATAAAGCCATATAGACTCGTCAATAGCTTTGGATCGGTCGATTGTACATTTATGAAGAAATTCCCATTTTTGAATGGCCAAATAGCTAATGGCCAAATAACTAATGTGACAATATAGATTCGGATTTTTGAATGGACAAATAACTAAAGTGACAATATAAATTTTAGATTGTGGAAGTAGGTAAATATAGATCACCACGTATTATAGATGATAGTATATATAGATAGTGAAGGCACACTTTGTTGTTATATTCTCTCTCTCTCTCTCTCTCTCTCTCTCTCTCGTGAGTGCTACACACATGCACATGTTTCCCACATTCTCGACTCTACACGGACATTAGCACTATCCCAACTCATCGGCTCTCAAAGTTAGCAGCTCTTACTTTTTCCATAAATTGACCTAATTCAATGATCTAAAATCTACTCTTTACATGTTTCCTTCAATTTCTACCTTGATTGTTTAAAAGGCTTTGAAAAGGCATGCAATCAAAGCTAGCCACTTGGCAAAATGGAATTGGCCTAACTAAGGTGAGTGTAATACACCAGTTTGGAAAGTTGGAAAATGATAAAGAGTTGCATTAAAAAATAAATAAAAAAATCAAAGGCCCAAAAAAAACACTAGTGTCAAGTAAGACTAGGAGGACTTGCAAATGATACACCAAATGATCATGTCACAAGACAATGAAGAAAAACTTACTATCTTTGGAAAGAAGAAAGACAAAGCAAGCAAGAGAAATTAGCTCCATCTAATGATAGCATTGAGGCTCTACTACCTTCTATAGTCAATCACATAGCCGAAAATCTTTTGGTGATGATGTACTCCATGAATGTTAATGTGTCGCTTTTGGTGTTGCTTCTTGGTGGGTTTGAGTCATGAAAACTCATATGATTTTTACTGGGTGTGCCAAGTGTTATTGAGTAGACCAATTAATCCCTTCTACTGTAGTGGTATAGCTATAGCCAGTCACCATGGCTTTGCGTGTTCACATCTCTCAGTCACACCCGTTTGGCTTGGACACAACCATCCTACCACTTGTACTCATTCATTCTCATGTTGATGGTGATACGTAATACTTTTTCCTCTGTATCTTCTTGTATTTTATTAAGAGAGAGGTGCATTACACTCACTTATGTCATTGTGTTTGCCCTCCCAGCACAACATATAGGTTGAGTCACAATGAAGCTTCTGAGGGGGAACATCAACTCATTGACTATCTTAAAAGAGGCATCATTCAACCCACCAGATCTTCGCCATGGGCCTTGTCCATCTTACTAGTGAAGAAAACGATGGTACAATGTGTATGTGTATTGATTACTGTGGTCTTTATTAAGGACAAGCATTTGTTGCCAAGGGTCAATGAGTTGTTTGACTAAAAACAAAAAAAAAACCTCTGAGGAGCTTGATTTGTATTAATCAACAAGAATTATAGTCCAGCCCTGGCATATCCTTTGTAAAGGGTACTACACCCCCCACTCCTCACTTACATTTTTGCTTCCTTCTACTAAGGATTTGCCACCAACAGATATTTAGTATCTCTCTAGCATCGAGGGGCTCATTTTTTTTGAAAAAAAGAAGCACATTTCTCGATTGACAGAGTGCTCTCAATATCGTCACTCTTACAATGCTGATATATGTTAGAAGGTCCTCACTTTCTAGCCATCTAGATCCCAAGGCAAGGACCCTTTGAAAGAAAGGAGTGCCCAAATGTGTGTAAACCCACTTGCAAATTTTGCATGTAAATGCTTTGATGATTGGGCAACTCCAAAATAGATGCGAGAGTGTATCATTCGGGTGCTTGCATCTGACACAGGTGCCCTCTCCTAAGCCTCTCGCTTTTACCTTATCCCTAGTGGGCAAGAATCCAAAGAGCACCCTGGCATATTCATTATGAAGATAGATCTCTACTCCATATATCTTTAAGTTTGTATTAGACTTGCTTATATATCCCAAGACTGCCTTTTGAACAAGGATCGGGCATTATGAGTTCATGTGAAGACATTTAGTAGCATGCGAATGGTCAAATCTTGGACACCCCATTATGTAATGTAATGAAGAAGGAGCCTCTTTATATGCTTGTCATTGCCTATATAAGAAGGCAAAATGTACTTGGATTAAGTGCTTGCTGGTCCTCACCATAGCTGGTGGTCCCCTACGTCCCACTATATCTAGCTAAGTATGCATTGTCTTGCAAATATGAGTGCATGATACTGAAGATTGTAGAGAATATAACAAGGTTCCCCAACATAGAAAAAGTTTAAGACATCTTGTGAATGGGGCCTTATTAGGTGTTGCAATATGGAGGTAGGGCCAAACACAAGAAGTTTTTTAACATTGTTGCTTGTGTCAAAGAAGGTCATTTCCAAGGGTTCCTTGGAGGGAGTCGAGATTGCCTACATCCCTAGCTAGCCTCGTCACAAAAGGACACACATGTGAGAACATGGGATCTAAGGTCCAAAAAAAGATGTTGCGGCGCATAACAAAATCTAGCCGTTGGATCAAGATGTAAACTAATAAATTATAAACTTATATGTCAACCACATGTAAACTAACCCTTTATGCAAGCATCGAGTTCACTAAGTGAACCACATGTAAACCTAAAGTAATCACAATGTAAACTCAATGTAACCTAAAATCTCGGAAGCACAAAAATATAAATGTACACTAAATCTATACTATATATTAAAGAGATTGGTTTTCCAGTGCCACGTGTTGCAATTTGCTTTATTCGATAGTGTGGCCTTGCCTTTCCGGCTACAATGAGGACAATGCGCACTCAGAGAGAGAGAGAGAGAGAGAGGTGGCCGAAGGCCGCCGGTCACACTAGTGTAAACTAAAGGAACCTCAATGTAAACTAAAATTTCGGACGCACAGAAAATGTCACATGTAAATGTAGACTATTATAGCCATTTTCAAATCGCGTATGATAGCTCGATGGTAAGCCATCCGATTTCCATAAGGCAGATTGTGCATTCGAGCACTCGTTGTCGCATTTTTTCACCATCCAAAAAATGGATGACCAGATTTGACTGAACATATGGGACCATTGAACCCATGCTTTAGGGGGGGGGGGTGTCCTATAAGTGACACGGGGTGTCACTCGAGAGATCTATGGTAGGGGAACGTCGGGGTGCACGATTTGAGCCGTCCAATCGACGCAGCAAGGGGGAGCAGGTATTGGATTGCGCAAAAGCGCAATGCTTTCATTAGCGCACGGCAACGTAGCTGGATAGAGCTCTGAGCTGTGGAGGGGGAGGTTGTGGATTCAAAGGACCGACGCAATGCTAAGGACCGTTAATTTTTTGGCCTGCTCAAAGAGAGGCCTTAGTATTGGGCTCGATTGGGCGTTCTTTCACAGATGTCGTCCATGTGGAGAGCTTTTGCAAGAAGTTGGGCAAGATAGTCGTAGAAGACGTACTATGGAGTCCCAGTCAACAGAAACGATGGCGACACTGTGACAGGGCTATATTGTGCATGGCCATGATGGCGTGCCGTGTTGTACAAGGAATCACACAGATTCACGAGTCACGAGTACTTTTAAGCACAAAGAGTGTAATCGAGTAGAAAATCTTGAGTGTAGGTTTGGATTTTCCCTGTCGAGCCCTCCCCCCCTCCCCTCCCACCCCCCCTCTCTCTCTCTCTCTCTCTCTCTCACACACACACACACACACACACACACACACACACACACACAGTACTGATATAAACATTCCTTCGTTCGCTCTCTCTCTCTCTCTCTCTCTCTCTCTCTCTCTCTCTCTCTCTCTCTCTCACACACACACACACACACACACACACACACACAAGCGCCCACACTTGCGAGCACTATCTGCTGTCTCTTTTTCTGTCTATCCGCTTGAGCTACTGCTGGCCATGCTGATAGATTGAGCAAGGGCGATTAGCTGGGCTAGAGAATGAGGAGCTGGAGAGAAGTGTGGAGGGCGGCCATGGATGTATTGGTGGCGGTTAGTATAGTGGTGAGTATGATGAGCGGCTGCTGTAGTGGGGCCGCGGAAGAGGACCTGATCGAGGGGGGCTTGCCGGGGCATGTGCCGATGCAAGTGAGCTTCAAGCAGTATGCGGGGTACGTGGTCACAGACGCCGCTGCAGGGTGAGCTCTCTTCTACTACTTTGTGGAGGCGCAGTCGCACCCCTTCTCCAAGCCGCTCACCCTTTGGCTCAATGGGGGTACTCTCTCTCTCTCTCTCTCTCTCTCTACCTGTTTTGCGTCGAGTTGTTTCTCATTACTCTCTCTCTCTCTCTCCACTGTATTTCTTTCTCTTTTCATTGGCTGTTACATCTTCTCTATTAAACTAATCCTTGCATTCAACAATAAGACTAATCGCCCTCGCCCTGAATTAGTTGGCTGATTGGTGAGAGTGTACACTGCTACTGTTTGCTGCACAGGGCCCGATTGCTCATCAGTGGGAAATGGCGCATTCGAGGAGCTTAGCCTTGAGCCGGTTGCAAAATCAAAGTAGCCGGTTGAGGGGAGGGCAAGAAGGACAAAATTCCGCTTAAAATACATGAAAAATAGTGTAATTTTGCAAAAATATTGGTTAGTATTGTAAAATTTCCGGTTCAGATTTGTCTCGAAGGGATTTTTGTATGTTTGTGAAAATGAATTTTCCGGAACACTGCTGCCATCTTGCGAGCTCTTTGCATTGGCAAGCCCTCGTGACCCCTCACCTTGTTATTTACATTGGGGACCGATCAACGGCTGATCCATCTCCAGCTGTTGATCTCTCGAGCCCACCGCGTGACGCTTATAGACAAGGCTAGCTATGTGCGGTTGGGGGTGCGACAATGCCGTGGTCGGAACGCATACAACAATCCACAATGGGAGAATCATGTCAAATTGAAAGCGGAAGCGTGGCAAAAGGAGGGTCGTGACAAGGCAAGGTTTCATGCTGTTTCATAAGTGGGCGTTCAAGACCAAAAACGGCAAGAAATTTTCTGCGCGATTGAAGCGACAGACAACAGGCACCTAAAAGTCGAGGTTGAAGAAGAACAAGAAGAAGAAGCAGCGAAAGAAGCAACAGAAAAAGAGCAGAAGCCGAGCTAAGCAAAAGAAGCAGAGAAATGGGTTATGCTACTTTCATTGATGTGCTGCTGGCCATCATTCTTCCTCCCCTCGGCGTCTTCCTCCGCTACGGCTGTGGCGTATTCCTCTTTTCCACCCACTATTGCTCCTTGCATGGCTTCATTCCGACTTCTTCCCTTCTAATTCTGTTTTGCTTCTGTTTTTGTTTTTGGCAGATTGTGTTCTGGATTTGCCTTTTGCTCACCATTTTGGGTTATATCCCCGGCATCATATACGCCATCTATGTCCTGGTCGGGTAGGAATGAAGCGAGTCTGTCGCTTTTGGCTGGCTGCCTTGGGAACCATGTGGTGCCGCTGCCGCTTTGTGGTAACATGCATTCGATGTATGGTGTCCGGTCTGCCTAGCTGCTATCCTCCTCTCCAATTACTGATGCTGTATATACATCATACAACCAAAAACCAAAACATTTTAAGATTTCTCAAGAGTTTGCCTACAGTGTGGTGCATGAAGAGAAGTTTCTTCCATAGAAAATGTGGTAAAACTAAGGAAACGAATGGATGAAGTTTGTCAAGAGTGAATTTCCAATTTGTGGGTGTTTTGATGTAGTCAGCAGGGTCTGTGGTGCTGTGGCGGTTTTTTTATGAGCTGTTTGCTGTAATCAATTTTGCATCTGTGTGTGCTCCGCTGTCTCTAAGGAGATTGTCCTTGGACTCCCTCAGCTTCACCATCTACACTATGTATGCTCCTCTTATGCTAAAGGCAAGCAACACAAAGCCTTTTTTCCAGAGGAGGCTACCGATCAAGCCACTCGTGTTCTTGAGTTGGTTTATGCAGATCTAACGGATCCACTAGAGGGTGGACTCACTTGGTGCTTCTAAATATTCTATGTTACCTGTGGATGATTTCTCTCGCAAAACTTGGGTTTGTTTTCTTTCGAGGAAGTCTGATGCTTTATCTAACTTCAAGGTTTGGATTGCTCAAGTGGAGAATCAAACAAGATTAAAGGTTTCATTTCTCAAGACTCATAAAAAAAAAAAAAAGAGAATTTCTACTTCTAAAAGTATTCAAAGGCAAACTACCATTCCTTACACTCCTTCTCAAAAGGGTTTGTTGAGAGAGAGAATCGTTTTTATTGTAATATTATAAGCTTCATCCCACCTTTTGGGGTGAAGTTATAGCCACTTCAATTTATATTCTCAACCCTTCTCTCACTAAGGCAGTAGACAGTAAGACTCCAGAAGAGGTCTTCTCTTGATGTAAACCTAATGTCTTTCATCTTCGTGTCTTTGGATGTGTTTCTTATGTGTGTGTTCCTACTTTCAAGAGGGAATACTTTAGAGGCAAAGTCTACACAGATGATCTTTACATGTTATGCTTTTTAATCGAAGGGTTTCCATTTTTCGGATCCTTCAATTGGAGATATTGTTCTCTCTTGTGATGCTTGATTTGATGAGTTTAATTTTTTTCTCAATGGTGTTGAAGCTTTCTCTATCACTAGTGATCCATTTGATATTCTTGAGGCTCTCTCTCTCTCTCTCTCTCTCTCTCTCTCTCTCTTCCACTACACCTAGTATGTCTTCTTCATCGACTACCACACCACTTGCTTCTACTCCTCCCTCTACTACAGTGACCTCTATGTATCATCCTCTTTCCACCTCTACTATTGATGATGCATGACCTTCCATTGGACCTTCGCATCCTAAGTGGGCTTGCACTTTATTACAAGATTTAGGCCTTCCTGATTTGTAGCTTCAGCAAAAATCCTCTTCATGTACTCGATGCACTCAACAAATGATGAACTACGCTTTGATGGCTCAACTTGAAGAGATTTGAGCACCTTCGATAGCAGAGGAGGGAAAATATTTCTTCTTTAGAGGAGAAAGTTAATGAGCAACAACCAAGTTTCACTGTCCAGGACATGAGCATGATGTTCTCTTTTTGCGTAAGGTCACTATGATCTTCAACTCGCTTCTCAAGCTCGGTATCAAAAGATTGACAACTTTTTATTTTCTTTGGGTTTTCAAAAAGCTTCTAGAGATGCATTTTATATGGATGGTTTGATCAAGATAGGTTCACACTTGGATCTTCTTAGTTGGGTTGACACTCAACTTTCTTTCTCCTTGAATGATTTGGGTCTCTTCCCCTGCTTTCTTGGACTAGAAGTTTGGCAATTTAATTGTGATATGTTTGTTTGCCAAAAGTAGTATACCCAATAGTTGTTTGACCAATATGGTGTGTAGGATTGTTATACTCTTACCTGCCCTATGGATCCCAATGCCAAGTTATCTAAGGATGATGATTCATTAGAGGTCGATGCCACTCATTATTGACAACTTATTGGTTCTCTTCTCTATGTGGTTAACACTAGATCTGATTTACCCTATGCTATGGGTGCACTCAATCAGTTTTCTACTGAGCCTCATCCTTCCCATTGGCAAGCTGCCCTACGAGTTCTTTGTTATCTTTGTAGTACTCTTAATTATGGTATCAATTAGTTAGGTGGAGGCTCTCTGGTTGGCGACACTGATGCTGATTGGGAAGCTTGTGTGGATACTTGACGTTACATTTTTACTTATTGTTTCATGTTTCATTTAGTAATTATTCATGGAAGTCACAAAATTAGAAAAAGACATCTATTTCATCGATTGAATCAGAGTACAAGTCTTATCTTGACCGGTATGTCCTAAAGCACTTTGAATTCAGCAACTTTTGGACCATCTTGACCATTCTTTGTGACATCTCCAATTCTACTTTGCTCGGATTCTTAAGAGTGCTATTGCATTGGCCCATAATCTTGTGGTTTGTGGATTACTAATGGTAAAGTTTGACTGGAGTATTTTTCTACCGAGGACAACCTAGCAGATCTTTTTAGAAAGTCTCTACCTTGACTTACTCTTGATTATCTTCTACAACGCATTGCACAGGACCACCCATCTGGCATTGAAGAGGAATACCCCTTCACAGAGAGTGAGCCTGATGCATCTCCACCATCCCTTAAGAAACAAAACCCCTAGTGAGGCCGCTTCAACTCTCTCCAATGATCCCAAGCTTTGAAAAGATCCCAGATATTCAGTGATGGTAGGGTATCACGACCTACCAGTGAGTTTAGGTGCATCCACACCTTTTCAAACGCTTACCGCAACCCGATACAACAATGCAACTCTTACTAAGACTCTCCTTGCCCATACATGGTAGCTTGCTTGCATTCATTAATGTTGCCAGATCTCTCATTACCCATACAAGGTAGCCTGCATTGTGAAAAACAAGGTAGCCTGTTTGTTCAAAATTTTACATTAAGCACGAATAGATGCTGCACCAAAAGCTCATTTATTACTCGCTCCATTGCTCATTTAGATAATATTAAAAAGCATCTCCTTTGATAAGACATAGGCATAGTCAAGGTCATGGTCATTTCTAGGAGTCTATTATCAAAACCAATCAGAAAAAACATATCCTTTAAACAACACATGATCAAACAATAGTGACACTTCATGTTTGTCTCTCCCCAAGCATGAGGTCTTGGAAGCTATCTTCTTTATCAATTTCTCTTTATATGCATCCAAGATTAGTAACCATGCTTCTCAATTAATGACAACACATTGCCTTGGGAGAATGCATGGTCTCAAGGTCATATTTCCCTGCATCATAAGCTTTAGCATGGATAGATATAAATCATCACCATCATGACCCTATCTTGAGCATCATGCCGACCACAAGGACTATACCATCCTACAACTTGGTTTACATCATAACCACTTTCCACAATATGCTTCCCATGACCATATCTCAAGTGACACATGCTCCTTGAGAATTACGTCATAAAATACTTATCTTTGATAAAATTTGGCAGCATAACATAAGTATTTTGACATATTTAAATATATAAAAAGTGAGAGACTTAATACTCATCACAAAACAAAATTCATGGGCATACTGATCCTCAATCCAACATAAACATATCAAGACTCCAATGATTGAGTCCAAATCCCTATACTTGACCTAGAATTCAACACTTATAAGCGAGTTTACTTATGAGACTTGTTAAACTTGAGATAACCATCAATCGTACATCACAATCAAATTGAATTAAACTTAGGTTCAATTTTCAGTTTTTATTTAATATTACTCGGTGTAATCACTTTTATGCTCAATTCACAAATCAAGCATCTCATACTACTAACTAGCTTAGTAGTTTCTAGGTTTTTAGGGTGTGATGGTCCATATCCTAAACTGAGTCTGTCCAAGCTCATAATTGGGATATGAAGTCCTTATTGTATATAAAATCAGCTCCTAAGAGGGTTTGATCATTGGATCTTCCAAGGGAGCAGTCTTGGGACATGCAAATTTTGACTAGGTCTCAAAATTGCAATTAGTCATTTTGATGATGCTATAAAAGATGCAAATGATATGCAATGGGGGTAAACCAATATGAATAGTTTTTATACGGTCTACCATCCTAGAGCTATAGCTACTCAATCATTCCCCTATCTTGAGTTATAACTATGCCAATATACATGCGAATGAATGAAAGTAGAAGGAGTAGAGTCTTGTTTCATATTGTAATGGAGGTGAGAAAAGGGAGAGGAGCTAGCTTGGTGTGAAACTATGTGGTGGGCAAGGGAAAGAGATGGGGGAGAAGCTTGCTTGGTGCTACAATGAAGATGGGAGAAAGCTAGCAGAGAGATAAGCTGGACTATAGGGGGTGCATGTGGTTGTTGCAGCCATGGAGAGCTTGGAAAAGGGTTTGTAGAGAGAGAAAATCACTTTTTAGTTATACAATAGGTTTGAAAAGACTTTGGAGGGTGAAAAATGATGTTTTGAAAATTTTTAGTGCACGTTTTTGACTTTTGGAGGTCAAAAAAACTTTTTTGACCATTTTTTTTGACCATAAAATAGGTTAGGGGACCTTTTAAGGAGGGAAAACTTGAAATTGAAATTTTTTTAAAAATTTTGAAATTTTTAGTGTATTTTTAAATCCGGGCCAAAAAGTGGGGGAAAAGAGGTCAAAGTGGTCCCTTCCCCCCCTCGCCCCCAATCCCTTTCCCCTAGCCACCTCCCTTACCTTCTCACTAGGTAAGAGGCCATTAAGAGGTGTGAGGCTACCTTGTCCCCCTACTTTTTTGACGGTATAGAGTGTGTCCACCACCCTCTTCCTATTGGCTGGCCTCTAATTAACCTTAATCCCAAAGGCCCCCTAGAGGGTTCATATTTTTCCTAATGGTTTGCAAGTTATTTCTTCCTTGGCATTACAAGACGACTGGTTATAGCAGGACAACTAGTCTCACATGAAGCACGGCTTCATCTTCGTGCTAAGATACTGTCCATTGACTTGGCATCAAGGGCATGGGAAAACAAGTTTGGAAAACTCGTATGATCAAAAATTTGTTTCCATTTTAGTCGTAGTGACATCATGTTATGATGTATCACTACCACTGCAGAATGTGCAAGGCACTTATGGTTTTGAACTCTCACGGGAAAACCCATGTACTTACCTCATGAATTAAGTTTCCGCTATCACACTCGCAACTCTGTCAAGGATAGACTAAGGATGGATTGTTTAAAACGATTGTTGGTTGCTATTAACAGATAACAACACTAAAAGAAACTTAAATCCACTATGAAAATATCCAAGTGTTTACCGCGTTGTTTTACCACGTTTTGTAGAGAGAGGTGTAAATTCAATGAGAGAAACAAGAGAGGAGGGCGGGGGGTTTTTTGTGTGTGTTTAAAGTATTACCGCGACTACATCCGATGTTATTACCGCGGTCATTATTGCGTCCATTACCATTGTTATATCCACTGCCCAAATTTAGCACCTAAACTTTCAAATTCTGGATTAACTCTCCCCCCCCCCCCCTCCAAATTTTGGTGTTTCCCTCCTCTCAATAAAAATTAAAGAGTATTGTATATAATTTCAATTATAAAAATGAAGAGAAAGAAAGAGAGAGCTAGAGAGAGAAAGAGAAAGAGGGGGGAGAAGGAGGCGGGGGATATATGGCCCGGTACAGCGCTACGACGGAAATGCTTTCCACAGGGGCGTTTAAGTTGCATGGAAAAAGCCTATTTGTTGCAGTAGATATCACCTTCCTCCGGGCCTGCCATTTTTCTTCGGGCACCCCCCCCCCCCCCCCCCCCCCCCCCCCCCCCCCATCGGAAGAGCTATTGGCCTCTTGCCACCTGGCTTTGTTTTTCGCTCGTCTTCCTCCAACACCGTTTAGACGAGGTGGCGGTAGACCTGCAAAAAGTATTTCTTCCTCCAGCCTCGTCTGAACCCAACCTAAGATTACCCTTGTTTATGACTAAAATAATCATTGTCAATTGATTAACAATTGAGCATATTCTCAAATCTAAAGAGAGAAAGAGGAGGGAGAGAGAGGTGAATGGATTACACGATTAAAAAACTTCATAACTACAAAATGTTTATGAATCATCTTCCAAAAGATCTCCACATGAAGCATCATCCAATTCTAAACCCATGGCTCCTAAATCAATAAAGAGAGAAACGGAATTGTCGTTTGTGGATGCATTGCCAGCTTCATCATCTTCGAGTTCGTCATCCTCCATCTCATTATCTTCATCATCATGACAATCATCCTCGCTAAGACTTGCTGCCGCCGGACTTGATTCTTCGACCTCCCTCTCCTCTGTTTCCACCTCATTCAAAGTCGAAGGTGGAAGAGGGTCGAAGACAGTCTCCACTTCATTAGTGGAAAAAATGATTCTCCCCCGAGGTGTTACGGGAATTACGAACCAAAGTTTTGATTGGTGTATTGCTGGGATATAGATGACCTATAAAATAGAAGCTCAAAGTGAGTAACATTGGTATAACTAACGATACAACAAGTAAATAAGAATAAAAAAGGTACATATCACTCACCTGCTCACAATTGCGCGGTAAAACTAAATTGTCATACCTCACTGTGTGATGCACACTAGAGTCCACCATGTAGAGGCTATTCTCATGTCGTCTAGAAACATTTGCAAACCACTTGCACTCGAAGATGAAGCTATGAAAGGTTCTAAAATTAACCTTTAGTATCATTCCAATAGTTCTGTAGTACTTGGCTTCATCACCGTTTGTGTCAAAGTTGCCCATGATGGCACAATCCATGGTGGTTCTACGCTCGTCAATGTGGCGTGTACGAAAGTGACGACCCTTTGACCACATAGAGTTAAAGGAAAGGCACTACAAAATAGAAAAATATATTAATTTATCAAATACATATTAAAGATAATTTCAACAAATAGCGAGACAATATGGTTTAGTTATATGAGTACTCTACCTTTGGTACGCAGTCTCGTGCATACTCCCATTCTTTGTTGGTGATGTCTTCTCCATGCGCTTTTGCATCGGTCATTCTCTCATGAATCCACTCTGCACTAATGAGATCTAGGAAACATGCAAGGTGTCTAGGCACTGGGGTGTAGCCGCACAAAATCTTTGAGAGTCTTTAAAAACCTCTCTAAGAAGAACATCTATCGTGCGTGCACTACTTCACATATAGCTATCTCCTCCACCACGTGAGCCAAGAGGTGAATTTGACTAAGAAGGACGGATCGAGGAAATGCATCCTCAATGGCACACACAGTTTCTGTTGCAAGCGTTTGAGCAGCAAGGATAGCATCTATTTCGATTTCCTTGGATCTCACAAATCTGCAAGAAAACACACAAGGATGCACTAAGTGCTAGTTGAAATTATTGTGTACATAAAAAAGGTGTAGTCGAGTGGAGTCTTGTGGTGTACCTTACTTTTAAACATGTGTTGGATGCGAGGAATTAATGGAAAATGTCTTAATACCTTGCGGGGTAGGTGTGCCCCGCTCTAACCTGTTTTGTATCGTGCCTCCCCGCACACGGGACATGAGGTAGCATGTGCATGCTCATTGCGGTATAGCATGCAATCGTTGACGCACGCATGGATGCGCTCATACTCCATTCCAAGTGCAGTGACACACGATCTAGCTCGTCGACGATCTGGAGGCATGTGGTGATTAACTGGCAACATTTTTCCCATCAAACTACAACCAACATGCGTATTAATATAATTCCTAGAAGACAACACCATAAAGAGAGAGGGAGAGAGTATATAAAAGCCACATTCTATAGTTACAGAAGAAGTGCATCGACACTTGCATTACTCCAACCAAATTTTTCTTGCAAGTTGAGTACTTCCAACGATGCTCGGAGCACCGAATACCGTGCACCGTCGTAAAAAGGTGTTCGAGCACTCGTCATCAATCTATCCTCCGTATCGGCAACCCGTTTAGTGCAGGGCTGACAATCTTCTTCTCACACATCACGCTCATGAGCTAGTAACTCATTACACATGTTGAACATATACTCATCCTCTAAATCACACCAAGATGCGCATTCTTGCTCTGTCGTTCGCGTTCGGCCTTGCGCGCCGGTGCACCACCACCGAACACAGACCAATGGGGCACCTCCTCAAGCGACGGGTGAGTCGTACTATCATCTCTCTGAGCGCTTTTCCGAGGATGCCAAAGCCCTTCGTTCTCCACGTGCTCCAAAGCAATGCGTCTCAAGCGAGGAATTGCCCTTTTGCACTTGGCGCAAGGACAAGGTAGTTTTTCCTTGAGCCAACGATTTTGCTCTGGGCCTCCAGGAGGACCACGATCATCCTAGTCGATGTCCTGCACACGCAAAAGGTTGTTTATTTAGTCATGTGTCGTAAACACTTAATTCCATTAGAAAAATTACAGTTAATTTCATTGAAAAAATTACATATAGTTAAAGTCAGAGGGAATAAATGACAATGAGTGTTAAAATGATTTTTTAACTAAAAAAGATTTTAAAAATTCAATTATTAAACATTTAAAAGTGCTACAAAATAAAGTATCCATAAAAAATTAAAAATCTTCATAAAAAAACTCAAAAGGCTAAAAAATGAAATAATGTATAGCTAAGGGTGTGTGTGTGTGTGTGTGTGTGTGGGGGGGGGGGGGGGGGGGGGGGGTTGTACCACCCCTCCTGCAACCTCGGATTTGCATGTATCCGTTTGAAATGACTGGCCGCGGTAATATGAGCGGTAATAGTCGTGATAATAAGTGGCGCCTAAAAAAAGGAAAGAAGGCAGAGTATGCCGCGTTTTTGCAGCATACCCTGCCTTCCCTGTGTTTCTTGCTCTCTGCCATCGCTCACAAGTTTCCCTCTCCTCCTCTCACCCCACTCTCCATCTCTCTCTCCTTCAACAAGCCTCCCCCCCCCCCCCCCCCCCCCCCCCCCCAACTCTCCCCTTCCCCATCTCTCCTTCTCCAAGCTTCTCAAGTTTCGTCGAAGAGGGTTTTAATTTGTGTAAGTTTCTGCAAGGGGGTATTCCGCCATCTTCTTTGGACGCTCAATCTATTTAAAGCTCAACTGCACTACAAAGACCAGGTAAACACAAAAGCACATCCTCCCTCTTCCCCTTTTCCCCTTTTGTTTTCTACTACACACACACACACATACATAAATTAAAAAATAGAGATCTATTATAACATACATCATTCATTAGGAAACGGGTCTTTCACACGGCTTGTTTGAAATGGTTGTTTTGCTAAGCACGTTTGAAAATAGTTGCTTTGCTACGCACATTCGAAAATGATTGATTTGTTAGACACGTTTTGGAAATGATTGTTTGGATAGTGTTAAATGAGAATGAGAGAGAGAGAGAGAGAGAGAGAGAGAGAAAGAGATAAATGAATAAAGAGAGAGATTTAAAGAGAGGGAGAGAAATAGATAAAGAGAGTGAGAGGGGGAGAGAAATGTTAGGTAAAGAGAGGTAAATGTTAAATAGAGAGAGAGAAATAGATAAAGAAGGAGAGAAATAGAGGGAGAGAATTAATGAGAGAGAAATAGTTAAAGAGAGTGACAGAGAAAGAGGGAGATAAATAGAGAGAGAGATAGATACAGAGAGTGAGAGAGAAAGAGGGAGATAAATAGAGAGAGAGATAGAGAGAGATTTAAAGAGAGGGAGCTAAATGCTAAATAGAGAGAGAGAAATAGATAAAGAGGGAGAGAAATGTTAGATAGAGAGAGAGTAATAGATAAAGAGAGTGAGAGGAATAGTTAGATAGAGAAAGAGAAAGATAGAAAGAGAGAGGGAAATAGGCATAGGGAAAGAGAGAGAGTAGATAGAGAGGGAGAGAAAGAGAGGTAGAGATAGAGGGAGAGAGGGAAAGAGGGAGAGATAGAGTGAGAGAGGGAGAGAAAGACAGAGATAGAGGGAAATAGGGATAGGGAAAGAGAGAGAGTAGATAGGGAGAAAGAAAGAGAGGGAGAGAGGGAGAGAAAGAAAGAGAGAGAGAGAGAGAGAGAGAGAGAGAGTGAGAGGAAGAGAGGGAAAGAGGGAGAGAAAGAGAGAGTAGATAGAGAGGGAGAGAAAGAGAGGAATAGAGATAGAGAGAAAGAAAGAGAGATAGATAAAGAGAGGAAGAGATAGAAAGAGGGAGAGATAGAGTGAGAGAGAGAGATAGAGGAAAATAGGGATAGGAAAATAGAGAGAGAGAGAGAGAGAGAGAGAGAGATAGTTCTATTATTGTCCTCGAAGGTCAAATATGACCTATGGGACCAAATGAACATGTCACGTGGTGTGAATGGAGGTCATAAGTGACTCTCGATGCTCAAAAGTGGCTGAAATGAGAGTCGCACTAGAGAGTCCACATCGTGGTTGGGAGAGGAAGGTATGTAGGGAGAGCTCATGGCTGAATATATGGGGAAAAGAGGACCTAATGTGGTCAAAAGCTGAGCACTCAAGTAGTGTGTGGTACTCACTCTCTCGCACTTGATGAGGGCATAAGGTGCAAAGTCGATGAGACTCCTCGCTAGTGCCCCAACGTCCTATCTCGCAGTGTAGAGAATGGGAGCTAAGACGAATGGAGGCAATGGTGCGGATTGCACTCAATGGGATGGGCAGAGGTAGAGATAGAGAGAGAGAGATAGAGAGAGATAGAGGGAGAGATAGAGTGAGAGAGGGAAAGAGGGAGAGAAAGAGAGAGATAGAGGGAAATAGGGATAGGGAAAGAGAGAGAGTAGATAGAGAGAGAGAGAGAGAGAGAGAGAGAGAGAGATTACTTTTGGGTCTACTAATCCCCAATAGAGGTCATGGCTCGGTTTGGGTGTTTGTGGATTTCTCAAGTTAACCACGATGGTTATTCCGGACATTGTTGATTCCTCAACAATGTTACACAATATTGTGCTTCCCATTTATCAGTCATTTGGGACGACTGTCTGTAAACCGTGAGGGAACACACCTCAGTACTGTCACTTATCCAAGGGGATAGGTAGCTTACAAAGTGTGAGGGAACACACCGTAGTACTGCCAGTTATCCAAGGGGATAGGAAGATTACAAAGTGTGAGGGAACACACCTCAGTACTGTCAGTTATCCAAGGGGATAGACAGATTACAAAGTGTGAAGGAACACACCTCAGTATTGTCAGTTATCCAAGGGGATAGACAGATTACAAAGTGTGAGGGAACACACCTCAGTACTGTCAGTTATCCAAGGGGATAGGCAGATTACAAAGTCTAATCTGGTGCTGAAGGATATGCAAAGTCAAGGACTTAAACTTGGCTGATGAGTGGGAGTAATGTCAGCAAGTTACTTTCATGGAAAGTGATAAGAGGTACTCTTATTGGTACATCTTTTTTGTGATAAACTCGTTTACCATGCTCATGAGTGTTCCAAATGGAGTCTACACACTATGTTTGGATAGGAGCTGGTACCATCAGATAGTTACAAATGGACAACAATGTAGAAAATCAAGATGTTACTCTTGGTTTCATTGAACCTCCTATCGAACCGGGTTCCGCTCAAATGAACTGTTGGATCCATGAGGGATGTTACGGTAGAAAAAATTACTTGTGTTTTCACGGACGAAAACGCTTCTCAAAGGGGGGAGTAATGTCAGGACAATGGTAGGACCAGACATGACCAAGGGCCAGGACGGACATGCAGTCAAGGGGGTCCCTATATTTAGAAGTCCAAGGACCTATATAGGGCATGGCTGGGTGGTGATGAACATGTTCCAGTCCCCTTGCCCTTTCAATAAGTTTTCTATTTCTCTCTTCTTCACGTTTGAAAGGCTGGGTAATTTATCATACATAAATATGGACACAAAGATAGGGATTGATAGAGTGATAGGTTTTGATAGGTGAGTGTGTTTTAGCCTTTAGCTACGTTAATAAAAAGACACTAAGCACTTATCCAAAGACATGGTTCAAGCTTTCTTACCTCCTCCAATGACATAAAAACAAGACATTTATCACGGTAGTACTCCAAAGATAATACTAACCACTCTTTGGATAGTGAGGGCTTATCTTAAAGCATGATGCCTAAGATATCAAAATTCCATTGAATCTTATTGTTATGGGACATGTTCCTAGATGATCTTCAAAGACTCTAGATCTCTAGAAATTTTATGTTCTCCAC
This sequence comes from Adiantum capillus-veneris, assembly GCF_014529385.1. Taxonomy (NCBI): domain Eukaryota; kingdom Viridiplantae; phylum Streptophyta; class Polypodiopsida; order Polypodiales; family Pteridaceae; genus Adiantum; species Adiantum capillus-veneris. Next base: position 122,779,533 of record NC_140936.1, on the reverse strand, counting down.
GGAGAAAACATGTCGTGCTTGTGTAGGATTTGGAAGATTTAGAAGAATACAAGAAGTTGACTTTGAAGATAGGAAGCTCATTCCTTCTTGTTCATCAGATAAAAAGGCATGTTCTCAATGCCATCCAAGTCTTGCCCCATCATGCAACTTCAAATCTCATGCCGATGGTTCAAAAATGGACAATAGCAATGCATCCACAAATAAAATGTATAATGGCTATATCAAGGTATGCGTTATGTTCACTAGCTCGCGCGACCCGCCTACCGGCGGGTCTCGCTCGCCCTTACCACCATTACATGTATATGTGTGTGTGTGTGTGTGTGTGTGTGTGAAAGTGTGTGTGTATCTATACATCTCCCCATGACACACACACACACACACACACGATGGACACTATCACCAATAACCTACGGATATTTGTTTACCCATGCTCAAATGCCAGCTTGTTCCGCTTCGTCTTCGGAGAGAGAGAGAGAGAGAGAGAGAGAGAGAGAGAGAGAGAGAGAGAGAGAGAGGAGAGAGAGAGAGAGAGAGAGAGAGAGAGAGAGAGAGAGGAGAGGGGGGGGAGGAGGGGAATTTATGTGTATATTTTTCCTTTTGGTTATCGTGCATTTGTGCTGATACAAAAACATTTGATACAAATTTTCTCTCTCTCTCTCTCTCTCTCTCTCTCTCTCTCTCTCTCTCTCTCTCTCTCTCCATTTGGTCTCGTTCCAAATTTTAATGGTGACATTTTCCTTTTTTTTCTCTCTATTTTTTCTTTTTTCGACCGAAATCTCTCTCTCTTCTCTCTTTTATGTCCTCTATGGTCACACGGATCTACTCTTTTGAGCACATTACCATAACATTTCATTTCACTTTCATCTCTCTCTCTCTCTCTCTCTCTCTCTCTCTCTCTCTCTCTCTCTCTGTGTGTGTGAACATGTATGGACACAATCTTCTGGTCTCATAGGCCATTTCACCCTTTTGAGGAACTTAATATACCATGTTTCAATTGAATTTCATATCTCTCTCTCTCTCTCTCTCCTTCTGATCTAATAGGCCTTTTGGCCCTTTTGAGAAATTTAATATACCATTTCAATATACCTCTCTCTCTCTCTCTCTCTCTCTCTCTCTCTCTCTCTCTCTCTCTCTTACCTACCTACCTATTTTTCATGTTATCTCAAGTTCCCAAGGCCTCAATTGAAATTTGAGAGAGATTTCCAGGTCGGAGAGCCAGTCAAAGGCTGTCGATGACCATACATCAGCCCAAACGCGAACTCCCTTGTTGTGAATGGTGAGGGAAAGTCTAGAAGTATCCACCTGAACATCTTTGCAGGGGACCCAGGGCAGCCAGATGGAGTCATTCAGTAATAAAGGCTGGCTATGGCTCGATTTCTAGTTAGGGCTCAATCTGAACCCGTGTCTATTCCATGCTCCCCATAAGGACCTCATTAAGTCAGATCCTGTGGCCAACGAGAGGTGAGGGCTGAAGAAGAGGGTGATAAAGGGAAGATTCACCCAACCTTTTGCCTGTGAGAGTCTGAATCTACTTGTGGTCCTGAGAAGCAGTACCGATCATTCCTCACGAGGATGGTGAATAGCTCTGACCACCAATTTGACAGCCATCTTGTCGGAGAGAGAGGGGATATGAATGAAGCCGATTCCTCCCTTGTCCTTTGGCAGACAACAGATGTCCCATCTCACCTTTGCTCTGCCTTGAGTGAGAGGGTCGCGAGACCATAGGAAGTTGTAGCAGATTTTGTCTATGTCCTTTAGGTGGTCATCGGGGGGCCTCCAACAAGTGAGAAAGAAGACAACATAAGCTATGAGAAAATGGTTGATAACAACCACTCTGCCCATGAGAGAACCTTGGAATCCTTTCCATCTTTCAAGTTTTGACTGAAAACGTTCTAAGACCCACTTCCATCTGTCCTTCAAGGTGATCCCAAAACCCATAGGGATGCCCAACAGACGAAATGGCTGGTGAGGGAGAATCAACTTGCATCCTGAGGCCAAGAGCCATTGAGGAAGAGGGACATCACCTTGTTTCACCCTTGTTTTAGAATGATTAATCTTTGAGCCAGAGGCTGTACAAAACAATTGGAGGCAAGTCCAAAATTCCATTTGCCAAGAGCCCATTAGTGTCATCCACAAATTGTGAAAGACATTGCTGTCCTTCTGAGTTGGGAAGTTGTATACCTTTTATTTTACCTTCCAGCATCCTGGCCTTGACAAGACAATTGAGGCCATCAGCCACTATTGCAAACAATAGGGGTGCTAGGGGGCAGCCTTGTCTAACTGAACGATTGAGAGAGAAGTAGTTGGACAGTAGTCCATTGAATGCAATCCTTGCCCGGGCGTGTCCAAACAGGGTTCTTACAAACCTAACCAAAAGGGGCCTAAATCCCATCTTTTCCAGATTAAGAGATGAACGACCACACGATCTATCATATGCCTTATCAAAGTCCACTTTTACAAATACAAAGTCCTGATTGGAGTCTTGGGCATATTCAATGCCCTCCCATAAAGAAATAACTGCTTCCATAATGTTACGTCCCTTTATAAATCCTTTTTGCTCTGAGGAAATCCATTGCATCAGAACTGGAGTAATTCTATTTGCTACAGGCCAAGCAAAGATCTTATAAACTGTGTTGAGCATCGTGAGAGGATGCTGTGAGTGGGATAAAAACACACACAGTGCCTCTATAACGACCCGACACACACTCTTGTAAAGATACACACACACACACACACTATGGGGCACCACTCGGCTTACACAACTAGCCTGGCCGAGACAGGGAACACACCTCTGGAGTGAGAGGAGAGAGACTATCCACTTGCCCACTCCACACAGACACACACACACACACACACAAACACACCCAAAAAACTCAGCTCAAAAGAGGAGAATTTCTGATGTTTAGATACAATTGAGCTTGGGCCAACACCAATGGGGCAAATAGCTCACATAGTATGGGTAAAATAAGCCAGATATAATCACAAACTGGAGCAGAAACTTCGCTCATAGGAGAAACTTACACAGAAAAATAGCGAAAAAAGAGTGAGGAATTTGGCAAAATGGACAGCGCCATTGCATCCGGAACGGCCCAAAACCCCAGTCTTCAATGTCAAAGTGCTCAAATCCGACCTCGGATGAGCAATTTACGGCCAAAACAAGCTCCAAAATGAGCAAAAACACACCTGCGGCTGTTCCTCCTCTCTTCTCCACGTTTTTTCTGGTCTTCTCTCTGTTTTTTCAGTTCCCACACTTAGCTTTATTACTTGGGCACCCTTGGCCTTTTAGATGACCTCAAACGGACCCCGAATTACAGGCCAAAAACTGACCTCGCAGTGCATAGTTGTCACCTTTTTGCATCATCCGCACACCTGGCACTCAGCTTTTCTCCAATAATGCATCTCGCCACCACGTGAAGTGGCCCCAAAAAGTGGTCCTAATGATGACCTTTCTGCATAACTCTCACAAGAAAACACCCACGTTGTGTCCGTCCTCATCCGCGTGCAAATATTGACCTCGTTCGCCCTCCTGACGCCACTAGATGCCATCTGACGCACCTGCTGACCTCATGTCGTCGGCCCGCGGATATCTTCCTCGAGAAGTTTTACACGCTATAAACTCCTCATTATTGTAGAAAAACACAGTGGTACTGGTAATAGTGAAAATCGATGCACTATGTACACCCTATCCTACCTGTACACATGTGGGCCCTACATAACCACCTGGCTAAGGAAAATGGACAATCCTTTATTTGATGCACCATGCATGTATATGTACATATGCGCAATCCCTTGCTCCAAAAAACTCCTGACATAATTTGCCCATCCCCTAGCCTGCTAGATCATTCATGATCAGCAGCAGCAAAGAGAGATATGAGACTCGCCGCATCACAGGTCTCCTCATCCCTCACCAACACTGCTTGATCCACAGACAGCTCATCTTGCTCCACCATCATCAATCTAGCATGATACAATTTAAGACGCAACCCATTTACCCTTGATTTATGTAGAACACCATCCAGGTTAGCCAGCTGATATGTGCCATTTGGAGAACACTCCACTACCTTGAAAGGGCCTTCCCACTTAATTTGAAACTTCTTTTGGAAGGTGTTGTCCAGCTTACTATTGTAGCGCAAAACGAAGTCATGTTTCTTGATACCCTTACTTTTAACCTTTTCATTTATCTTTGCCAAAGCATTATCCTGCATCTGCCCATAATGCTCCAATGCGCTCATCCTATCCAACTGGACCTCTTGTAACTGCAAGAGCCTCTCTTTGAATGCATCACTAGGCGGCCCAAGCAACTTCTCTAACATCTTGACCGCAGGCAACTCTACTTCCACAGGCAATAGTGCTTCTTTTCCATACACCAAATGAAATGGAGTAAACCCTGTACCTGTCTTCACCGAAGTACGGTAAGCCCATAATGCACTAGGCAATTCCAAATCCAATTCTTTCCTTGGTGCTCTGTCACCTTTCGAAAGAATCTGTACCAACTCACCATTGAATCTTTCATTTAAGCCATTACACTGTGGGTAATAAGGAGTGGTATGCTGGTGCCTAATCTTCATCTTTGTGCATAAGAAGTCTAGCAGTTTAGCTCTAAATCCTGGCCCCTTATCTGAAAGTAGCTCTAATGGCACCCCAAACTTGCAACATGTTTCATCATACACAAATTTCTGCCACATCCTTTGCAGTGATCTGTTTTACTGCTATAGCCTCTGCCCATCTAGAGAGATAGTCCACTGCCGTCAAGATATAGCTTTTGCCCCTGCTTGTGATAGGTAACGGGCCTATTGCATCAATCCCCCACTTTTCAAACACATCAAACGCCATAATGGTTTTTCGTAGCTCTGGCTTCAACACTCTCTTCCCAAATGCTTGACACCTATTGCAAGACCTACACCAATGGTGAACATCCTTGTGCAAACTAGGCCATACATACCCCTCTTGCAAAATCTTATGCAAGGTGATCTTTAGAGCAAAATGGCCACCACATGCGCCTTCATGATTCTCTTCCAACACTCTGTAAAGCTCCTCCCGCCAAGGTACACGTCTCAACACGAGATCAGCCCCTTTCATGTATAAGACATCACCAATCAATTTGTACCTGTATGCTCTACGCACAAAGCCATACTTCTTAGACTTCTGAATCTCCTTTGGAATGATTCCTGTTAGCAAAAACTCCTCTTCTTGAGACAAACTTTCCTGGCCATGATAAAGAGGTAAATTGGTCCTCAACACGAATAGCTCCCCAATCATGCCTTGAGCTGCTTCATGTGCCTCTCCATTTAGAGCACGTTCAATGTGTTTGATGCTCCATGCTTCAAACTTTTTTAACAGGCCTTTAATTCTAAAGCACATTTCCTTCAATGAGGTGTTCTTGCTCTTCCACACACCCAGCACTTGCTTCACCACTAACAAGGCATCACCTTTTATGCTCAACCTTCGAACCCCATGCTTCAAACAAATGTGTAATCCGGCTTCCAATGTAGCATATTCAGCGTCATTGTTACTATGCGCATCCAATTTGAACCCTCTCTTGCATACTAGCTTCCCCTCTGGATCATAAAGTGCTATACCCCCTGAAGCTGCATCGTGGCTCTTTCTGTATGAACCATCAAAGAACAACACATGTGCATTGCTGATCTGTGGCACTTCTTCAACTACCTTTCTCACCACCTCTTCCTTAACATTAAGGGGATTCTCCTTGTAGGTCAACAAATCAGCTAGGGTAGCCCTTGTACTATCTTCCACTAGAAAAGAGAACTCAAACTCTTGCAGCTCAATTACCCATTTCTTCACCACATTTGACATGTTAGTACCATTAATTAACTGTGGCAAAAAGGCATAACTCGTCAAGAAAACAAAAGGCCGTGGTAGCAAGTAATGACGAAATCGTCGACAAGCAAATATTACACTGGCCATCACTAGCTCTACTTCCGATAACTTTCTCTCCGCTACCAACTTCACTCGGCTTGCACAATACACTGGTCTCATATAATGGCTGCCCTTCCCCTTTTGCAATAGCATAGCTCCAATGGCATCATCCCCTACTGATGGATTTACATAAAAAACTTTCTCCCAATCAGGAGCCTGCATGGCTGACAAACCCCCTAACACCTCTTTCACCTCTTGAAACACTTCTTCACACTTGTCATCCCATTGCAATGGATCATGCTTTGCCACTTGTTGTAATGGATAAAGAATCTGAGACGACAATGGAATAAACCTTGCCATGTACTTCACTTTGTGTATAAAGGTTGCCAATTGCTTCGTACTCGTAGGTGATGGAAGAAGAATAATAGACTTAACCTTGTCTGGATCAGCCTCAATGCCATTTTCTGACACCATATGGACCAATAACTTCACCCTTGGCTGTGCTAGATGACATTTCTTTGGATTTAGTTGTCCTCCACATTCATCATATCGAGCCAATACCATCTGCAGCTTCTCATGGTGTTCAGCCCTACTGCTATAAACACAGAAGTCATCCATAAAAGCTTTAACACAACTACCAATGAATGGTTCCAACACCCAATTCGCTCTCTCTTGATAGAAGGAAGGTCCATTTGACAACCCAAATGGCAATACTATGTAGCAATAGCAGCCCCATGGCGTAATAAAAGTGGTCTTTGTGCGGTCTTTAAGAGCAATCTTCAATTGAAAATAGCCTGAAAAACCATCACACACACTGTACCTCTCATAACCTGCCACTGAATCCAAGATCTGATCGATGAATGGAAGAGGATATGAGTTCTTCTTAGTGGCTGCGTTTAAGGGTTTAAAATCCACACAAATTTTCCACTTCCCATCCTTCTTTGGACTGGGACTCACCCATTCTGTGGTCTCCACTGGAACTATGAACCCTGCCTTCAATAACTTGTCCACCTCTACCCGCAAGGCTTCCATTTGCTCTTGACCCATCCTTCTTAGCCTTTGCCGCACTGGCTTAGCACCTTCTTTCAGCTCTATATGCATCTCTTTGCCCTTGAACCCTCTGATCTCTTCATATGAAGTAATGAACAAATCAGGAAAACTAGCCAGCATGTGCAAATATATTTCCTTCTCCATAGTTGAGAGGTCTCCACTAATCATTTGTGTCATTAATTCCTGCTTCTTTGACAACTCAACCTTGGTTTGCATCAGCCCTTCAATCACTTCATAAGGCCCTTCACTTTCATCTTCAACCTCATTCGCAAATGCAACTAAACCAATCTCCTGGATTTCTTTGTCCATCAAAAGAAATGCAACATCAGCATCCTCATCACTGCTGGTAGTGCTATCACTGTCCTCATCTGTCACCGTGGAAGAGTCTTCATCACTAGAATCATCCTCATCTTCATAAAGCTCCTCTAATCGTTTCCTTGTGTCCATATTATAAAGCTTCTTGGTACCTGTCTTTCCATAGAGGCTAATCGTACCATGTTGCCAATCTTGAACAGCTCCCACTGCACGTAACCATGGTCTGCCTAGTATAATAGGATATGCTCCCAACCTTGCTGGCATCACATGAAAATCAACCACTGCCTTTGCATCATATGCCTCCACTTCTAAGCTCTTTACAACACCCAAGCATTTTACTTTTTGATGGTTTGCCAATCTGATCCGAAAACCTGACACCCCAGCCACTGTGAGACCCATCTTCTCAACGCATGAGTGTGTTATGACGCATATTTGGGCTCCGCCATCCACATAACCTTGTCCCAAATTTTTCCTTTTATGCCACACATCTACTATTGGACAAATGTCTGGTAGCTCATCCATTGCCAACACCTTCACTGAATCTCTCTCTGGCTCTTTCTCCATTGGGTTAACCATCCTCTTTCACTGTCGCTTTAGCTTAGGCACCATCTCTATAAGCTGCCCAAAAGTAACATCTGCCTTCCTGCTCGTCAGATCCTCCTTCAAGTCATAGCTTAATTTCCCATCCCCTAGTGGAAAATCTGAAACATGAAACTTTCGACGAGCTCTCCTTTTCCTCTTGGCCTTGACATCCTCGCCTTCATGGCTCTTTCCTTTCTTCTTACTAGGACCTGGGGCACTTCTTCCTTCCTTATCCTCTGTGGTCCTCTTCCCAATAGGCATCACTAATGTATCCTCTAGCTTTGATGCCTTCTCCAAGGTGACTACACTTAGCACTTTTGTCTTTCCCTTTTCCTCCTGGGTCAGTCCACTGGTTCCTTCGTCTCCCTTAATTTCGATGCCATAATCATTTGACCTAGTTAGCACCTGTCTTGGCAATGGATACGTGTATCCCCCCATCCTTGGTGGCTTATCACATTGCGGGCTGATGTGACCCAACTCTCCACAATTATAACATGTGGGCGTCTGCCTCCAGTACCTACCATTGCTTTGTCCAACACCATTCCTAGGCCTTTCTTCACCTCTTGGCTGATTTTCAAACCTCCCTCGACCTCGATTATTTCCCACTTGACCTAGCATGTTTAGGCTGAGATTCTTCATCAAATCTACCACTTGCCTCATGTCTTGCCTTAGCCCATCATCTTGCACCGATGTAGTGACCACTGCTGGCATAACCTGAGTAGTAAGAGGAACCACTGGTTCATGATGAACCCCTGACATGCGACCTTGTAAAGACTCTATAGGCTGAAATTCAGACCTCATTGGCAAAGACTCCACCCCTAACTGGCTCATTTTTCTCAACTTCCACTCTTTGTTCCTTGCTACCTCTAGTGCATCTTCATATGTCCTAGGCTTCTTTAGCTCCACTCTCCAATGTATATTCTCCCAAAGACCAGCCAAGAACCTGTCCTTCTTCATCATGTCAGGCGGGGGTACCTGTGGTGCTAATTCCTTGCACATTCGCTCCCATGCCAATGAAAACTTACGTATGTACGCATCTACTGGCTCACCTTCCTTCTGCACCAAACCTTGTACTTCTTGCCACACTTTTTCAGGATCTTCTATCTTCACAAACTCCACTTCCAACCCATGTCGTAGATTGTCCCAACTCAATCTTACAGGTGGATCATCCACATGCAACTCCTCTTCAAATGCTTTAGACCAAACTGGTGCATCACTCTTCAAACAAATTTGGAGAAGACGTAACATCTGCGCAGGGTCATGAATCTGGTTGCTAATGGAGGCAACCTCCATCTTTTCCAAAAAATCTTCCACATCTTCATCACTTCTTCCATGAAACTCCGGATAAGAGAAAGCCATGGCTACCCAAGTTACAATGCTTTGAGAACCCCTTTGAACACATGTGCAAGAACCCAAAACTTTTGACTACCCAATCCCCAAAAACTTCAATGGAGCTCAACTTTAGATAAGGACAAACACATGCACATCAAATGAGTTTTCATAGTTGATCATCGGAATTACAACAGGCAAAGGACATTCCAAGATCTCTCGTAATCTTCTTGGCCCGAACATAAAGACTATGCGCTGTTGGAAAAAAATCTTCCTTGACACATGAACATTTATCTGGATTCTTTGAGTTAAATGAAATGGAGTGAATTGAGGTCCATTTTGATCATCCATTAAAGCCAACTATGCAGCTCCCAAGAAGGCACACCTGTCTTATCCTCTGATTTTGCCAAAATTTCAGCAGCATCACAGCATAAATGGCTCAAAAGACCAAAAAACCAGCCATCACAACTCGGAAAAATTTTGGCAGAGTTTCCCCAGAAGTAGAGCAGTAGGAACCCAAAATATAGATTGTATATGTATGCATAAACTGTCAACCATAGAACCCGAGCATCAAATAGGACTCACTAGTACATAGCCTATGGCGAGGTCACAAAAAGGGTGCTCCAACTACCTGTATCACCGAAAGGATCTATACATTTGAGAATCCCCCAGCTCAATAAAAACCTCACGCTATTGACCCTCACACGAAGGCTAATGCAAATAGCGTATAGTCAAGTCTCAAAAATGACTATCTTCCAGACCAAGTCTCAGAAATGGTTGGGACTACCAAATAAAACCATATATGGCTCCACAAAGGCGTACCATGGTAGTTTCCACAAGTAACGTACAATCCAACAGACAATGCGCTCAAACAGGCGCCAAGTGATGCATACCCACAACAACTACAAGTGACACCAATGCTAGTATATCACTGTACTCCAGCTACCTGTACCTGTGTGAATCACATGTACCTATACCTGTAACCTGTAACCTGTAATCTGCAACCTGAATCTCGAAGCTTGAAGCTCGAAGCAGAAGGTACTCGAAGAAGATCCTCCGTGGGGGCACCAAAAGAATGTGAGCGGGATGAAAACACACACAGTGCCTCTATAACGACCCGACACACACTCTTGGAAAGATACACACACACACACACACACACACACTATGGGGCACCACTCGGCTTACACAACCAGCCTGGTCGAGACAGGGAACACACCTCTGGAGTGAGAGGAGAGAGACTATCCACTTGCCCACTCCACACAGACACACACACACACACACACCCAAAAAACTCAGCTCAAAAGAGGAGAATTTCTGATGTTTAGATACAATTGAGCTTGGGCCAACACCAATGGGGCAAATAGCTCACACAGTATGGGTAAAATAAGCCAGATATAATCACAAACTAGAGTAGAAACTTCGCTCATAGGAGAAACTTACACAGAAAAACAGCAGAAAAAGAGTGAGGAATTTGGCAAAATGGACAGCGCCATCGCGTCCGGAACGGCCCAAAACCCCAGTCTACAATGTCAAAGTGCTCAAATCCGACCTCGGATGAGCAATTTACGGCCAAAACAAGCTCCAAAATGAGCAAAAACACACCTGCGGCTGTTCCTCCTCTCTTCTCCACGTTTTTTTTGGTCTTCTCTCTGTTTTTTCAGTTCCCACACTTAGCTTTATTAGTTGGGCACCCTTGGCCTTTTAGTTGACCTCAAACGGACCCCGAACAGGCCAAAAACTGACCTCGCAGTGCATAGTTGTCACCTTTTTGCATCATCCGCCCAAGCTAGGTATACAAGCCTACGAGATGGGAGATGTCCTACCCGCAGACAATGCTTTCAAGGGGCAAGTTCAGTCACTCCCTTAATTGGGAAATTGAGGCTTCATGTCCAAAGCTATGTGGACAAAGAGGAATTCTTTATCTCTCCTCTCAAGCATGAGGATGTAATGCTAGGGGCACCATGGTTTGACCGCCTGGTTGCCAATGTTAAATTTCTTGAAAGGAGAATCTCCTTTAAGTTCAGGGAAAAAGACATGTATATAGATGCTAAGGAAATGGGTAACACTATCCCCATTGTACATACACCAGCTTTCAACAAGTCAATAAAGAGCTCTATTTCCGTGTACATGATTTTTGTTAAAGATTCTCAAAATGAACCTAATGCTTTAGCACAAGTATCGGGCACTACCACGTCATCAATCGGCAACGGTCTTCGCCGCCAGCACTTGCCACAGGCTCAGGGCACCGCCGCTTACCCTTCTCAAAACCGCCTTGTGCGCCCACGGGGGCGCCTCGTGCCAGGCACAGCGCCCTGCACTACGGATGTCATAGCCAAGGTCAAGGGGTAGCTCGCCTCCCTTGCTTACATGCTTGGAGATAGACACGGGCCACACTATATAGCCCGCCCTCTTTGGTTCCCACTGTGTACGTGGGATTTGCTTATGCGCCACGTGGTGAGCAGGGGCTGTCCAACCCTCCAAGGCCCTTGACTTCCCAATTTCTCTCGCACAAACCATGTATAAAAAAAACTTGGTGTCTCCCTTCCGCAGCTCTCATGTCTTGCTTGATGGTTGGAACCTCGTGGCGTTGAGCCATGTGGGATCTTCACTGAATCAGCCCCGGGCCATGCAAACCTCATCGTCTCCGGACTCCTTTGAGCTTGCTATCCAAGGCCATAAAAAATAGAGTAAATTATCTGCATCCAGCCTCTCTAGCACCTGTCGCCAACTTCAACTTGCCGTAACTTGCTAAGCAAGAACCCGTCGTCGATTTGTGCTATCCTCCCATGATGTCCTCCACCTTCCGGAACCTTGTCAAGGTAAAAAAGACACCAGATGGTGCATCCTCCGATGCAGGCAAGGGGACTCAAACCTGGCCCCCGGAGAAACTTTTGATGGCCATAACTTACTATGGAGAGCTCTGATCGGCAATCCGAGACGATAGGCATGCTCCATAATTCAAGCTCTACACATGTATCCACTGACATCTTCCCGGGCCACCTGTCCCTAGCTGCCGTGCCCGTCGGGGATCTTCTAAACCTTCTAACTTTGAACTTTTGTATCTTGAGCACCAGGGCTCCATTTGACAAGCCGTCTGAACCGGCTTCTAGAGCACATCAAACACTACACTTTAGAGCACCAACTTGGCACTTTAGATACCTCCACCTGCTATTCCATCTGTACCATCCTTTAGCTATTTTGGCCTAAAGAACCGCTTTAGACATACATTTCCGCTACCCTTTGGCTACCCAGGGACTTCATACCTGCCCTAGCCTTCTACACTACACCTGCATGCACCCTCTCCTTGGCATAGACCATTTTCTAGCTCGGACCAACTTTGGCTACACCAACGTCTCACATACCTTAGGTCTGTGTGTCACACATAATAGAGTCTTTATTTTGTATATAACTACAAATATAGTCTCAATTTGTCACATGGTCATATGGCTTGACCGGGTGTGCCATCTTGAGCTATGGATTTTTACCTACAATTATTTTATCTTATCCCGATAGGTCAATGTAGAAACCTTAATATGATGGTTTTAACTTGTATAATAATGAATTTTTTTGTGGTATTTTGATGTAGAAGGGTGCAAAATTTACTAAAGTACACCATGTTTGGTATACATATCAACCAAGGCATTGCCAACCATGACATACTTTTTAACATTTATTTTTAGCATCTTATGTAGGTCTATATGCCTTCAAGATGCAATCTTAGGTGATTGAATCAAGAAAGACGCCCTCGCCCCGCATCTGCTAAAATTAGCCTAGTGCTTGCTATTCATGCCGCTATTGCGCATACCCTGCAAGTAGCGTGTTTCAAGAGACAACATCCCAAGAGGAAGCTCTAAAGTACTTTTGATATTACTTGTGTAGTACCACATGCTTTCAAGTTGAAACAGTAGGTGATTGAAAATGGAGAGATGCCCTCCCCTCACATTCACTAAAAATAGCCGAGATCGTGTTGGCATCACAATTGACATTGCAGCCAAAGGAACTTGAGCAACATCCTTTTTTTCCTATGACCTTTCAGCTCTATCTGTTGCTACATGTAGGGTGCACCCTACATGTAGCAAGGTGGCTCCATCTTTAGAGTGCGGTCTATAATAGGATATAATACACATTCCTTTCAAAAAAATTGAGTGAATAAAAACATTTGACTTTGGTATATGGTGTGTGTGTGTGTATGTGTGTGTGTGTGTGAGAGAGAGAGAGAGAGAGAGAGAGAGAGAGAGAGAGAGAGAGAGAGAGAAGAAGAAGAGAGTTTTAACATAGTAGGAAACTATCCTAAGAGACCTTAAAGATCTAGCCGACGAGGAGTTGAACTCAAGACTTGCTATTCAAGAGGGATGAGAGAGAGAGAGAGAGAGAGAGAGAGAGAGAGAGAGAGAGAGAGAGAGAGAGAGAGAGAGAGGATCTATCATTTAAGGTTGATGCAACGAGTGTTCTCAAGTGGTGTTCTTGTTCAAAAAGTTTAATCTTTTAATGGGTTGTTTAAGTGTATGCCATTGTTTGTTATTTAGAGAACAATCCATTTCATATGTGTGCCTTAAATCCCATGTGGGAAGCCTACTAAGTAGGTGGCTAGTATTATTTGTCGTGAGATTGAGATTTGTATCATTTTACAAGGGAAATGTTGCCCATTTTTTGTCAAATTACATTGAATCGATTAGTATTTGTTATATTTGTTACTTTATATGGTGGTTTGTTCTCTCAAATGAAAACAAAGTACAACCTACACTTATGTTTGTTTGCAATTCAACATGTATTTTTGCAAACGCACGTGCTTCTAAAATTGTCATGTTACTAGTATACATAAAATAGTGGGTTGTTACGTTTCGTACGAAATTCATATGAGGGGGGTGGCTCATTGTGAGAACGTCCATATCTTGTCCGTATGTAGGGGGGTAGGATAGCATGTAAGCTATCATACATAGGGGGGTTTCTCTAATTTGGATGCACGTAGATGATATCCCCCCATTACTAATTCAACATGTATTTTTGCAAATGCTCGTGCTTCTAAAATTATCATGTTACTAGTATACATAAAATAGTGGGTTGTTACGTTCCGTACGAAATTCATATGAGGGGGGTGGCTCATTGTGAGAACGTCCATATCTTGTCCATATGTAGGGGGGTAGGTTAGCATGTAAGATATCATACATAGGGTTTTTCTCTAATTTAGTTGCACGCAGGTGATATCCCCCCATTACTAATAGTGAATTCCCCGGCTCACGGGTTAAGCCCGATTCAAGGCATTGATGCTCAATTTCTGAGAGGCCGACTGCTTGTTCTTCAACTCACAAACCTGCTGCTCGCTTTGGTCCTTCTTCTTGCTGGTTTGGGCTTGCTACACACGCGAGGTGTAGCCAGGGATGCCGATGAGATCCTTGAGCTCTGATACCAATTGTTGTGGGCGTGTACGGAGTGTGTGCAAGAGAGGGAAGGAGAAGGGGGAAGAGGATGAAGCACAATACACAACAGGGGTTTGGGTTAGTGGAGAGGAGTGGTCAACTCTCTCCCTATATTCATTTAGGTAGAAGTATAAACAAGGGCAGTTTCTCATGGCCACTTGGCCTACACTCCAACAACCTGGAGGAGGCTTGCTTTCGAGTCCATGTCCTCTTTCTTGCAGCTAGAGGCATTGAGGCTTTAGACACAGTGGTGGGTTTCTCCTTCCCGTTGTGCAATAGGGATATCATAGAGTGGACCCCACATACATTTCTTGACTGGCTTCAGACTCAGGCTACTGAGTTATCACACCACATAGGGGACTTAGGGGTGACGGATCTGGTGCAGACACTTTGGCCTCTGGCTAAGTTCAGCATGACGCCTCCAAATGCAGTGGGCTGCATGCACATTGAGGTGCATTTGTTTGCTAGCACTTAGAGCCCTCCTTGTTATGTATTTTTACATGAGGATTCTTGGACAGGACAGAGGATGTAGCCCTTTGGGCTGCATGCTCAGCTTGGGCTTGGGCGGGACAATCGCTTCTTTTGTGCCTGTCTAGAGGTTTTTTGGATGCGGATTACTCCCCATCCAAACTGGCCTCAAAGATAGCAAGGTTGGCTACTGTGGTAGCAATTGTTTTCTCCCACTGACTCCATGAAGATATTCTCATGGAACGTGCAAGGATTAAGAGGGCCCCAATTTAGCATCAATGGGGTTGGCTGCGTCAGGAGCTTCAGAGATGCCTTGTGGGTGGTGAGTTTGACATTCTTATGCTATAGGAGCATCATATTTGTGAGAGTCGCATTAGACGGTGTGGTCAAATTTTGTGTGGTCTCTATGAGATGTTTTGGTCAACTACTTTTGGACTTGGAGGCATCCAGGGTGGGGTATGTATGACTATTGCAGATTCTTTGCAGTAGGCCATTGTGGGTAGAGAGATTATTGTGCCAAGCACGGTTCAATGGATTAATATGCAAGTTCAGAGTTGCCTCATGGGCTTTCTGAACATCTACGTGCCCAAAGTGGCAAGTGCACGTGTAGAGTTTTAGTCTCACATTGTAGAGTCTCCGCCACAGACAAAGCAATGGTGCATTGGGGGTGTCTTCAACATGTTGGAGGACCCCTCTGACAGGATTGGAGGTAGCCATTCTACTGTGCATGAATTTGAGTTGGCAGCTTGGGAGAGGTTATATATAACTCTGCAGGTCTCAGATGTGTGGCATCATTCTAGCTTTGTAAGGCCCCCAGATAGCCTGACCTTCTCTCGTTTGGACTGCAGAGTAGGAGGAGTAAATCTATCTCGGATAGATCGCTTCTACACTAGTGACCACTTCTGTGACTTGGGTGGGTCAATTTTCATTCTGGGTGGGACTTATTTTTTCTACCATGTACTAGTGATCCTCATAGTGACAGATAGAGGAGGGGGAGCATGATGCTTCATATCCTTGAGAGGTCTTGCTGGACTCTACGCTCAGAGAGAGAGTGGTGGCTATTTGTACAGAGGGATTAGAAATGCAGGACTCTCCTACTGACAGCATGACCTTTGAACTTGCTTAGGTGAGTCGGTTCTTTCTTCAAGAGTCTACGGCCCACCTGGCTGCAGCGAGAGAGGAGGACTAGAGTCTCTCATAGGGTGTTTCTTCCTTGCAGAGGATGCAGGAGCAGCATCCAGATAGTCCTTGGTTGGAGGAACAGTTGTAGCATGCTCGCCAGGAGCTTGTGAGCATAAAGGAGAGGTGCCAAGAGTTTGTTTTTCATTGATAGGCATCTTAGTGCAGGTGTGTGATAGAGTGACAAGGGCTTTCTTTGAGATAGTGGGACCCCGACATGCATAGGCCAAGGTCGACCAGTTTGAGAAGGCATGACGAGTCAGTGGCTTCAGAGCCAGTGGACATGCATGTAGCTGCCACCAACTTTTACCGTGACCTGTTGTCAGCAGAGCCTCAATTAGAGCATCAGGATGCATGTGGGCACAAATGCCTTTTCTTGTGACTAAGGAGATGTGCCAGATGCTTGAGATGCCTCTTAGAGGATCTCCATGTGGCCCTCAGAGCACTTCCTTGTGGTAGCTATCCAGGCAAGGATGGTTGCACTCTCAGTTTTTTCATAGCGTACTGGGACTTTCTCAGCTCAGATCTTTGCAACCCTTTTCACTACATCCTACACACATGAGAGATGCCTGAAAGCATGAGTGAGAGCGTGATTTACCTCATTCCCAAGGAGGGTGGCTCCTTGGATGAGATTTGACAGTGGAGGCCCATCACCATCCTCAACTCAGCGTACCAAATTCTTGCCAAGGCTCCAAATTTGAGGATTCAGCCACTTCTAGAAAGCATCATACATGGGACACACACAGATTTTGTCAAGGAGCATAGTCTGCTTGACAACATCTTTACTTTTTGGGAGGCATCTGTCCTTGCATGCCTCCATGATGAGGATCTAGTGATACTTCTTCTCGATTTTGTGAAGGCCTACGACAGAGTTTATTGGGACTTCTTGGAGGGCACTCTACTCAAGGTGGGCTTCTCAGATGCCTGGATCAGAGGTGTGTCAGCTCTTTACAGACGAACACACAGTCAGGTACTTTTTTCAGGTGGTAGAGGATATCGTTTCATGCTCACACGTTTGGTGAGACAAGGATTCCCTCTTGACCCCTTCCTCTTTTTTTTCTATGCTGAGGTGATGAGCAGGTTTTTGGTTTCACAACAAGTTGGTCTACGTGACTTAGCACTCCCTATTTGGTGAGATGAGCTACTGAATGCTAAGTTTGTTGACGACTCAGCCTTGTACTTGGAGGGCCAAGAGGCCAACCTTCACAAGTGTGAGTAGGCTCTTGAGACCTTTTGTTGTGCATCAGGCTCACTGATCAACTAGAGAAAGTTAGTGGATTTCTTGGTTTGTAGTGCTCCTACACCTGATTGGATGCCAGGTGTGGATGCCAGGTGAGGGTTTCAAATGGATTCCCCCAAGGACTGCAGTTCTTGGTACTTGGGTTGTCAGGTTGGTTTTGACTTGTCTCCTGAGCAACAGACTGCTCCCCTCCTCCTGTCCGTCAGGAGGAAGTTGTTACAGTGGAGCTTCGCACGACTTTCTTTGGCACAAGTAGAGTTGTAGTGGCCAATCAGGTGTTGTTGGACATTATGTGGTACATCACTTCTTGTTGGATCTTTTTGAGTTCCTGCATCAGCCAGGTAGAGAGGTTGATCAAAAACTTTCTATCATCAGGGCAAGACACTCAAATAGCCCGGGCCAAAGTGGCCTGGCAGGTCATCACTCTTCCTTGTTCTCAGGGAGGGTTGGACCCAGCATAGAAGAGTAGAGCCCTTCTTGGGAAGTTTGTTGTTAGAGGATTACTTCCAGGGGAGGAGCCCTGGAAAGAGTTTTTTGCTTCAATGGATTAGTGCCAGAGTGCCTCAGGCTAGAGGCCCTTGGCAACCTTCAACTAGATTAATTTTCACAGAGATGCACCGAGTTGGCCTGAGCAGGAGACTGGAGGATTTTTTTGCTGTGAGTTTGCTTTGCTCTTGGGAGCAGCTGCAGAGCCTGAAGCAACATCAGTCTACTTGCACGGAGGAGCACCTGAGACAGCCCCTTTTTTGGAACCCCATGGTTAGCAATCAGAGAGGTCACTTGGTTAGTAGTAGGCCTCACATTTCTTATGGTCCCATAGCAGAGGGTCCAACATGCACTTTAGGTGACTCGCTACAATTTTTAGGCTTGTGAGAGGAGCTTCAAAGCATCCAGCTACAAGGCATGAGAGGGGTGTAGAGCATGTGTCAGGATATCACAGAGGTAATACCAGCTAAGTGGCTCACACCTCTCGAGTCAGCACACCCAGATGGATGGGGACCTTCATGCGACTGGAGATTCTCATCGCATTTTGGGCTTGCTTAGGGACTACACCCTCCCTTTTTTTTGAGTTACAGGGTGAGGGTCGTTCACACCGAGTTTCAGTAAAGGCCCCACAGGTGGCAGAGTGTTGTTCTCAGAGGATCCGAGTTGTGGGAATTTGTGGGAGGACTTGTGTCGTAGATCCTGACCTTGCAGCTCTTGCAACTGGCCACTGGAGGTTGTGAGCTTGGGAGTGTTGTCCACTAGCACGAGTGTAGTGGGATCCTAAAGAGTGGTTTTGGAGGGACCCTTTCTCCTCAATCGACCATCTAGGTGTCCCTTTCTTTTAGTACACTCTTCAAATGGGATGTCACATATTAGCAGCACGGAGAGAGGTTTTGGTCCTGCTGCAACACTTTATTGGCAGAAGGAGGGTCTCACAACTAAGTTCTTGTCAGCTTTTTGGGAGAGGCTGTGGGACTCTAGACAGCCGTGGCGAGTCTCTTTGTTCCAGTGGCTGGTTGCACATTGAGCTATAGCAGTTGTGGGTCATGACTTGTACATAGTGATCTCTCGTCGGCAGCATGTGCAGCTTGTGACCATCCTGTGGAGAGTCAGCACCATTGTCTTTGGGATTGTCCTTTGGCACAACATGTTTGGCTTCGCGTCCTTCAACTCATGCCAGCTCTTTCCAACTCACAACAATACACTTGGGGGGCAACTACTTGGTCCACTCTCACGGGCCCAGCACTTCAATTTGAGATATCCTCCACCAATAGGATGATAGTGATGCAGGGGTTCAATCTACACTCCAGCCTGCTACATAGCTTACTCCACAAGAGTGGTGCAGTGAGGGAGATGGGTTTTGGAAGCTCATTTGCGGCTTGACACTCTGGTTCATCTGGCGGGCCCGCTGGTTCCGCATCTTTGAGGCTCGCTCTGTACCACCAGCAGAGACTACTCAAGATCTGTGGCTAGAGCTGAGATCCATACTCTCAGAGGATAGCTCGAGAGACTCCAGGGCAACTCAGACCGCATGCGTGAGTGTAGAGAGGCTTTCCTTCAACTCTGGCGCCTTGGGCCTTTTCTCACCATGGTCTAGGGTGTGCTGAGATGGCACTACCGTCCACCTTTGTGGCTTTTCCCTCCTCCATCTCTTACTTTAGCGTCATTGTACATATGTTGTCTTTCATTGGGAGAGTCTCCCCCTTATGATTTTTTTAGCCCTCTCTAGTAGAGGTGGTTGTAGCCCTATGGGCAGTTTCATTAACTAATAGAATGACCTTTTTCTATTAAAAAAAACACTTTTTCAATTAAACAACCCTTTATGTAAGTAATCTTTTGTAAATGTACCTAATTACAAATCCCTTACTTTTGTCTCACGTGCTATCTTACATATTTCCTAGTGGACACCTCGGGAATTGCTATCGCCTCAAAGAACACAGAAGAAATCTCAATGTTCATCGCGGCCACCAAAGGAAACAAAAAAAATGGCAAGCTCAATGTTGTCGATGCATATGACCACAATTGCATCACACGAAAAAGGAGAAAATATCTCTCTCTCTCTCTCTCTCTCTCTCTCTCTCTCTCTCTCTCTCTCTCTCTCTCTATGGCCTGCCCCCCCACATCTGTGTGTGTGTGTTGTGTGTGTGTGTGTGTGAGAGAGAGCCTTTGTCCTTTGTCTCCATTGTCATGCTCAGATGGAGCATATCTCTCTCATCAATGCCCATTGCTACTACATCTTCTTTTGACGTAATTCACTTTCTACACTTGTTTAGCTTGCCACTATAGATGGTGTCGGTGTAACCTTTCTTGTCCTTCTTACAGAGTTGCAGACTCTATCTTCTCTCTCAATAGACTTGGTAGGTTACGAGGGTGATTATTGGGCTATAACCACTTTCCATGCTCAAGAGTCCTTTGCATTACATGCTTTGGCTAAGGCTGGGTCCATATGAGGCAGGTGGAAGAAAAGCTTCATGCAGGTTTCTCATCACCTCATTTGAACTATGTTGGAGGAGGAAGCTCAAAAAAGATAGAGAGGCTGAGAGAGGCTCACAAATATTTTGGGGGGGGGGGGGGGGGGGGGGTTCAAAAGAAAGTTTGCAAACTCGGAGGAAGACCTCCTCAGCTTCTCTGATACCGTAGGGACTATCACTTGCAACTCTCTGCACATCCTCACCGTATATAGACTCATACCCTGCTAAATATGGCACCCCTTGATCACATGTGAGTCTTGGCCCTTGCCCTGCAGGGCCCTTTGCCTTCCTGGTCTTACCCTAGACTTGACATTACGACCCCCTTGGAAAAGCATTTTCGTCCTCAAAAACAAAAGTGGTGATATCTTCATAACAACACTATTCCATAGTGGCATCCTTCATGGATTCAACTATCTGTTTGGACAAAATACGATACAGTAGGAGGTTCAATGAAATCAATAATAACATCTTGATTTTCCACATTGTTGTCTCTTTGCAATCGTTTCATGTAACCGGCCTATATCCAACAAAATGTGTAAACTCCATTTATAACTCACTAGAGTACACTAAATGAGTTACCACAACTAAGAGGTGTTTAAAAGAATACCTCTTCTCACTTTCCGTAAAAGTAACATGCTGACATAACTCAGTAGCAAAGATTCAATCCTTGACTTGGTATTATTGCTGAGTAATCAATAATGTTATGAATAACCAACTTGGTTAATTATACAAAGTTTAGTTACCGGTCTTCCAGCACCCAAACCGAGCCATGACCTCTATTCGTGATTGGTAAACCCACAACTAAGCTCGTAGAGATACTGCACATAAAGTGAAAAATGGTTCTTAAACTACAAATTTCATGAGCTTGCATACCGCTCCAAATCATCTTTTGCTAAACAATAGGGCCCATAACACCTAGTGTGAATGCCTTTAGAAAAAAATAATCCAAACCTGCAATTTCATGACTACAACTACCAATACATATCGAAAATGTGATGCTCGTAGCACACATCAAAGATGAGAGTAAATAGTTTTGAGAAGAAACGAAATGCTTCCTACTACAATCATTGCAAGCCTGGCTAAAATGTTTGAACCATAATAGAATGTGAAACGTAAATCAGATCTACGTATAAGCAAGGAAACATTTTCATTAACAATACATAGCCTTGTTGTATACATAAACAACCATTTTTTAATGTTTTTTAGCAACACTTATAACCTTAACACGTTGTTCTAAGTAGTCGACAATTTTTGGCCACCACTGAAATTGTGCTCGATATTATGTGCTCAAAGTGGTGTACAAAACGGATGTGAGCAGTACCTAGAGACCCTGTCGTGACACATAATTGAAAGAGCAGGCACCAGTGTCAGTCCAAAGACTCATGTTCTCCACATGTGGAATATGTCTCAGATAAGGAGGCCCAAAAAAATGGCATCATTCAAGTACTAGATGTACTTGTGTGTGGAGGTTATTGTAAACACTCTCAGTGACATGAGTGAGAGAAACCCTCATAACTCTTGCTCCACACTAGCTAAACCAAACTCCATGAGTTTGTAGACCATGTTGCTCCTCGTGTGACAACATGTGCCAAATGAAGTCTTACCATGTAGGTCCATAGCTGCATAATGCAAATTTGTATCTAGGATATTAGCAGCCCAAAATTATGTGCTCCTTGTTGAGATGTCATCATCCTTGGTGCACCTTGGTGGATACACATATCTTTGTCAGTGATACTACATTTGGACTACACCAAGCTGGTCTACCTATCGGAGTGATGGTACACTTATCTACTCACCTCACTCACTAGCAGTTCATACTAGACCATTGTACTAGTTCCCCTTTTATGTTGTATTTTCACTTATGTTTTGTTGACCTCTTATCTTGAGTTTGCGAAGAAGAAGAAGTACAGTCTTTTGCCTCCATCTTTGTGTGTGTGTGTGTGTGCGTGCGTTCACTTGTAAGAGCTCAAGCTCTTTCCTTGTCTATCTCTTGACATGGTATTAGAGCCTTGTTGTGTCTGAGGAGCTTGGAGCAGCAAGCAAGAGCAGTCCAAGTAGCGACTTCGATATTCCCGAGAGCCATCATCAATGATCTCCAATTAAGGTGATTTATTTTGGAGAGTCTCTGTCTCAGGGTTCTATACAATTCTTTGGACTATGATTGTGCAGTCAGATTTTCATACCGGGCGCATTTCCACCCCCGTTTTGGAGTTAGAGTGCATTTACATGCAGAAATGCTAAGGTTCACAATTCTACAAATCTACATATTGGTGGTGCATAAAGCTTTGGTTTGGCTGTAGTGTACATAGATATCGCTTAATATAGTGAAATTGATGTATGTATGCAAATTGTGGTTATAGGTGGTAACTGACTATTTTTAGTAGGTTGCTCAAAGACTGTGTAAAGGGTTGAAAACATGTCATCCAATAATAATGGGCTTAACCAGGTTGTCAGTGAGAAGCTAGACAAGAAAAAGTTCCATGCTTGGAAGTTCAGAATGACCAATTTCCTTATGGGCAAAGGTTATTGGGACTACATTGATGGAGTGCATGAGATAGCACCACCACTGCCAGAGGAAGGTGTGAGTGCTACGTAAATTAAGACATTAAAGATTGGAACCATGGAGCCCATAACGTCATGTATTGGCGTTCTGTCAATGTACATGACATTATGATTGGGCATATAAAAGATGCTCAATCTCCTAAGGAGGCTTGGGACACTTTGCTGTCATTGGTGGATGTGAACAACACAAGGCAAGGAAGCCGTAATTGAAGACTGAGTTGAATACTGTTCAGAAAAAATCATGTCCATTAATGACTATTTGCTGAAGATAAAGAACATATGTGAGTCACTTGCATTGATTGGTGTTACAATTGATGATGATGATAAAGTAGAAGTTTTTCTGCGAGGTTTGGGTCTGAGTACGAATAGTTAGAAAATTCCCTCATTTATAGATTTGGTGTCTTATTGATTGTGGAAGAGAAAGAACTTGAGGAAGGCTTCTCTATGCAGGGTGGAAACCATTATGAAGAGGTTCTTTTAAACAATAGAGGAAGAGGAAGAGGACCTTGTCATGCAGCTCTTCTTCCATGATGGGAAAATTATCAGAAGGATGCACATTGTACTTGATTGAATTCCACTTGATTATTGATCAGTGATCATGGCTTGATAACAAGCTAGTTTTAAGGTTTATGTATGCCAATGCGGCTTTCAGGGGCTAAAGCCTATGTTTTTTATGCTAAAAGTGGGTATATTTAAAGTCACAAACAATGGGAATTATGGATTACAGCTGCAGTGCTCAAGGTGCTCTACATGCTTGTCTTTATTGGAGGTACGATTATGAAGAAGTTATGCTAGTTTGAAGTTGGGGTTGATTGTGTTATGTGTCGACCACCCCTTACCATGCATCCTAGCCATATTCCAAGCTAGGTGGTGCCCCTATTGTGTACCTTCCATGATGAAGCCATCGTGCATTAGTTTTGGTGTAGAGGTCACTAGGTCTATTTTGCATCTCCGCCTCTCACCGCATATAGTGGATCTTTAAATGCAGGATGGGTGACACCTACATGCTTCACGTGTGCCCATCTCCCTTCTCCCAGTTGTGGAGCCTGTATGTTGAAGATTGCTATACTTATAAAATATGCAATATAGGTGGGAGTTGAGACTGATCCAGAGCAAGAGTGGTACTAGTAGCAGGCTCTATTCTAATGGTAGCTTCTTGCTCTTCGGCAGCATCGGAATATCTGGCTTCCACTCTCGTTTTCTTTGTTGCTCTTTCCAGCTTCTCCTTGCTTTTGAACTCAATATACAACTATTACAAAAAAGTTGTATGCGAGTAGATATGCATGGAAAAGTAACAATTTTGGGATTTTTTAAGGTCCTAAAAAATATTTGCAATTTGTCCAATAGGTTGCTTGACCATGTTCATTAATGAACGTGATGTCATTAGAGATATGTCAAAAGAAGCGGGCGTAAATAGGAGCTAGAGCTGCTCAAATATAGACTTCGCTATGGCCTCTATGAACTAGTAATAATAATGCTCCGAAGTTGAGGGGTTTAAGAAATGACAAAGCTCGGGCTCTGAAATGTGATGAAAGTAACATACTATAACTTCAAAGGGAAACTTTTGTTGATGTTTTTCCAGCTTGGTGTCTACCATATCTGTAAGATATAATTTAAAACATAAACATTATAAGATGAGAGGGTAAACTATCAAAATTGTTTCATGACCCTAAAGCATAAACAATTGACATAATTTATAGAAAACAACGATATATTATGATTGCAAACTATGCAATAAAAGATTGAAAGTTTTTTAAAAAACAAAGCATACACAAAGAGAGAGATAGAAAGAGGTGAACATGCTAGGAGTGTGAGGGACGCTCACACACAAGAACTAGACCCTATTATGTGCATTACAAAATACACATAAATGATTGGAGTATACATGTGAACAACCCAGCTTGTGTGAGGTACGCTCAACACAAGTCGTGGACATTGTTGTGATGTTGATTGATAGTTTAATTAATCAAGTCCCTGATGAAGCGTGTGGAACACACAACACAACCATCAATGGAAAGTTTAACAATCTTATATTGTGGACAAACATGATATATATCTACATCCAAGACAATAGCAGGTCATCTACTAGTGATGAGTGGCGTTTCTACAGATCAGAAAGTACAAGCGCAAGGCACGTTATGCTAAGAAGAAGAGGGCATATGTATGCATCTCTCCACTCTTAGATAGATGAACGTAACCCTCATATTTCTATGTAGTAAGAACGATGATGGGACTTTTAATATGTGATGAAGTGTGTGGACTCACAACACAAACATCAGTAAACAACTTAACAATCTCTGATGCAGGTAGAAAATTGTATGTATCTACATCCAAGACAACACCAAGTCATCTAGTGATGAACAATAATGTGTCTTTGGAGTTTGAAGCAGAAGGGTAAATAGTGTGTCACACAAAGATGAAGAGGGCATGAAGTATTCATCTCTCCAATCTCTGTTTGACGAGTAGTACTCTTGTGTTTCTATGTGGTACAAATGATGATGTGTCCTGATATTAAATTGAGAAACCTATAGGTCACTCTAAAGTGAGAGGTGTAGCACCATGCCTATTACACTCCACGAGTCAACCACTAAACTCTAACTCATTTCTATGGTGAGAGATATACGAATGTACCACACAAGTGAGAATCTAAGTCTTTCCTAGAAACCTTCCCTGCAGTGGTCCAAGTGGATGCACAACACGAGAAGAGCGACTAGGTTCTACTCACTTCTGGAGTGAGTCGGATGGCTACACACCACGAAGTGGCTTATAACCTACAAGCCAACTCTATGGTGAGAGAAATCTACTACACCACACGAGGCTGACACAATACAAAAAAACTAGGACATCTAAGCAAGTGAAAAATGATACCTCAATAGTCTCCATCTGTCGGTAAATGTATTGGAGCTCTCCAACTAGGTAGTCTCTCAAACCTTTGCAATGTAGAAGATAGCCACTGATTTCAATCAAGATCAGTGACTGTCTTTAGATAAGTAGTTTTTTCGTCAAAATATCTTTCGAGATCGAAGTATCTTTTGATCCAAAGACCTTTTGATTCAAACCAAAAAATACGAGTATTTGGAATTTCGCCATATAATAGTGTTTTATACGTATAATTTTTTTAGTACGAGCATATAAATGCAGCCCAGTCCTTGATTGGTCCACAGAACATCATGCTGCTGCCATAGGCACATAATCTACAGGTTTTAACAAGACTAACTCCATCTCTCTTTTCATTTTCTTGTTCTTTACCCTGGAACATTTGACAGCCTCGGCTCTTCATAGTCGACTTTCTCTCAAACACACAAACGCAGGCAAGCTAGAAACTTCTCCAGCTTGAAATAATCTGCATTGACCACTCGGGTAACAACAACCAAATTCTTCCAACTTGCTTCAAATTCATCGACAAAAGAATCAAAACTTTCACTTACATCTTGCCACAGCCCTTTGATCTTTGCATCCGCTTCAGCGGCCGACACCACCTTGCAAAACCGGCACCAAATCCTTCCACCTTGCTTCAAATTCATCGACAAAAGAATCAAAACTTTCACTTACATCTTGCCACAGCCCTTTGATCTTTGCATCCGCTTCATCAGCTGACACCACCTTGCAAAACCGGCACAAAGATTGCTCTCAAAAATGAACCCAATTATGCCTACCTCTAGCTTCCAAACCATCAAACCATGCCTTTACTTTACCTCGCAGCACCAATGGTACCATCTGCATCTTCTCTTCATCACTCCACATTTGTAACGACAACATGAACAACTTGAAATATGCCAGCCATTCGTCCGCATCTTCATCGCCATTGAAAATGGACCCAAACTCTGCCACATATTTGCTTACTAACACATCATTGGGGAGCAATCAGTGTGCTCCTCAGTGGGGGAAATAGAAGATGAAAAGGGGGAATATGGTACACACTTGGAGAACACACAAGCGCCTCTCTATAGCCCAAGATACACACAGCACCCACCCCAATCCGCTGGCATTCACCTTCAAAATTTGCACACTCACACAAGCAAACCACAGTTTGCACACCACATTACACACACACTCAATGCGACACCACAAATCAGCTCAATCATCTTGCACACACTCAATTTACTACCTTCCCCAAACACACAACCTCTCTCAGTCTCTCTCTTTGCATAGCCAACCTCGGGGGGGCACACCTGCCAACACACACCCGACAATGTAGCACACAAGCAGAGAAGGGAAGGGGGAACCAACATGATTGCATAGCAATGATGTCTTCAATTCTCAACAAACAACACTATGTACAAGACGCTCCAAGCTGGCACACACATCGGCGAGAGCTCGAACATAACCTAGCAGCCCTCTTGGTGCTGCAAGAGCTCCATGAACTATGCATGGCACATCCCTCTTGCACTTTGTCTTCTTCTCTCCCCAAAGCTTTCAAAACAATGGCTTCAAGAGCCCGACTACGAAAAGTCCTTCTTCAAAAAAAGCCCTTCCTCTTCATTAAAAATCCCTCTTAAGGGAGTCCTTCACTTCAAAAAAACAAAAAAAAAACTCTTTTTTTTGGCCCGTGCAGACTTCTGGGATGATCATTTTGACTTTTTGACTACTTTATTTGCACTTGGCACCCCATTTGGCATTTTTGATAGGTAGGTGACACCTCGATAGTTCCCCAAGTTCACTTAGCATGTAAAACACCCCAACGGGCCTCATTTGGTTCACTGCACCGTGACAACCCAAAAGCGTCCATTCATCCTCAATATAAAAGGTTTGTTGGCCACGAGTGTCCGTGTGCATTGCCACTTAACAACCATCCATGCCATGAATTGCCTCACACGAGCGGTGTCGGGGGGATTTGTGTTCAAAAGGTGAGCCGAGAAGACGCAGGACCTTTGGTTGTGAGAGGTGTGGGAAAGAGTGTTGCAGCAAACACAATTAATGTAGACAAAGCTTAAAATTGACAGCTTGAATAAGATTATGAAGCTTGATCATCCAAAGTGGACAATTAACAGTACCGCTGATTAAATTATTTAAACTCCTTACATCAGTTTAATATGCCTTCATTGGCTTGCGAGCTTTCCTTCATAATATTCCTCTCCTTCGTTCTCCCCCTGCTGCTTCCCAGAGAGAGAGAGAGAGAGAGAGAGAGAGAGAGAGAGAGAGAGAGAGAGAGAGAGAGAGAGAGAGAGAGATCCCAGGAAAATGATTAATTATGGCTTATGAAAGAAATTACGCCTTAAGTTATGGCTTCTTTGATTAGAGTGACTATGGAAGCTTGGATTAGATTGGGTTACGGAAGCTTGAAAAAGGATTAGAATGCTCAAAGCTTATGGCTTCCCCCCTCCTAATACAACAGAGAACAAAAATTTGATCTCCTAATCGGTGCAGAATTAGCCTCTGTGCGTGAGACGCAAAAACGCTCAAAACGTTTTAACCAAAAACCTGTTTTACAAAAAATTTACAGGCTAAGACTTTTTCACCCTCCCTCATGCAAAGGTGTGAAGTTTCTCACACACTTTCCTTTTTACCACTGAGGACATGTCTTCCTCTCCCCAAGTTGCCTTACGTGTCCTAAGAGCCGTTTCTCATGTAACAACCTTTTCTTCAAGCATGAAGTATGTACGCTTAGGCCTTTATAACCACATAAAACATACACTTTCTGGATGTCCTTGCTTGTTCTCGAGCCCTGGTCACTGCTCAATAAATGTGTAAGCTTCAAATAGACTTTTTTTGCTTCCCTTTGCTCTTTTTCCCATCATGGAAGCGAAGCCGCACGACAGCGGCGCCCCCCAAAGGTCCGCCAGCACTGTCGATAACCACCACATCCGCCATCAAGCACGCTGTAACATTTAATGCACTAGTAACTTGTGTGTACTGGAAATTGATAACATAGTGAGAATTTCATTAAGAAACAAGTTCCTGATGAGCATAGATAGAGTACTTAATTTTAGAAAGCAACATAGCAATACACCTAGATAAATTGCCATTAACAATACTTGAAAAGAGAGAGAAATAGAACAATTGACAACAGTTGAGGACCGGATTTACATGGAGTCGTTCCCCCCTCCATAAAGGCTTTTTGTATTATAGCTTCTCTCATCAAAGGAGACTTTTGTACAATACAATATTTGTGTTCCTTGATAAAACTAGTTGGTGTAATGAAGATGGAAGCTTCATACACCAAATTAGGCTTGAAAACACACCTAGTGTCCCTAGCCTCAGTCCCAAGACCTCACACACCTTCAAAAATGATGAGAGCTAGCATGGAATGAGGATAGATTGAGAGGAAGAAGATGTATCTTACGAGAAAGAAGTATTCTCCTCACATAATCACTCTAATAGCATAGCTTAGCTTAATAATTAGCATGGTAGAGGAGATGAGCATGCCATTGAATCTTGGCTCTTGGTTGGATTTTCATTCCATAGCCAAGAGTTGTTGGTGTAGGCCTCTACTTCTCAATGCTTGGAGAAGGAGATGGAGTTCTTCTTGCACACATGAGTTGTGTGTGTGTGTGTGTGTGTGTGTGTGTGTGTGTGTGGCATTTTGTTAGAGTAAAATGCATCCCTCTCTCTCATCTTGGCCGACCCCTCTTGCTAATTGCTCATGCTGGCCTCCCATTGGTGTGTGTGTGTGTGTGTAGCATTCTGTTAGAGTAAAATGCATCCCTCTCTCTCATCTTGGCCGACCCCTCTTGCTAATTGCTCATGATGTCCTCCCATTGGCTCATGTAAAGCTTAGCCAATTACAAATTAGAAGTATACTTGATAGCCTTTTGACAAGTGTCCCCTTTCCCCTTTTGTGAGAGCTTTAGGTAATTTTATAATTCAATTAAACTCTCATTGGACCTCTTAGTCTTTTGGCCAATCGGAATTAGGCAAGCCATTGGGCTGTTGAATGCTCATTGGGCCCCTCGGTAGACTATCCACCAATAGTCTTCTAGGGAGCTTAAATTCTATTGGTTCTTTTATCACGCTTTTTTAAATTGATTAGACTAAATTTACTCTAGCCTAATTCTCATTGGTCCACCTCTATGGCCATCCAATAGGACTTGAGGAGAGATTGGGAGCAACTGGCCTAGGAGCCTGACATGTGTTTAGTATTCCCTTTGTGTAAAGGGGGAGCCTTGTAGTGTGTGTGTGTGTGTGTGTGTGTGTGTTTCTCTCTCATCCCCTACAATATATGCCGCCCCCTCCCCCCCCCCCCCCCCCCCCCCCCCCCCCCCCCCTCCCTCCTTCCTAGGGATGTGGAAAGACTTTTGATTCTTCCCATGACCATCCAATATTTCCCCTATTTTGGCATTTAGACAAATGAGTTAATTTTTGGAACCTTAGCCTATGGAAGTCTTAATGGAGTTGAACCTTAGGTCTTTTAAGCCCCATTGAAGCACATTGCTCTTTTGTAGATTGTCCCCCTTTGGATCCCTATTTTCCCTCCTTTGGATCCCTAATAGAGACCGATCTAGCAGCCTTACCAATATTCTAGCTTTTACTCCCTTGGTACTTTCCCATATTAAATAATCAATTTACATGAGAAAATCATTTGGGAGTATTAGATATTAGTTTTTATAACACGAGCTAACACAACGCCAATAGGCCACAAACAGCGCCATGTCATAGCTAAGCTGAAGGGAGCCCTCCTCTCCCACACCACGTTGCTTATGAGACCTCCACCATCTTACATATGTACACTACATTCCCATAGGACACCCCCTCATGTGGGTTTTTTTAAATTCCATGTGGTGGGCCACAGCGGTCTCCCCTTCAAAAATCCCCGCAACTCCACAAAAATTCCCCCTTTGAGACCATTTTTTGAGTGCTTCTTTGGACCACATTAGCTTTCAGCTCACCTACCTAATTTCCAATCTGTAAAGTACCATCAAAACTCCAAGCACCAGACTTTGACCTGCATGAACCTCGCCGCATTTGAATCTAGTTGGGGCCCCCAACTGAGGCCACCAAAAACTGAAAAAGTCATATGGCATTGCATGGCTACCAACTGGACCAACTTTATCGAGTCATAACTACCTGACCAGGCATCGAATCAGCAAGCAGTCACTCCCGGCTAGCTCCCCTTGTTGAGCACTAGCTCTATAAACCCTCTATGGCTTCAAAAACCAATTGATGGAATGCTTTCCAAGGTGGTCAAACCAGCTCAAAATAGAGCCCTGTCAAACATTTAATTGCCCATAACTTGTCCATCTGGGATCCCATTCCCAATCTGAAAGGATCGACGTGGCCTCAACTTGAGTACTTCACATTTACCTACTAAAACTAGCCTTGTCCATTTGTCCCCATTTGCACTACTCATCAAAGATCTACAAAGCCTTCTAACTTCAAACTCCCCCATCTTCTACAATGTGGCTTTGTTTGACGAGCCGTGTGGACGAGCTTCCACAACATCTCAAACACTACATTGTCAAGCACTAGCACAACACTCTGGACACTTTGCCCTGCCAACTCATTTGGCCCTTCTTTAAAGCCCTTCTTGCCTAGAAAACCACGTAAGGCATACATTTTCGCTACAACCTATCTGCCCAGGTCCCTCACGCTCGCTTTAGCCCTTTGGCGTGCACATGTTGGCATCTGTTGCACAACATAGCACCACACTTAGCATCGACCAATGTCGTGCCTTGTAGCGCAAAAGCTACTATCATCATAGTATTCTCTCTCTCTCTCTCTCTCTCTCTCTCTCTCTCTCTCTCTCTCTCTCTCTCTCTCTGTCTCGTCGGATAGATCTTTAAGGTCTCTTGGAATAGTTTCCTACAATGTTAAAACTCTCTTCTTCTTCTTCCTCCTCTTCTCTCTCTCTTCTCTCAGGGTGAGCATGCTTCAACCAGTGCACATATGCCATGTATGAGGTAGACCCGTGCAAAATCTTACGTGTTAAAGGAGAGGTGCCAAATTTGTTTTCAAACGTCACATTTGGACAGCCTAAAAGTTCATACAAAAAAGAAAGCAATGAAAATACTTCCCTCCTAAGTACTTTCATATCACAAATGCACGAATTGCCCCAACATCATGTCACTTCTTTAATCATCATTTGCTCATGAAAACTTGGTCAAAACTTCTTCTTCACTCCTCCTTTTAGAAAGAGAGAGAGAGAGAGAGAGAGAGAGAGAGAGAGAGAGAGAGAGAGAGAGAGGAAGAGATCCCATGCATTTATGGGCAAGGCAATTGCTCAAAGCGGTTTATTGGGGGTCCGGGGAGCTATTGGGGTGGAGACAGAGCTATCGAGAAGCTTGAGATGGGTTTTTGGGCAAGAGTGTTGCTCAGAGTAGTGATTTGGGGTGTAAGGGATCAAATTGTTTAGATGGAGATGGAGTTGCTACGAAGCCTGAGATGGAGGCGGAGCTGGAGGTTTGTCAGGGAAGTACACACGACAACATATCAAGTGGGGGTTATTTAGGAGACAGAGGAAGTCACTTCAATGGGGCATGGGTGTACTAATTATGAGAGAGAGAGAGAGAGAGAGGTGTTGCCATCGTAGTGTGAACGATGTGACAATAGGAGAGAGAGTTGACCTCTGCCATGCCATCTTTGGCCATGCCCGTCATCGGTGCCAATGTTCCTTCCTATGGTTATTTAGCATTTGTCAATAGGTGGAAAAGGTGAAGGTCAGTTGCCCATTGATTGAGCAAACAATTTTGTCCCAAAGTTGGGAATACAAGTCTCTTACATTGTACAACATGTGCATTGAGAGAGAGAGAGAGAGAGAGAGAGAGAGAGAGAGAGAGAGAGCGAGAGAGAGAATAATAGTCAAAGTATGGTGGTTTTTGTCATCTTTAGACTGATTGTCAACATCTTTTGTCATATTTAGTGGCAAGGGAGCTATTGCAAATTGCTAAGATGGAGACAAAGGTATTGCAAAGCCTGAGATGGAGATGGAGCTAGGGCTCTTCTGGGATAGTATGTAGATAGCATGTCAAGTGGGGGTTATTTTGGAGACAGAGGAGGTGGCTTCATTGGAAAATGGGTGTACTGATGATGATGATGATGAGAGAGAGAGAGAGAGAGAGGTGTCTCCATTGAATTGTGAACAACACGACAATGAGAGAGAGTCAATCAGTGCCATGCATGTCACTGCACTACAAGAGATCAATTCATTACCAACGCCAACTTATCGATGTTGTTGGCGGGCATTGATATATGCATTGCTAAAACTTGAGGGACACTTTTTATTAAAAAAATCAAATTTTAAAATACGTACGTTTATTTTGACGCTTATACCAACATATTTTCCGACGTGTATACAGAAACATATATCGACATGTATATTGATGCCAACCTATAAAAGAGAACTGAAGAGTTTATTTTCATGTTTTGGCCCTTTTTCTTGCTTCTTCTCCTTGCTCCTATGCTATGTTTCTCCTCCATACCTATAGATCTACCACATTGGACCTCACCCGACATTGGATTTCTACTCACACACCCTCCTACAACAAAAAGGTATGCTTTTTTTCAGGGATATGTTAGATTGATTGTGTATTTGTGTGTGTGCATTTTCTTGTAGGTTTTGCTTCAATCCCCCAAACTCTTTGTGCTCACATTGGCCAAATGTGAGTGCTCTTTCTCTTTTTCTTTTCCTGCATACACACACACACACATAATCACACACACATGCACATATACAGAAATATAAATACACACATGTATTTTCATACAATTATACACACTACATGTGCACACACACACATTTTAAATAAAATATTACAATTAATAATAAATAAATTAAATTGATCATTTTTTAATTTTTACATAAATGTTACCATAAACAAACTAATATATTGAAATTAGTTTATCTTAAATATTTGGTCAAAAAAGAAAATTTGTTGAGTTCTTTTGGTTAGATTTATTTAAAATGATTTATTTTATATTTATGCAATTTCTCATCTTGGGAGTGGAGGCTATGAGACTCTTCGACATGAGTTTGTAAGTGACGTACACTATTCAAATAGCATGGTTATGGTTCTAAAATCTCTTGTATTATTTAATTATTTCATTTGGACATATGTACTCTTTTCCTCTTTGAAATAAAGAACTTAATTATATATTTTTATGCATCTAAATTCTCATTGCCCCTTTAAAACCTATCAAACAGGATTCAAGCACCTCATGAGGGCCACATGTGGAGGATCATTTGAACATGTGTCTTTTATGCTTCTTAAGTCATTTGGTCTAAATTGAATACTTCAAGCACTTAGTCAATCAAGCATGGAAATGTTTTATGCAGCTTGAGAGTTTCTCTTTGAATTGAACACTTCAAGAACCTTAGTCATTTTAAGTATAAAAAGCACCTCATGCTTTGGGCAAGATTCCCACAAACACTTTAAGCACTCTAGTTAGTAAGCCGACAAGCACCTCATGCTTGGGTAGGATTCCCACCTCAAAATCAGCCCTAACTTGCCTTAGGTCAAAGGACTTTTTAACACTAACTTTTGGAGGTCTTTAATGAAGCTAACCCTAAGGTCTTTTAAGCTCCATTAGATGCATGTTGCTCTTTGATAGACTACCTCCTTTTGGACCCCTATTGAGATGTAACCATCTCTCCTCTTAGTCCCTTGCTAAGGTAAATCTAGAAGCACTTTATACACATTGCTCTTTGGTAGACCATCTCCTTTTGGACCCCTATTGAGATGCAACCATTTCTTCTTTTGGTCCCCTATTGAGATACGTCTAGAAGTACATCTATATCTCAATTCTTGTTTCCCTTTTATCTTCCCATATTAAATGATCAGTTTAATATGAGAAAATCATTTGGTAAAGTTAGATATTATATTTTATGACATTACCTCTCTCTTGAAATCATAGTCGTCCTTGACTATGAGGTAGAGAAGATAAAGCCTAATCATTATTCCATGTTTCTTAGCAGGTAGAGGATCCCTTTTACCCTACCACATCATTCTAGAATGGATGACTAATCCATTTGGTGCTCAATAGACTTAGTTGCTGCAAGCATGTCTGCTCTTTAGTCCATATCATACTTCCAAAGTAGAGTGACAAGTTCTACTTGGTGTTTGGGAGACGCCGTTACCACAAACATGATCTTAAGCATGCATACTTCTTAAATTTTGTGCACAATAAAAGAAAGAGAATGAGTGTCATAAGACAAAAACATTGTTCATTTAAAATGCATTTTCATTTGCTTACTCTAGTGTAGCATTGTAAGCATTGATAAGGTTCATATTATCCTTAAGCTAGGTTCCTTGCATCCATCTAGAATCTTTAAAATGATAAGTCTTAAACTTAACAAGGTATCATTGGATATCGTTTCTTAGTACCTTGTCTTCGTGTCGAAGAATCGATTCGGACTGCAACACCTCTTTAGAGCTCTATAGTCGACACACATATGATATGTGCCATCTTTCTTTGCACTAAAAGTACTGGTGAATAGAATGGAGAGGAGCTAGGCCTCACCATCCTGTTTTCCACTAATTCATGCACTTGCCTCATGATATCCTCTTGTTGAGCTTGTGAAACTCAATAAGGAAGTTTACTAGGCGGTGAGCTTCTTAGTAGAAGCTCTATTGCATGGTCATCATCCCCTCGTTTTGGAGG
Source organism: Adiantum capillus-veneris (assembly GCF_014529385.1). Lineage (NCBI taxonomy): Eukaryota > Viridiplantae > Streptophyta > Polypodiopsida > Polypodiales > Pteridaceae > Adiantum > Adiantum capillus-veneris. The sequence goes on along the minus strand of NC_140936.1, from coordinate 122,744,020 downwards.
TAGCTCACTAGGGATGTCATCAATAAAAATATCATGGAATCCATTTAGTAAATTAGACAACTCTAATTCCTCTTGATTCCCTTTATTGCTCATGTTGGATAGGAGAGATAAAAAGAGTCTTCTTTGTCAACGTAGCTTTGGACATAAAGCCTCAACTTCCCAATCAAGGGAGTAACGGAGGCTTGCTATCCCTTGAAAGTTGTGTCAACAGTTACAGAAGCTTGGAGAAGGAGATGGAGCTCTTTCACTTTGCACTCAACACAATGAGAGAATGTGTGTGTGTGTGTGTGTGTGTGTGGGAGAGTATACCCTCCTCTCATGCTTACTCTCTCTCTCTCTCTATTTAATTGTTTCATTTGGACATGTGTGCTCTCTTTCTTCTTTGAAAGAAAGAACTTAATTATTTATTTTTATGCATCTAAATTCTCATTGGACCCCTTTAAAACATGCCCAATAGGATTCAAGCACCTCATGAGGGCCGCATGTGGAGGATCATTTGAACATGTGTCTTTTATGCTTCTTAAGTCATTTGGTTTGAATTGAATACTTCATGTACTTAGTCAATCAAGCTTGGAGAAGTTTTATGCCTCTTGAGAGTTTATCTTTGAATTGAACACTTCAAGAACCTTAGTCATTTTAAGCATAAAAATCACCTCAAGCTTTGAGCAAGGTTCCCACAAACACTTTAAGCACTTTAGTTAGCAAGCGGACAAGCACCTCATGCTTGGGTAGAATTCCCACCTCAAAATCACCCCTAGCTTGCCTAACGTCAAAGGACTTTTTAACACTAACTTTTGGAGGTCTTTAATGAAGCTAACCCTAAGGTATTTTAAGCTCCATTAGATGCACGTTGCTCTTTGATAGACTACCTCCTTTTGGACTCCTATTGAGATGTAACCATCTCTTCTCTTGGTCCCTTGCTGAGGTAAATCTAGAAGCACTTATTGTACATTGCTCTTTGGTAGGCCGTCTCCTTTTGGGAGATGCAACCATTTCTCCACTTGGTCCCCTATTGAGATAGGTCTAGAAGCACATATCTATATCCTAACTCTTGTTCCCTTTTTATCTTCCCATTTTAAATGATCAGTTTAATAAGAGAAAATTATTTGGTAAAGTTAGATATTATATTTTATGACATTACCTCTCTCTTGAAATTATAGTCGTCCTCGACTATGAGGTAGAGAAGATAAAGCCTAGTAATTAGTCCATGTTTTTTAACGGGTAAACGATCCCTTTTACCCTACCACATCATTCCAGAATGGATGATCTAATCCATTTGGTGCTCGGGAAACTTAGGTGCCGCAAGCATGTCTGCTCTTTAGTCCATATTATACTTCCAATGTAGAGTGACAAGTTCTACTTGGTGTTTGGGAGACGTCGTCACCACAAACATGATCATTAGCATGCATATATAAAGACTGGGGTGACTAGACCCTGGAATCCACTTCCCAACCTCCCACTATATAGGTAGGCTCCTAGCCTTTTGCCCTAGCCGGATTCTCTTGTCCACACTGCCTAGTCTAGCCCCTCGCCCAGTCCGTGACCCCTGGCCTTGGCCTTGTCCTGACATTACTCCCCCCTTAAGGAAGAGATTTCGTCCTCAAAAACAAAAGTGGGAAACTTCTTCTTAAGAGCACTAATATTTTCCCAAGTGGCACCTTCCTCAGGTTGATCTTTTCACTTGTTTAAAGCTTGTCGACATACATGATGATGCGTACGTAAATCATGAAAGTCAATAATTTGTTCAGGTTCATGCGGTGAGGTAGGAGGTTCAACGAAATCAACCAGAATCTATTGGTCAATGACATTGTCGTCCCCATGTAATCGCTTACGTAAATGGCTTACATGAAACACTAGCTGGATACAAGAATGTGTAGGTAACAATAATTTGTAGGCACGATCATCCACTCGCTTGAGTATTTTGAAAGGCCCACAATATCATGGAGATAATTTAGGTGTTGGCCCAGTTTTTAGACTTTCTGAATGCTCTGGAATACGTAAAAATACTTCCTCCCCTTCCTCAAAGGTAACTTGTCGACGTTTCTCATCAGCGTACTTCTTATACCGATCATGTGCTTGTCAGACGTTCTGACGAGCGAGTTTCAGCATGTCCATGTGGTATCGGAGAAAATCCTTAACCTGTTGGAGTTTTTTGGTTGCCAACCCCACCGTAACAGGTGACCTAGGTTGAAAACCATACATGAGCATGAAAGAACTAAATCCAATCGTGACATGCTTAGCACTGTTGTAAGCAAACTCAAGAAGAGGTAGATATTCTTCCCAGTCTGTTTGTTTTATGCGCGTAGCATATCCTCTAGCACTTGGTTAACTCGTTCAGTTTGACCATCGATTTCTGGATGATCGGTTGTACTGAGGTTGAGTTGTGTACCCAATCGTTTAAAAACAGCCCTCCAAAAATGACTATTAAACTTGGGATCGCGATCACAGATAATGTTACTTGGCAATCCATACAACTTGTATAGGTTGTCCACAAATAACTTGGCTAATCCTAGGGTCTTAATCATTGATTCGGTATAAACTTACATAGTTTAGTCAACCAGTCTATGAACACCCATACTGAGTCATGACCTTGTACAGTGGTTGGTAAACCCACAATAAAATCCATAGAGATACTTTCCCATTTACCATTGGGAATCTCCAAAGGATGTAAGAATCCTCCTGCTTTCAGGCGCTCTGCTTTGTTAACTTGACATTTTTGGCAAGGCAAGACATAATCTTGAACAAAGTCATGTAAACCTGGCCAGTAAAACTGTCGTCATACGAGAGCATAAGTCTTTTTAATACCCGGGTGCCCTGTACTTGGACTGTCATGACATTCATAAAGAATTTGGTGCCGAATGTCTGTGTCTGTCGGTACACAAACTCTCCCCTTATGAAGTAGGTACCCATTGTCAATGGTAAAATTCTTCCATCATTGTAGTTCATCACTTGACAGAGGAGAACTGTGTGTGGAGGTTAACAATACACTACCAGCATTGGAGTGAGAAGGATCCCTCATTTGCACATGGCTCCACACTTTGGAATATGCGTCATTCTGCTCATATTTTTCCTTTAGAGAATCCAAAAATTCTCTACAAAGTTCCGTGAATAAGAGAGAATTGATCTCAGGCATACAACAAACAGGGTCAGCTACCACATTGTATCGTCCTTTATGATACCGTAGCTTTGTGTCATATTCATGAAGAATCTCAGCCCACTTGGCTTTTCGACCCTTCAAATTGGTTTGTTGTGAAACATGGAGACATTATTTGTATGGCGCTCAGTTTGAGATTGTGTTTGACCATGAAAGCATTAAATGGTTTAATTGCATAGAGTTCACGTTCATAAGCAGAATAATTCTGATGTGTTGAATCAAGCTTCTTTCTTTCAAATGCAATTGGCCACCCGTCTTATAGCAGGACTGCTCTAACAACACGATCACTGGCATCCGTTTCCAAAATGGATGGTTTAAAAGGATCTACAATAGCTAGAATTGGAGTTGTAGCTAATGCATCCTTGAGCGTATCAAAACTATGTTGTTGAGTGGGTCCCCACTGAAAAGCCTTGCCTTTGCCTTTCAGTTGGTTCGTCATGGGAATAGCAATATTAGCATAATTTTTAACGAACTGTCTATAAAAACTTGCAAATCCTAAAAAAAATTGTAACTCTTCTAGATTTTTAGAAGAAGGCCACTGTCAAATGGTATCCACTTTGGATTGATCCATGTGTAGCGCAATAGCCAAAATAACATGCCCAAGATAGTGAATTTCCTTCTTCAAAAAATCACACTTAGATTCCTTAGCATAAAATTGATTTGTTCGTAACAATTCAAACACCTGCCTCAGATGTTGTAAGGGTTCTTCCTCAGAAGCACTGTATACTAGAATGTCATCGAGAAAAACGATGACAAATTTGCCCAAGTAAGGCTTCAAGACACTATCCATAAGTTTCATGAATGTTGCGGGCGCATTGGTTAACCCAAAAGGCATAACCAAAAACTCGTAGTGTCCAAACCTTGTTCGGAATGCAGTTTTGGATACAACAGCAAGTCGAATACGTACTCGGTGATAACTTGACCGCAAGTCTATTTTCGTAAAACTACGAGCATGAGTGAGCTTGTCGAACAACTCATCCACGCGTGGCAATGGGTACTTGTTCTTAACAATAATCGCATTTAAGCCTCAGTAGTCGATGCACATGCGCATACTACCATCTTTTTTCTTCACTAATAGGATAGGAGAATTCCATGGTGAAGAACTGGGCTGGATAAACCCTCTACTAAGATAGTCAGCAAGCTGATGTTCCACCTCAGCAGCTTCAGAGTAACTTATGTGGTAGGGTGATTTACTTATTGGTTTACTGCCTGTAACCACATCGATGCTATGTTGCACCGATCGAGTTGGCGGTAATCCTGATGGAAAATCATTAGGAAAAACATCGTGAAATTCCTTTAGTAAATTTTTTAAATCACTAGCAAACTTTGCTTGTTGAGAAGTAGCCATTGGTGGAAGAGATGAGAAAAGCATGCGGTGTTGAGGAATGTTCAACAGATTCAATGTTAGATAGAAAATGAGACAATGAGTAACACAAGAAAACTTGATATTGGGACTGTCCCAAGGCCAACGGCCTTAGGGCTTGCTTAACAGTGAGAAAACAAAACTTACATAAGGACGGCTATGGTGTCGCTGCTGCCACGCGAGACTGATTCGTTGATGGGGGCGTACCCTATGCCTTTCACAGGTCGCTCTCGTGACGGGTTTTGCTGGGCTCGCGTGCGTGCACCCTCCAAGCGAAACAGTGCGAGGTTTGGGTGAGGTAGATTGCGTGTCCCTCCCCGCCTCAAGAGGCTCTACACACTCTCTTCCACTCCGGCGCCTTCCTCCCTTCGCAAGAGAGAATCCCCACAGCATGCAACATGCAAGAGCTTCTGAGGCTTTGAAGCACCACGCCTTCTTTCCCCCAAAAAAGTAACTTTGCTCTTGGTACCAGTGTAAAGATTGGGGTGACTAGACCCTGGAATCCACCTCCCAACCTCCCACTATATAGGCAGGCTCCTAGCCTTTTTCCCTAGCTGGATTCCCTTGTCCACATTGCCTAGTCTGACCCCTGGCCCCCTGGCCCAGTCCGTGACTCCCTGGCCTAGCTTGCCCTTATCCTGACATCAGACTTTTTAAATTTTGTGCACAATAAAAGAAAGAGAATGAGTCTCATAAGACAAAAACATTGTTCATTGAAAATGCATTTTCATTTGCTTACTCTAGTGTAGCATTGTAAGCATTGATAAGGTTCATATTATCCTTAAGCTAGGTTCCTTGCATCCATCTACCATCTTTAAAACGATAAGTCTTAAACTTAACAAGATATCATTTGATAACGTTACCATTTCTTAGTACCTTGTCTTCGCATCAAAGAATCGATTCAGGCTGCAACACCTCTTCTTGATCTTCGATCTCTGGCGGGTCCTCCATTATTGGTTCTTTTGGTGGCTCTCCTTTGTAAGGCTTGAGTAGGCTCACATGGTTAGCATTGTGAATGAGCCAATGGTTGGGCAGCTTTAACTAATAAGCCATCTCATTGATTGGCTTAAGAATTTTAAAAGAAAGGACCATAGTATTGATGGGAGCAAAGCCAACCCCGAACCCCGACGGCCTCTAAAACGTCGGGGACCGAATGGCCGGGCTCGAACCTGTCATTGGGTAAAGCGAACAAGAAGCACCACCTAGCTTTGAGCGACTAGGACGCAAACCACGATGATATGAACACCGCAAACTCACACACACACACACACACACACACACACACAGATTGAGATTTGCAAATGATGAAAGCCCTCGGGGGTGCGAGGGAGAATTATTTCTGTAGTATTTACAATGACCTTCCTTCCGGCGAGGCGGCACACCGTGGTGATAGAGAAGAAGGGAGAGAGAATGGTGAAAACTACTTGGTGCGTTCTCTAAGATGACTCAATGATTGTGAAGCTTGCTACCAAGAGCGTGTATACGTGTGTGCATCGACCACTAGAGTCCAGAGGTGGTCATGGCTCCCTTCGCATGGTGAAAATCCCAAGGCAAATCAACCAACAAGCCCCCCTCCCTGTGATGCCAATAGTGCCAACTCTTCCCACTACACTCTACCAAGTGCTGACCTCTCATGAACTGCCCCCTCCCCCCCCGATAGTGACCTCTCAGTGCCAATTTATAGGTGTTGGCTGCTTGGGTTATAGTAATTGTGGTGTGATTAGGGTAAGCTTAATCGGGGAGACAAAGCAAGTGGTGGGCCTGGTGTGGTTGACCCTTTCTTTGTTTTGGAAGGTTATTAAAAGATGAGAATCTCTAGGTGGGCCTTTGTGACCATCACCTAGAGAGAGGGAATTTACAAAGTGGGAATTTTACAATGGCTTGGGTGAAAACTGAAGAAATGATGAAAATAACCTATAAATTACTGAAAATGGCATCGTGGTTGCGTGTTGCCGGCAAATGGTGTGTTGTCGGTGCGTCGGTGTAGCGCGTACTTCTTTTCGGTCGACCGGGGTATGCCTTCGGCGCATTTCTCCTTTTTGTTGTTGGCGGCGCGTGCTTTGGGTCCTCGTTCTTTTTCGTTGTGGTTGTAGTCGTGGAATCCTTTGGTTTTTTTGGTTTATTTGTGGTGCGTATATGCGTGTGTGTGTGTGTGTACGTATGTGCATGTGGACGGATGTGTGTGTGTATGTAGATGTGGGTGTGCATGCGTGCATGGGAACGGGCTTATTATGTATATAATATATATACTATATATTTTTTTATTTTTTTTTGGCTCTGTTGACGGTTGGCGACCTGCTACGCGAGGATGAGGGGTGGGGGGGGATGGTGTGTGTGTGTGTGTATGTGTGTAAGCATGGGGTGTGTGTGTGTGTGGTGTGTGTGTAGAGAGAGAGAGAGAGAGAGAGAGAGAGCGAGAGAGAGAGAGAGAGAGAGAGAGAGAGAGATTTTGCTACGCCTGTACATGCCAAGAGGGAGAGAGACTACGGGCGGGGGCTGGAGCCGTAACAGAGCGCGAGAGAGGGAGAGGGGATTGGAGGTGATGAGGAAGGGAGAGGATGAGGGTGTGTGAGTGTGTGGTGTGTGTGTGTAAAGAGAGAGAGTGCTCCGGCTTCTTGTGATGTGCCTTCGGGCTGAGAAGAGCGAGAGGGAGAGAGAGAGAATTTCCGGGTGGGCTAAGCATGCAGAACGCGCGAGAGAGGGAGAGGGATGGGGTGAGGTGGGTGTGGATAGAGAGAGAGAGAGAGAGAGAGAGAGAGAGAGAGAGAGAGAGAGAGAGAGAGAGAGAGAGAGAGAGAGAGAGAGAGAGAGGGAATCTATATGGAGGGTGCCCACCGTTGGGGGGGGGGGGATATTATTCTCTATCTTGCATGGTGTCTCAAGGACGAGAGGAGGGGGGGGAGTCAATGGTGTGGGAGGGGGAAGAGGGTGGGGATAGCGGGCCAAGGGAGGGAGAATGAAGCCGAGGGTGAGGCGAGCGGGTGGGGAAGAGAGAGGGAATATTTTATGTCCATTGGCTTGCATGGGGTGTGTGTGTGTGTGTGTGTGGATAAGAATACGGGAGAGAGCGAGTTCGTGTGTGGTTATGGGCTCGGTGTAGCAGGAGCACGAGAGAGAAAGCGAGAGAAGGGGGATGGGTGCTCGAGGCTTGCGCCTGGCCGAGGGTGGCCAGTGAGGGGGTTATTAGGGTCAACAAGGTGTCGATAAGAGAGAGGGGATATTAGAGAGAGGTACGTAGGGAAAATGAGAGAGAGAGAGATATCTCAGTCGATGCCCGTTGGGGGAATAAAACTACAGGGAGAGAGAGAAGGGGTATCCGAAGCTAAGGGCGGCCGGCTGCGCTGGGGCATAGACAAGCGAGGGCATGAGGGTGATAAGGCCATCCAATAAAAGGGGGGGGGGGGGGAGGGGGTAACCCTATGCCCGTAAAAGCGTCATGAGGTTGACCAGGTGTTGCCGAGCCTTCCAACAGTGTCGCCAAGGCTCCGGCAGAGGAAAAATAATTTTTTTAAATTTTTCTTTTATTTCCAAAAATCGGCCATCATTAGCCCTCTCCTTTTGGCTAGAGGCATTCATGCTTCTAGCCCTTCCTCTGCATCTTTAGCTGTGGAGTTAGAGGGTTCTCCCTCTTCCGGAATGTCTAGCATGAATTCTGGATCAAACCTAAGAAAATACCTTTTCAGTCTCCATCCATTGACCCTAGTCTTGTGAATTCTCCCATCTGCTTCCATCAGCTTATAGCTGTCGTTTTCATAGTGTTTCTTGATGATGAATGGCCCTTCCCATCTGGGTTGAAATTTCTTGTCCTTCCTGGTGTCGAATCTGTTGTCGTATCTCAGCATTAACATACCTTTTTCGAGTCCCTTTTCTTTAATCCCTTAATTGAAAGTGAGCCAGCGTCGTTCTGCATGTGTTGCATAGTGATTGATTGTTTCTTCCCTATCTAGTTGGAGCCTCTCCAGATCCAAGATGTGGTTTCGGAGATTTACAATTGGATGATGTATCTGGCTAGCCAAAACTCGTAAGCTGGCTATCTATACCTCAATGGGTAGAATTGCCTCCTTCCCATAAACTAGATAGAAAGGGGTGAAGCCTAATGATGTTCGGAACGTTGTTCAGTAGGCCCAAAGAGCTGCCATGAGATGTTTATCCGAGTCCTCTGTGTGATTGTTGACCTGCTTTGGATGATTTTGCAAATCATTCCGTTTACCTTCTCTACCAGACCATTGCATTGTGGATAGTATGGTGTGGAATGTCGGCGTGTCTTCTTCATCAGTTCTCCCACCAAATCACCTCTGAATCCTGGTCCTCTATCTGATATTATTTCAAGAGGAGTGCCAAAACGGCAACAGATATGCTCAAAAATGAACTTTGCTACCTCTTGGGCTATAATGCGGGTGGTGGCTGTTGCTTCCGCCCATCGAGTCATATAGTCTACACCCACTATGATGTACAGTTTACCTGATTGGGCCCTTGGTAAAGGACCAATTGCATCTATTCCCCATTTCTCAAATGGACCATATGAGATAATAGAAGTTTGTGGCTTGTAGGTTAATATGCGATCACTGGCCACTTGACAAGCCTTACATGTTTTACACTAATGGTGTACATCCCTGTTCAAACTAGGCCAAGAGTATCCTGCTTGTAGAATCTTCCTACTGGTGATATCTAGAGCAAAATGACCGCCGCAGATGCCATCATGGCAACTTGAAATTACCTCTGCGATCTCATTGGAGGTTGGCACCCGCCTGAGAATTTGATCCTTGCCCTTACAATACAAGTGGTCGTTTACAAGGCGGTACCTAGTAGCCTTCCTCACCAACCATTGTTTCTAGCCTTTGGTGTATCCTTCCGGACATTCTCCTGTATCTAAAAAACTGACGACATCAAGCATAGCATCACTACCTTGAAAGAGGGGTAGCTTCAGTTCGATGGCTCCTACAGGAACGTCTTGTATTCTTTCTTTGGCTAGAGCATCTACCTCCTGATTTTCTGCTATGGGGAAATGAAATAGTTTCATTGCTTCAAACTTCCTTAGAAGATCCTTAACTTGGCGTAGTTGACCAAGTAAAACCTGATTCTTACAAACCCAGGTGCCATTTATCTGCCTTATTAAAAGCAAAGCATCGCCAAACACATTTAGGCGCTGAATTCCTTGTGAGATACATTGTTCCAACCCAAGAATTAGGGCTGCATACTCTGCTTCATTGTTGGAGTGGGAGTGTAATAACTGCCCAATGGAGAACATTCTTTCTTGTTGTTCATTGAAAATGACTATGCCTGCTGCAGACTGGTCCATTGTTCTCTTGTATGCTCTGTCAAAGAAAAGAGAGTGAGCTCTTTCTAGCCTAGGACTCTCTACCATTGGTGTTTCTTCCTTTGCTTCTATGTTGACCTTCAGCTTCTTCTCATAATGGCGATGAGTGAGAATTCCCGCTAAAGTAGCCCTAGTGGAGTTTTCTACTTGCATGGTGTAGTCAAACTCTTGTAATCTAATTAACCACTTTGAGATCCTAGATGAGACATCCATGTGTCACATTACATATGGGAAAACCTCTTCCATTTTCAGGATTACAAAGGGTCTAGCCAGGAGATAGGAGTGGAACTTTGTGGTAGCAAACATTAGTTCCAGAACCATGTGTTCTACTTCGGTAAATCCCTTTTCTGACGGGGTCATGACACAACTAGAGAAGTAAATAGGACGAATGAAAGAATTTTGGGGCTCCTTTTGCATTAGCACGGCTCCGAGTGTATCACTTCCTACACTAGGGTTCACATAAAATGGCTCGTCCCACTTAGGAGGTGAAATAGTGGGAAGCTTAACTAGGATTTGCTTTACCTCAGTAAATTGCTTCTCATTCTCTTCACTCCATGACAAGACATCCCTCTGGGTGAGTTGTTGTAGGGGAAGGACCACTTGAGATAGCAAGTGAATGAACCTGCTTAAGTATCTTACCTTCTGAAGGAAAGAAACCAGCTGCTTAACGGTGGTGGGTGACGACAAAGATACGAGGGCTTGAATCTTGCTAGGGTCAGTCTCAATCCCTTTTGATGAAATTACATGGCCAAGGAGAGTGACTTTGCTTTCACCAATGTGACACTTATCCACGTTGAGCTGGCCACCCAAGGTTTGCAGCCTAGTTAAGCTGTCATAGACTTTGCTTAAATGAAGGGCTCGTGAACTATAGATGCAAAAATCATCTATGAAAACCCGTATTGATGTTCCAAAGTAGGGTTGGAAAAAAAAGGTCACATAGCGCTGAAATGTGGCCGGGGCGTTAGTGAGGCCAAACGGCATCACTCTGTAAGAAAAGCATCCCCACGGTGTGATGAAGGTTGTCTTCTTCTGATCTTCTTCCGCAATGCTAATCTAGAAGTATCCTGAGTAGCCATCGCACACTGTGTATCGTTCGTGACCTGCCACTCTTAGTATTTCATCCTGGAATGGGAGGGGAAAGTGATCCCTCTTTGTGGCTGCATTGAGAGGTTTATAGTCCACACAGATTCTCCACTTACCTTTTTTTTGTGGTGTGACTACTACTAGGGAGACCCACTCTGAGTCTTTGATAGGGTAGATGAAACCTACTTGTAGCAAACTTCTCACTTTCTTAAGTAGTGCCTCTTGTTGGATCACTCCAAGTCTTCTGAGCTTCTGTACTACGAGTTTATTGCCTTCCTTGAGTTTTATGTGGTGTTGCACTACTGTAATTCCTGTGATCTTATCATAGCCATCAATGAAAAAATTAGTGAATTTACCTAGCATGGAGACATACTCCTTCCTTTCTTCATCGGTTAGCTCATTTGAGAGAATTTTTTGTAACTTACCTGCATCCTCCAAGGACTGCATACCTGATGATCCCTCTTGGTTCAGGGGTGTTTTAGATTGTGTCAATCTCTTTGGGTCTTTAAGAATAACCCCCATCACTTCGATGCTACTGTCACTTCCATCGGTGGTGGTTGTTTCTTCTCCTAAGGTAGATGAATAGTCGCTGGTGGACTCATCTTCTGAAGCCTCCAAGATCATGTTGCGCTGCTTTCCAGTCCTCATGTCATAGATCCCTTTAGCGTCCTTCATCTGAATCATTCCGGTGCTCCAATCTTGTTTAGCTTCCATAGCCATAAGCCAAGGCCTCCCAAGAATGATGGGGTAGCCCTCCCCTTTGTGTGGCATGACGAAGATGTCTACCTCCACTTCTGTATTAAATACCTTTACTTTGACCGCGTTCACAATGCCCACGCATTTCACTCGTGCATTGTTTGCCATTTTGGCTCGGGAGGGTGCCGGCTTACTTACCTCTAGACCTAGATGGTGCATCATCTTTTCACTCATGACGCATATTTGCGCGCCACCATCTATGTAGACATTTGAGATCGTTTGCCCCTTGATGTGAGCATCCATGGTTGGTAGGATGTCGTCGAGATCCCTTCCAGAGATAGCCCCAGCTATCCTGGGTCTTGATTTCCTGGTGCTTACCATTTTTGTCCTTTGCCTCCTCATCCTTGGTGCAAGGTGGAGTAATTGGGGCCAATTTATCTTCAGGCCTTGCATTAACACATCCTGAACTAAGTCATAGGGTTTTGCATACTCACCTAGTGAGAAGTCCACGATGTCTATCTTCCGTCGCGGTTTAGCTGCTTGCTTGCTAGACTTGACCTTCCCTTTCATCTTCTCTTCTCTTTGAGAGGCTTCCTCGTGCCTGTCACGCTTCAATCCCATGGAATCCACTTCTTCTACCTTCGCTTTTCCTTTGTGCTTCTCTCGAGCTGATTCTTCTACCTTTGCCTTCCCTTTAGCCTCCAAGCTAATAACACTCACCGCTTGGTTTCACAGTAGGTGGTGGGGGTAGTGGTGGAATGAGAGGTTGGGGTGGTGGTTGCTGTGGTATAGGTGGTCGAAGGATTTGGACCGGTGGGATCAGTCCTGGTTGCCTAGGTTGTGGTGGTCTTGCTCTTGGCGAAGAGATCTGATTCTGTCTCCCCCCTCTATTGAAATTTTTCCTCCTTGGGTGTGGGCAGTAGTACATTCCATGGTCATATTCCCTGCAGTTGTAATAGTGGTACTCTTGGTTCTACCTTCGTTGTCCTCTTCCTTGTTCTGGATTCTTGACAGGTGTATGCCCTTGTTGCACCAGATGCACAGATAAACTCTCTAGTTGGGTGGTGATGCGTGGGTGGTGATGCGACTCAGCAGGTCTTGCTGTTCTTCTGATGCCTCTTGCTGTTGGGCTCTATGATTGGCTGTTGCAGTCACCGGGGGTTGGTCGGGCCGAGCTTGTTTCCTCTGACTCATTTACTCTTGCTTGCATGCGCAGCTTCTTGTCTTTAAGGCGGGCTACTTTGACTGCCAACTCATATGTTGTAGGAAACCTTCCCTTCACCTTCTCTCTAAGCGGCGACCATAGACCAGCAATGAAACGGTCCTTCTTTAGGAAATTAGGCACTCCTTCAACTTCCTCCAGTGAGGCAACCAATCTCTCCCATAAGTCCACAAATTTGGACTCGTAGGTGGCATACTCTAGCAGACCTCCCTGCTTTAATTATGTCAGTAGCTACCATAGCTTCTCCGAGGTTGTGCCTCCACCAAACCTCTTTATAAAAGCAGCCCTTTACACATCCCATGCATTCTTGGTAGCCTGAGGAAATGCATTATACTAGGACTTGGCCTCTACTTTCATCAGTAGAGGAAAAATTCTAAGTCGTGAAGCGTCGTCATCTTTGTTGGAGACAACACAAGCAATGTCGAAATCATCCAAAAAGTCAGTAGTGAGATCTTCTCCCTTCTTTCCACTGAACATGGGGAAAGAAACACTTGCCATGGTAGTGACTCAGAAAATTACAAACCTTTTTTTTATTATTATTATATATTAACAACAGTAGCGGCTCATAACGGCTTTTTACAGGGTTAGGTGGATAGGTTAAAACAGGATAAAGATAGAAACATTAAAGGAATGATGGTAAATTTATATGGGGAGAATGATAGGGTTTGGGGAATTGAGGATTTCTCCTACTACCGACGCACCGAATAGGTATACGATCTTCTGTTGGTAGAAGACTTTCCTATCCACATAGATATTCACATGCATATGCTGCAAGAATCTGAACGGGAATGCTCTCGGCCCATTTTCCATCTTGCACAGAGGGTGGAATACTCACTTATACTCTTACCGTGCCAGTGTTGATGAGTCAGCACATCCACAGGAGGTCGTCGCCTTTCATGGGATCTACCTTTCCTTCGTCGCTCAGCACGTACGAGGTGATGGCGACATGTCTGACCACTCCCAGCCTCTTCGCTAGTAGCAATTGCAGGTAATTTCTGTAGTCGGCGTGCTGCATGAATTCTGCTCCATTCAGTGGCAACTCGTCCCCAGTCCACTGGGTTTCACCCATGGTGGAGAGCTTCTTCAGGATAAGTTGTACAGGGAGAGGAGGAAGATCCTCTACCCGTCTTCCATAACAGCGAGAGCAGTAGCCGAACCACTCTTTCCTAGGACATGGGAATCTTCTTACCATTTCTTCTTCAGGATTGTCGAAGTGGATTGGTAGCACTTGCATGCGTCATGAAAATCGGTAGGCGACCTTCCGCCACTTAGCTTCGGATGACTTCCTCTTTGGCAAGCTGGGTACAACCCGGCTTTCTGAGCTTGAAGCACTTAGGCTTGGCTAGATGCTTCTCCCTTCAGGATCATGTGTGTCCAGACTGGCTTAACTTCTCCTTACCTTTGGCTCGAGCAGCCCCTTTAGGCCACTTTGGGGTAAAGGTTATAACTTTAATTGCAAATGCTTTAGGGAAAAGAGGCCTCACCGTTTTCTTTCCTTCTTTGATGTGAATGACTTCTTCACGATGAATGTCAATGTAGACGATTTCAGCCCTTTCGCTGCCTTCGTTGCTGGCACCCATTGACAGTGTGTCTTGGTTGACAACAGTGATGGCACTTCACCGTCCTCCCACCTGATGCTCTCAATTTGTGGTTAGAACGAGCAACACGAGATGGAGAATTTACCTCTTGAATGCTGATGACACTGTAGCCTGGCAGTAGTACTTCAATGAAGGCGGCTAGCACCTCCTTCGTCTCCTCTTCTTCCGTCCTCCAGTTTCCTTCAGCCATTCGTCCATGATTGATAGTGGGCGTCACTTTCAACATTGTAAACCGAAGGGTCTTAGAAGCCCTCCTCAGTGGGGGCACCAAATGACGAGCAAAGCGAACCCCGAACCCCGACGGCCTCTAAAACGCCAGGGACCGAATGGCCGGGCTCGAACCTATCACACGGTAAAGCGAACAGGAAGCACCACCTAGCTTTGAGCGACTAGGACGCAAACCACGATGATATGAACACCGCAAACTTACACACACACACACACACACACACACACACACACACACACACACATAGAGATTGAGATTTGCAAATGATGAAAGCCCTCGAGGGTGTGAGGGAGAATTATTTCTGCAGTATTTACAATGACCTTCCTTCCGGCGAGGCGGCACACTGTGGTGATAGATAATTAGGGAGAGAGAATGGTGAAAACTACTTGGTGCGTTCTCTAATACGACTCAATGATTGTGAAGCTTGCTACCAAGAGCGTGTATACGTGTGTGCATCGACCATTGGAGTCCAAAGGTGGTCATGTCTCCCTTCGCATGGTGCAAATCCCATGGCAAACCAACACACAAGCCCCCCTCCCCGTGATGCCAATAGTGTCAACTCTTCCCACTACACTCTACCAAGTGCTGACCTCCCATGAATTGCCCCCCCCCCCCCGATAGTGACCTCTCACTGCCAATTTATAGGTGTTGGCTGCTTGGGTTATAGTAATCCCGGTGTGATTAGGGTAAGCTTAATCCGGGAGACAAAGCAAGTGGTGGGCCCGGTGTGGTTAACCCTTGCTTTGTTTTGGGAGGTTATTAAAAAATGAGAATCTCTAGGTGGGCCTTTGTGACCATCACCTAGAGAGAGGGAATTTACAAAGTGGGAATTTTACAATGGCTTGGGTGAAAACTGAAGAAATTATGAAAACAACCTATAAATTATTGAAAATGGCATCGTGGTTGCGTGTTGCTGTTGGGGTTCATCAACACACACAGAACTTAGGTGTTGACAACATGATGTCACACACACCAAAGACACAGTTAAACAAAGCGAAACACACTCAACTCATCAGCATTTCACCATTCACCAAATTCCAACACAGCAGACTGAAGAACAAACATGAATCATAGAGCAAGAGACTACACAGTTTGATTCATCTTGGTCCAAGGATAACTTCCATTTCAGCCACAATTACATACTCGCGTGAACCAGCATGACCTTTAAATAGTATCTTCTGGCAGTTATAACAGTTACATCCGATTGACCAAAATCCGACTTATCAAAACTCCGACTCACTAAAATCCGATTGACTAAGAGTTGATTAATCAAACATAAGTACAAGTAATGATTTGGTGCAGGGTCAACAGTTGCCGGTGAATGGTGTGTTGTCGATGCGTTGGTGTAGCGCGTACTTCTTTTCGGGGTCAGCTGAGGCATGCCTTCAGTGCATTTCTCCTTTTTGTTGTTGGCGGCGCGTGCTTTGGGTCCTCCTTCTTTTTCGTTGTCGTTGTAGTCGTGGAATCCTTTGGTTTTTTTTGTGTATTTGTGGTGCGTATATGCGTGCGTGTGTGTGTGTGTGTATGTATGTGCATGTGGGCAGTTGTGTGTGTGTGTATGTAGATGTGGGTACGCATGCGTGCATGGGAACGGGCTTATTATGTATAATATATATATATATATATTTATTTATTTATTTTATTTATTTTTTTATTTATTTTTCTCTGTTGAGACGGCTGGCGGCTTGCTACGCGAGGATGAGGGGTTGGGGGGGGGGGGATGGGGTGTGTGTGTGTGTGTGTAAGCATGGGGTGTGTGTGTGTGGTGTGTGTGTAGAGAGAGAGAGAGAGAGAGAGAGAAAGAGAGAGAGAGACTGCGGGCGGAGTGGAGCCGTAATAGAACGAAAAAGAGGGAGAGGGGATTGGAGGTGGTGAGGAAGGGAGAGGATGAGGGTGTGTGAGTGTGTGGTGTGTGAGTGTAAAGAGAGAGAGAGTGCTCCGGCTTCTTGTGATGTGCCTTCGGGCTGAGAAGAGCGAGAGGGAGAGAGAGAGAGAATTTCCGGGTGGGCTAAGCGTGCAGAACGCGCGCGAGAGGGAGAGGGATGGGGTGAGGTGGGTGTGGATAGGAGAGAGAGAGAGAGAGAGGGAATCTATATGGAGGGTGCCCACCGTTGGGGGGGGGGGGGATATTATTCTCTATCTTGCATGGTGTCTCAAGGACGAGAGGAGGGGGGGGAGTCAATGGTGTGGGAGGGGGAAGAGGGTGGGGATAGCGGGCCAAGGGAGGGAGAATGAAGCCGAGGGTGAGGCGAGCGGGTGGGGAAGAGAGAGGGAATATTTTATGTCCATTGGCTTGCATGGGGTGTGTGTGTGTGTGTGGATAAGAATACGGGAGAGAGTGAGTTCGTGTGTGGTTATGGGCTCGGTGTAGCAGGAGCGCGAGAGAGAAAGCGAGAGAAGGGGGGTGGGTGCTCGAGGCTTGCGCCTGACCGAGGGTGGGACCGAGGGTGGCCAGTGATGGGGTTATTGGGGTCAACAAGGTGTCGGTAAGAGAGAGGGGATATTAGAGAGAGGTACGTAGGGAAAATGAGAGAGAGAGAGAGATGGAGAGAGATATCTCAGCCGATGCCCGCCGGGGGAATAAAACTACAGGGAGAGAGAGAAGGGGTATCTGAAGCCGAGGGCGGAAGCCGAGGGCGGCCGACTGTGTTGGGGCATAGACGAGCGGGGGCATGAGGGTGATAAGGCCGGCCAATCGAAGGGGGGGGGGGGGGGGTAACCCTATGCCAGTAAAAGCGTCATGAGGTTGACCAGGCGTTGCCGAGCCTTCCAACAATGTCGCCAAGGCTCCGGCAGAGGAAAAATAAGTTTTTTTTTTCTTTGATTTCCAAAAATCGGCCTTCAGTATCTTTTTGCTAGTTTAGCATGATACTCTTGGTGGCTCGTAGGATTCTTGCCCGTAGTATGCCTTAGATGAGCCTTGAGACAATTATTTTTTTTAAAGGCTAAGGCTCTTCTGTGCTTATTAGCAGCAGCCCTTTTTGCCTTTGCTGTGAGATGGATATAACCTTTTTAATGTTTGGAAAAGATTCTTGTAAGTCTTGGCTATATTCATCAGCATCGAAGATCTTCCCATATATAACCTCAAAAGGTGCTTTTCCCATAGAAGTATGTACAATGTCATTGTACGTGTACTCTATAAGAGGTAGGTTCTTCTCTCATCGAGAACATTGATCTACTTCCATGACATAGGCTTTTAGTAGATTCAAGAATCTTTAGATTAGTAAAGAAATTTAATCTACTTCCTAGATTCTCAAAGAGACCCTTCTTAAAAAATTTGGTCATTCTAGGATTTTTGTTCGACACTATGGATGTTGGCAAGCTATGATACTTGAAAATTTGAGATCTAAAGAGGGTTGCCATTTGATGTGCCTTAATAGTCTTTTTGACAGGCATAGAGTGTGTTTTCTTGCAAATCTTGTCAACTGAAACAATCCAAGTTTCTTCCCTCGATCAAATTTCAATTTTTGGTATACCACGCATTTTGAAACATACTCTTGTATGTTTACTTTTCATGGTAGACTAGAAGAAATACATTTCTACTCCTTGAAGTGTAGATTATGGAGACCCTCTTTGCCCCACATAAGGAGAAGCATGGGATTCATACATGACTTTCTTATTGTATTGGTGAGTAACACATAGCCTATTGCCATTTGGAAGATAACCATCCTCCAAGGTGAATGGTTCTTTTTTTTTTCTTTCCCTAATGCTAAGGCTGTAGTTATGTACTTAAAGTCTTGGTCAATAGCATACTCATTTATCATAAAAGATAGATCATTGTGAGTTGCTATAGACACCACATTTACCCTTGGCCATTGTGAAAGTGCATTGACCACTTCATTGTGCTTGCCAGCAATGTGAGCAATATGAAAATTAATTGCCAAAGAAAATTTGTCCACCTCATTTGTTTGTTGGAAAGCTTGGTTTGCATCATGAAGTACTTGAGACTTTGTGATCCATTTGTAGGATGAATGGAGCCCCCAAGAGTTAGTGCTTCCATGTGTCTAGGACATGTAGAAGAGCTTAAAGGTCTTTTTCCTATGTGCCCAAGACCTGTTCATCGGTATTGAGCCTTCAACTCTCATATGCTATGGCATGCCCTTCTTAAAGCAAAAATACTCAAAGACAATCACCACAAGCATCATATGCTATGGCATGCCCTTCTTAAAGCAAAACTACTCGAAGACAATCACCACAAGCATCACATTGGACCTCAAATGGCTTTGAGAGATCCGGAAGCATAAGGACTGGTTGTGAGGCAAGCTTCTCTTCGAGCTTGTCAAAAGCATTTTATGCTTTAGCAATCCATGAGTACTTAACGTTCTTCTTTGTTAAGTCATGAAATGTCCTACTATTTGAGAGAATTTGCTATGAAGCGTTTATAGTATGTAGACATACAAATAAATCTTCTTAGCTCATGTAGATTTCTTGAATTAGGCCATGCTTTTATTACCTCTCAGTTTGATGGATCCATACGGATACCTTCTTGAGAGATAATGTGACCTGAATAGTGAATCTCTTGTTTTTAAAAAATCACTTTTCTTTTTATTAATGAAAATCTTATTCTCTCTCACAACTTGAAAGATTACTTGGAGGTGTCACTTGTACCCCTCAATAGAATTTGAGTGGCCTGAGGATTTTTGTCCATTGTGAGTTTGAATGCGGCTAGAGAATTTGCCAGGCCAAAACTTGTAACTTATCAAATAGATCTTCTACCCATGGAAAGTTTTTTTTTTTTTTTTTAACGATTCTATTTAGTGCTCTATAGTCAACACACATGTGATATGTACCATCTTTCTTTTGCACTAAAAGTACTGGTGGACAGAATGGAAAGGAGTTAGGCCTCACCATTCCGTTTTCCACCAATCCATGCACTTGTCTCATGATCTCCTCTTGTTGAGCTTGTGAAACTCAATAAGGAGGTTTATTATGCCGTGATCTTCTTAGTAGAAGCTCTACTGCATGGTCATCATCCCCTCATTTTGGAGGTAGCTCACTAGGGATATCAATAAAAACATCTTGGATCCATTTAGGAAATTAGACAACTCTAATTCCTCTTGATTCCCTTTATTGCTCATTTTGGACAGGAGAGATAAAAGAAAGTCTTCTTTGTCGACGTAGCTTTGGACATGAAGCCTCAACTTCCTAATCGAGGGAGTAATAGAGGCTTGATGTCCCTTGAAATTTGTGTCAACAGTTACAATATCTCCCATCTCAAAAGCTTGAATGCCCAACTTAGTGGCCAACTCCGTTGATATGAAGTAGTGAGTAGAGCCATGTTCAAACAAGATGAAGGAATCATACTCCCTTACTTTTCCCCAAGCATAGGAGAGGTATGAGCCTTTGCAATGAGTATCCTCTTTTGGAGATTCAACCATGGAAGCTCTAGGAGTGTCTTTGAGTACATTTCTTTTGGGGCAAGAATGATAACCATGTCCTTGCTCCCCACACTTAAATCATTTATGGTCTTTACGAAAGGCCTCTAATTCTTTGGAGAGAGATTATTTTCACCTTTGTAAGCTCCTTTCTCCTTGGCCTTATTGTTGTTGGTGTTGGTGTTGCCTTGAGAAGAGTTTTGAGCATTGCTCTTCCCTTTTGCTTCATTTTGATCCTTGTTTTCCATGGGCTTGAAATTTCTTCTCACCCCTTGTTGGAAATTGATCCTTGAAGCAACCATAGAGGTGGATGACTTTGATGATAGTGCTAGGACGTTGTGAGTTGACATACTCGGCCATTTCTTCATGTAATACCTTACAAAATTGTTGCTTTTGGTCGGAGAAGTCTATCCTTTGAAAGACTGTAGCTTTGAGATGTAAATCCCAAAACTTCTCTACATATTTGTGGATAAACTCATTGAAGAGCAGCTTCAAACTTTGCTATTTGGTGAGCACTTTGTCCTTGGCATCACTTTCAAGGAATTGCTTCATTATGGAAACTTGTAAAGTTTTCCATGTCTTTGGGGCCTCGCTGTTGCCACGAAGGCTAGCCCACCATTGATGAGTACGTTTCTGGAAGTGTGTAGCTACATGGCGTAGCTTGGAGGACTCCGTGAAGCCCTCGTTTCCAAAGGTCGCATCAAATTGTTGGATGAAGGCCAATACTTTGTTGATGGCACCAAAGGTATTTGTGAGCTGTTGTACGAGACTTGCAAGCCCGGTGTGTGGGATGAGGGCATGCATCGTGTGCAGTTGGGAGTGGGAGGCTTCCTCGCATGGGTCTAAGACCTAGCTTGGAACCCTGTTGCTCGTTCTGTCTGAGGGTTACGCGAGGCCTGCGTCCCATCTTACGCGCGCTGAATTTGATTTCTTTTTGTGTGAAGTTCCAAGGCTTAAGCGCGATTATTGTCTAAGGAGGACTTGCGATTATTATATAATCTGAAGCACGATTATTGTCTAAGGAGGACCTGCGATTATTGTCTAAGAAAAAAAGCTTATATTACTTGCTTGAGAGAGAAATTATCTCTATAAAGCCTTTTTTCCTTAAGCTCCCTTTCTAGAATTAGTCTTCATTACACCTGAATCTCCCTTTTGTGACTTGTTGTCGGTGGGGCCTTTCATCGCACCATGGTGAGCTCCTCTAAGCCGTCCTACGCCGAAGCAGTGGCAAGCATAAAGAGGTCGGCGATCGAGCAGCCCGACGCTCTGAAGACTATCGATCCGATAGGCGAATTTGCGAAACCGGGTGCCAATGATAGAGGTCAAAGCTCCCTTATTAATAGAAGTAAGGAGGAACTCAAACAAAGAAAGATATAGGTGGAAAAAGACCTAGCGACAATCCTTTGTGCACTATCATTGAATAAAAGGTCACTTGAAGATTCGGCGACGCAAGAGGATACTGTTGAAGTGGCCAAAGGAGACAGAGCTTTCCAAGCACTCAAGAAGGCGCTCCCGTAGCATGTCGAGGAGGAAGATGCCGTTATGGTGGTTGTTCCCACTGCCATTGTGAAAAGACAACTTGTGGAGGTTGCAAATTCCACTCCGATCTTTTGGTTTATGGGGAGAGTTCCCAATAGAATTGAGCTCAATAACTGGCTCTGCAGTCCACTGGTTCTGAATCAGCACGGCTCGATAATGTTCACCCAATATATAGCGAAAGGATTCGTGTCAGTTCAGTTCAACAACAGTGCAATGGTTGAGAGGATTTTGGCAAAAAGCCCACTATTCTTCAATCACGCGCTTAGTATGCGTACTCTCTTGGGACCCTCTGTATGAATCTAATGAGGCATTCAAGGATCTTCTCCCAGTATGGGTGGAGTTTGTCAACCTCCCCATATGGCTTAGGAAAAACTTGAAGGACCTTGCAGCTTCGCTTGGTGATCCACTTTTTGTCCCATCTGCCAGAGCCTCGAGTGTAGCAGCAAACAAGGTCTGTATCTGGTGGGATCTGTGGAAGCCACAACCAAAGAACTTGGTGGTGAATGTTGGGGTAGGACTAAAGATCATTTCTCTGAACTTTAACACCTTCTTCGGGGCCTGCTTCAAATGCAACAAATTTGAGCATTATGCAAGGCGTGTCCCGCTGAGGTGCTAAAGCCTACAGACCAAATGATGGGGAGAACCGAACTACACAGGGTGGCACGAATGCAGTAGATCCAACAAAGAAGCCTACTGAAAATCTTAGCAAGGCACAGGGTGGTCAAAATAAAGTCAACTCGGATAAAGATGTGGAGAAACAAGATCATGGAAACCGAGGTAAGGGCAAGACCACCCAAAGCTATCGCTTTTCATCCACCGCTAAGCAAAGAACGGCCACCCCAATAATGCAGAAGATTGTGATGTCTCCAACTCTTAGGTCAAAAGATGAGGGTTGGCAACAAATATCTCATATTTCATGTAAATGGCTCAAAGCGCAGGCTAGGGCCTTGGGACAAGGTCTCCCACCGGATTTCCCAAAGCCTCCTTTCCTATATGACAACTTATTCGAAGTTTTGGGAAAGATGAATCAAGAGGACTTCTTCACTTCCAAGCTAGATACCATGGAGGTTCCAGCATAAAAGGAGCCAATGGAAGAGGACAACCTAAATGGGAACTCTAATGAAAAGTTCCTAGAGGTAGAAGAATTTGTCCCCCTTTCCCAATGATGGATACTCTCTCTATTCAATCTTGGAACGTGAAGGGATTAAAAACCCAGAAGAAGGGAACTCTCTTCTGGAAAGAAGTGAAGAAAGAGAAGGAAGTCAATTGCTGGGCCATCCAGGAGAACCATTTGGATGCTCGTGGCAAGAGAAAACAGGCTGTAGGAAAAAAAAGTTATCTTTTATGCGGAAGGAAGTGACAGTTTCAATGGTGTCTTGTTCATCGCTGACAAATATCTCGAGCCAAAGATGGTTCTAAACCACCCCTCCAGAAGAGTCCTTGGTGTTAGAATTAGATGGGACGATCAACCTATCACCATAGTAAATGTTTACGGCCCTTGCAACGCAAAGGATAGAGCTAAATTGTGGATGCGGCTCAGGGATACTCCGATCGAAGGGGAGTGGCTGATGGTTGGGGATTTCAATATGGTTGAGAAAAGTAAGGACATAACAAACTCTGCCAGTATAATGGCTGGCTTAGAAAAGTCTAAATGGTTGAGCTTATGTGAGAAGTGGGCTATGATTGACTTGTGGGAAGTGGGCCCATGGAACAACATGCCTAGATTCACCTACACAAGCCTTCAGTATGTCCGCACTGCGTCCCGGTTGGACAGATGCTACTTCTCTCATCAAGTTGATTGGATCTCATCGACATTAGAGATGAAGCTAATCTCAACAAAAAGCCTCTCCCATCACATGCCATTACACTTACAACTCAAGAAAGATAAAGGGGGGGAGCAATCCCCGAGAGGGGAGAAAAAGCTTCTGGTTACAGGGACACACCTGTTCAAAGACCCTCTTTTCAAAAGCATCACCAAGAAAGCATTGGGAAAGCTCAAGAAAGATGTGGGGATGAATAAACCTAGTGCTTGGAATCTATTTGTTCAGAGTGTACAAAAACCTATTAAAACTTCGGGTCCTCGGGTTAAAAAAGCCAATGAGGCACATATCAAACATCGCACAGAGGAGGTAGTGCAATTAGCCTCTAGGAAGGCTGCCGGACTGGCTACCGAGGATGAGCACAAGCGATGGCTTGAAGCTAAATCTCACCTAGCCAATGAACAGCTAGAGGAAATCAAGAAGGCGAGATTTCTCTCTAGGTAAACTTTCCTTCAACCAGAGCCTTCGAACCAAGAACATTTTTTTAGGGCTCTGAAAGTGAGGAAGAGTCGAGGCTGCGTGCAAGTGCTCAATGATGAGAAACGGAATACAATTCAAAACCAAGATGAGATGGCTGGACTTATGCTCAATTATCTTAGCCAAATTATCGGCCAGCTAGAGACCCAATCTCAGTAAGTGGAAGAAGCCCGAGCGTCTTTACTTGGGAATGTTGAAAAGAAGGTTCCCCAAGAGGAAGCCAACCGCATGGAAATGGCCTTCTCTAAGGAGGAATGCTCAGTGGCACTAAAAGCTCTAGGCAATGAAAAGCCCTCCAGTTGGGATGGACTGATGGTTGAATTCTTCAAGGAATTTTGGGATGATCTCAAGGGTCCAATCACACGGATGGCCAATCAAGCTGTCTCCAAAGAGTCGTTGGATGCAAGTGTTAAGAGAGAGCTTATCAAGCCCATCCCCAAACAGATCTGCTGCTCTCAACTTAAACATTGGCGTCCCATTACGATGATGTGAGTAGCATACAAAATTATTGCCAGGGTGATAGCTCTCAGACTTGCCCCCCTCCTGATTCGGATCATTTCTCCCCATCAACACGGGTTCATTAAAGGGAGATCTATATATGACAATATCTTGGCAGCAATGGTAGTAATAAAGTATGCATCCTTCTCCAATCAAGAGTGCATCGTGCTACAGCTGGACCTCGACAAAGCCTATGATATAATAGAATGGTCCTATATAGAAGAATTCATGGGAGCTCTAGGCTTTGGGCCTCACCTTTGTCGCCTCGTACGCACACTAGGCGTTGGCATCCAATCAGAGCTCCTGTTTAGTGACATAATTGTGGGCTCTTTTGAGGTTAAAAGGTCTATTAAGCAAGGATGTCCCTTGGTCCCCTTGCTTTTTGCCATATGGTTGCATCCTCTCATTATGATGCTCGAAGCCAGTGCTGCGCGGGGAGAGATTCAAGGTCAATTCGCTCCTATTCTTGAAGGCATGCCCTCAAATTGTCAGGAGAGCTCTAGAGATTGGGCAAACATTTACCGTGGCCTCCGGATCCAAGTGAAATATAGAGAAGTCCAGACTTATCTTCCTATCGGAGAATGACTCTTTTGACCTTGCAGTCTGGACAGGAGAGATTATCTCAAAAGGGAGTGTATTCGGACACCTGGGAACCCCCGTAGGGGTGGACGTAACCCACAGGCAAAGATTTCAATGGGTCCTTGAAAAAATAAGCTAAAAAATGAGAAGATGGGAGTTTGTTCTCCTCCCCTTCCAAAACCGGATTAGTGTAATTAATGCTTTTATGATCCCGTATATTGCTTTCCTCAGCCCCGTGCTCAAGATGGCTAAGTGTAACTGGAAAGAATTCTTAAAACCAGTGAAAAGGTTTCTTTGGAAGAACAACACGAAAACCTCTCGGCCATGGCAATGGGTTAGATTGCATTTGAGGAATTTTTATGTTTTAAAAAAAGTGGCATTTTTTTGTGAGCAATGATAGATCCAAATCTTATAAATATGTGTGTCATGGTAAAAGCGAGCAAGACCCACCAAAGACAGGTCATGTGAGCTGCTTTAAGCTTGTATTAGAGAGTGAGCTAAGAACAAGACACGACAATTAAGCCTCCTGCTCAAGCGTATGGGGCCATTCAATTGCCAAACAATTGAGCTCATGGGAAAGGAAAAATAAAAGGCTTTTGTCTCCCAATGAAGGAGGCTCTATTTAGTGGCATATTTCAATTGGAGGAGTCCACCTGTAAGATAAACCGGGTGCAATCGGTTTGATTCTGTTTCATTAAACAGATCGGGCCTCGGCATCAAATGAAAGGCTATTGTGAGACGCCCAAACACTTCCTTATAATCAGCGCCTTTCCCGAGGGAAGCAGCTTGGGTGGTAGTCCGTGAAGAAATGTACGTAGTCACTATGGTGGTACAAAATCTGAGGTGTATAGAACTCTCGAAGCCAATTTTGTAGTAGGTCCTCCCAATTTTCGGAAGGAGGTGAATTAAGGAGAATCTGAAAAGATCCTGCCAAGGCTTAAGGGGAAAAGTCGACAAAGGCAAGGATCTGGAGAGATGACAGGTGGAGAGGGAGAGAGAGAGAGACTCGTTGTAGGTGGAGTGTGCGATATTAAAAAGAAGGGAAAATTATCAAAATATGAATCAGGATATTGCACCAGAGAGAAAAATATCGCTTTGCACGTGTGTGTCCTGCAGAAAAATGAAAGCGTTAGGATTTTGTGAGGCGAAGTAGAGGGAGATGGCAAAGGTGGAGAGAGAGAGAGAGAGGTCAGACCTTCTGAAGTGAGAAGGGGAGCCAAGCCATTTGCAAGCTTGAGGGAGGGGCCATTCGCAGATCAGAAAGCATGGAGGGAACTCGAGAGGCGCCTGATTGCGCAAGTTTGGTTGAATGCGATGGGTCTACATAGTCAGTGGGAGGGAGAGGGGATGACGATACACGAGGCACGATGGTCCATCGAAAGGCCAAACCTGCTCAGGCACCTGCACAGAATCGCAGGAGGAGGGTGGGGGTGTACCCGTGATGCGACAAGGGGAACGGAGGAGACGGGCTGGGAAGTGTCGTGATCCGACGGGCTGTGTGGGGATCCGACAGGGGTGATGGAGACTTTTGGTTTTGCAAACATGGGTGCAGGAAAAGTGAGGGCGAAGGATCTTTTCAGATTCGCTATAATAAAGTGGAGTGGCCCCAAAATAATAGTGGGTGTAATAGGCCTCGGACTTTACATCCTGTTGTTTCTAGCTGTAGCCGGTCACATGATACATCCCTTTTCAACTGAGCTGACTGTGGCCGGTCTGATCCCCTGCGCTCAGTGCGCTAGAAGGCAGGTCAGCATCAGAGAACCGGCCACTTCCGGTAGGACAACGAAACCACATCCAAACAGGAAGCTAAAACCTGCAGTGACTGCCTGTAGCCGGTCGTACATGCTGCTGATGGGCACGGGAGTGGGCTTTGGATTCTCTATCTCTACATTTGGAGAGACGTATGCGAGTAATCGACTTGTTCATGTGCTTAGTAGAGATCAATCCAGGCCTGCTGCGCTAGAGCCTCCATAGCTAGATTCGTCAGCGTTGTTAA
Source organism: Adiantum capillus-veneris (assembly GCF_014529385.1). Lineage (NCBI taxonomy): Eukaryota > Viridiplantae > Streptophyta > Polypodiopsida > Polypodiales > Pteridaceae > Adiantum > Adiantum capillus-veneris. The sequence continues at coordinate 122,717,074 of NC_140936.1, read as the reverse complement.
TGAAGCTAGCCAAACTCACATAACTAGAGGTTGTCTGTGTAACTAAGCCGCTAAAATTAGAGGGCTCCCCCATAGGCCCTTTAAAGGGTGGTCCTATTAAAGAGCCCTTGGCCATTTAGCGGGTCCTTCATTTTCTCTAGATTAGACTCTAGATTAGGCCAACTAATCATCGATTGAAATCTGACATCTTTTGTTTCAATAGCACTAGAACAAACCTCTACCATGGGTTGATCACACGAAATATCTGATCTTTGAGAGTGCTCATCACGGCGGCAAGCATCCGAAGTACCCTCCAGCTTGATGGTTCACGAAATATAACTAGGATTTGAAAGCTTTGCATTACTCTTTTTTGGTTCTTCCCGGCTTGCTTCTGCACGAATAAACAACGCGGAAAAGAATGGGTGTGAATCTTGAGAATTAGGCATGGCTCATGGGGACTTGCTACAATATATCTACATTGGAGGATGAATCTACATGAGCTATACTTGAAGCGACATATATAAAGCTGGTCATAACTAGTTGCGCCTTCAGAAACGAGCAGAGTATGGTAGTTGAAGCTGGACATACTGGGTCTTGGCCGATTCCAATATGCTACATCTCTCTCTCTCTCTCTCTCTCTCTCTCTCTCTCTCTTGCAAAGAGTGTACAGAGACAAACATGCAGTCAAAGCTCTGAGCTGCTTCTTTGCGAACTGCTTCTGGGGGAAATTGAGCAGCGCAGAGTGCTTTTTTTATTTTAATCACTTCGTAGCTTTTTACGTGGCGTTTTCTTTTATTTAGAGCTGTCATGCTTAAAAAAATAAATAAATCTAATGCCACGTGGTGGCTTCTGCGTTCAGATTATTTGGCTCACCAAGTTTTTAAAAAAAAACATCCTTATAATCGACTAGCTGTAGCCGGTCACATGATACATCCCTTCAACTGAGCTGACTGTGGCCGGTCTGATCCCCTGCGCTCAGTGCGCTAGAAGACAGGTCAGCATCAGAGAACCGGCCACTTCCGGTAGGACAATGAAACCCTTGCCATCTGATTTCTTTGATCCCACATCCAAACAGGAAGCTAAAACCTGCAGTGACTGCCTGTACATGATTAATTCGCGAGCTGGATGTTACATTAAAAGCGTTAATCCAATCGTAGACTGCCTATAGCCCCCTGCCTATAGCCCGTCGCTACATGAGTAATCTGCAGAATCACTGGAGCCTGGAGTTAAGATTAGTAGCTTGGCGCCGGTCAATCCGATATGAAATTGCGAACCACAGAAGCCTGGATCTATGATAAACTGTTTGGCGCCGGTTAATCAGCTGCTAAGCAGCCAGAGAATGATCTGCTGATGCGAGAGGGGTTGGCACGGGAGTGGGCTTTGGATTCTCTATCTCTACATTTGGAGAGACGTATGGGAGTAATCGACTTGTTCATGTGCTTAGTAGAGATCAATCCAGGCCTGCTGCGCTAGAGCCTCCATAGCTAGATTCGTCAGCGTTGTTAATGAAGCTAGCCAAACTCACATAACTAGAGGTTGTCTGTGTAACTAAGCCGCTAAAATTAGAGGGCTCCCCCATAGGCCCTTTAAAGGGTGGTCCTATTAAAGAGCCCTTGGCCATTTAGCGGGTCCTTCATTTTCTCTGACAGCTTCCCATATAGAAGTTCCACCTCGGGTCTGCACCAAATGGTTTTTAATAGAACTGTGGAGCAAGCCATTGGCGCTGCCATCATGGCAGCAACCATAGCCCTCATGTACTGGCTCCAGACCATGAAGATCATGCACAACAGTTACCATTTCGATGATTTTGATGATGATGGAGTAGATGAAGACATAATTCACATGGTCCTCTCCAAAGTGATTCACCTATGTCTGGCTGCTTTTGCCCTCGCCCAACGCCACCGCAAGAGCTCCGTAGTTGGAGTTTGGTATGTCAAGCCAAGGAGTCGGCATTTCTGGCAGACTTTTCTTCAATACACTCATGGAGATGAAGTTTGCTTTGAGGAGAATGCCAGGATCCCATGATCTTGCTTCTCATTTGTCTGCAACTTGGTGGCCAACGACTTGCAACAAAAACCTATCCCGCTACAAATTGCTGAAGCCGTGCCATCCAGAGTTTTGAGTGTGAAGAGGAAGGTGGCCATGTCCTTGCACCTACTTGGCATTGGTGGCCCTGTACACAATGTTGCAAACATGTATGGCATGGGCCGCTCCACAGTGAGCAGAGTGTTTCGTCAATTCATTATAGTGATCATCAAACACAAATCGAGCTTCATCCATTGGCCAAGAACCCCTTTGGAGTTGGAGCAGGTGAAAAGAGGCTTTGAGGCAAAGCAAGGATTTCCCAATTGCTATGGTGCAATTGACGTTACACATGTCAACATGGATCTCCGACTAGGAGAAGTGTAGGCACATTGGTTTGATAGAAATCACAACTACTCCATGACACTACAGGCCATTGTCGACAGTGACATGCGATTCATGGATATCCTTTGCGGCATGCCTGGAGTTTGCGACGACATTCGAATTCTCAGAAACTCCACATTCTACATGCGGGCTCAAAGTAATGTGATCTTGAATGGGATGGCAATTCCATTTGGCAGGCAATGCATATGGGAGTACATTCTTGGTGATGGTGGGTATCTAAACCTCCCCTGGCTGGTTATACCATTTCCTGCATCTGACATTGATGAGCACATTCAGAAATTCAACTTCAAGCTCTCAAGCACCAGAATTGTGGTGGAGAGAACATTTGGTCGCTTGAAGCAAATGTGAGGGTATTTGCATCAACGAATCAAACGGCCAAATGTGGAGTTGTTACCAAGGACTGCACAACATTTGGCTACAATTTGGGATCACATATGATTGTGATGAGCCTAACATAGTTGAGGAACAAATGACACATAACCCTAGGCCAAATGTAGCTATAACAGATGACACTAGGGAGATTTTATTCTCCTACATGAGAGCCGGTCACATGGGTTGAGGTGTTATTCTTCATTATATTGTTTACGTATCAATGATGTCTTGATTTGGAAGATAACTTACTTGGTTTTGTAGACAACACTAGTGCACATTGCAAAGTCATTGCGAGCCTTTGTGCCAATCTACTGTCTCCTGGTTTCACTTGCAGTAATATGTTGCTTGTAATGAACTTAGAAGGTTTTGCAAAGATCCTAAGACAAGTTTACATTGCTGTGGTAGATATCCAGAATTCTGACAAGTTGGTTAAATCTTTGATAGTTGATCCTTGTACATCAGCAAATTGCAAAAGAGCAGCACTTATCCACATTGCATCGGAAGACAACCAACGCACCTGCTTCTCAGCTTCTGACAAAAACACTCAATGCTTGTCGTGCTCTCCGTCTTTCATCTTTGGTTACAAGCACAATTAGAGAAAAATACTAAAGAGAACTGCAATTGACAGAGACTTCCAACCTAGCTACTATATATTGCCAGTGTTATTGACATTAGCTCCAATGAGGAATCCAAAATTTGTAAACGCACTGAGCATTCCAGGCCGGAGCTTATCCCACACAGCCATTTCACCATCTAGAAAGAAAAGGGGATTACGAAGCAGAAGATGATAAACAAGAAACGGTAATTGTGCAAAGAGATGATTCTGAGAATGAGTACTGTGTAGCTTGCAAACTCTGATTTAGAGTGCAGTCTAAAGGAAACTTTCTGAAAGATAATGAGCCTGGAGCTATATATGGACTATAGGAGACCTCATTTAATTTTTGTTTTCAACCTCATTGCGAGGCTTAACAAGACAACAGTACTCATCTGAGATTATGTGGCAGAAGTCCAAGCGTAGTGTCATTGATTTTTGAATCTAGTAATTCTTGGAAATTATTGAATAACATCTTTCCAGTAGGCTAAATCTTAAGCAATGAAGATGCAACACGTGTTTTAAAGTGCTGCAAAAGCGCCAAAGCAAGGGCATGAATATACAAAGTTATGAACATTGACTCAAATCTTTTGATAAAATCCTCGAATCAAAGACATAACGTTCATTCAAAAATAACATATTGTCATACAAATGCATGTGTAATAGAACTCTCAGCTTGAGTACAAATGCATGTATAATAGAACTCTCAGCTTGAAAGAAATCCTCTACTTTTTAGTACAATTTTAGTGCTTAAATCTCTGCAAAAATGGAAATGGTAAGCTCCAAAAGCTACTCCAAAGATTACCAAGAAAATGAAGTGATGTTGAAGACCATAGCGTAGTTGGATTAAATGAGCAGATACATTGAAATTGGATGCACTAACCTCTAACATAGCATACCTACTAATGAAATGCAAACTCTAGTACAAAATATATGGGCATGTTATGGCAACGGCCCATGATTGTTATCACGTACAATCCCGAGTGACCTAATGGAGTCGGCTAGGTTGTCCAAGGAAGAGCATATTGATTGGGTGTTGTCCCGTTGTACTTGGTGCCGCCTTGCTTCAAGTTCTTCTAATTTCTTCCCCCAAGCTTCCTCTCTAGTGTCCTTCCTATCTTCGTTCGTGTCCGTGAAGGATGCCATCTTGCTGGCAGACTCTGCAATCTCCTTTAGGATGCTCACATTAGTTCGTTCTCATCACTTTCGCTTGATTCCTCCGGATTGCACATCAACAGTGGTATCACTACTAGCCCCTGGGAGGACAGGTGCTCCTTGTGGTGGTGGTGTTTGAGGTTCTGATGTTGCAGAAGGTTGCTCGACCTGCACATTCTCGGGTCCATCACCTACATTGACCACAAAAGCTTTCATAAAAAGTTAACCAGCATCAAACCAAAAAATGAATTTGTAGTGCAGAAAGCGTTACATGTACACACCCAGTGGTACGGTGTCGTCATCGAGCGAGTCGTACAGTAGTCCAGCCACATCCACATTTCGCCTGCCACCAAAAACATTCTCCATCTTATCATATACCTCGAAGGGGAAGTCCTTGGTCGGTAGGCCCCTCATGCACCGCTCGATCGCATCCATTTGCCAATAACTGTTGCAACCAGATGGTATTTTGCGCTCGTAATCACGAACCCTGGTGAACAAGGTGTGAAGCCGCTCCCACTTTGTCTTGCATTGGCTCTTGGAGCGATGCACTCCACGAGACCGACAAGCTTCTGCAATCGTGTGCCAACGATCGCGGGACCGAACCCCGGGGGATTCACTCTATATACAAAACGGGACACCACCTGCGAGCGGACAAATTTGACAAAACCCCTATATACGACTCATTTTAGGGAATATGACCCCCCTTTCTACGGTTATACGATAATCAATGAAGAAAACTATCATATCCCTATCTTACGTATAATATTTAGGTCTCACATTATCTAACTGAGTAAAACTAGTGTGTAGCATAGTGACTAGAAACGTACTAAGGAACCACTTCTGTTGATAACTAAACGTACCCTCAATGTGTCTTAGTTTGAATTTCAAACTATGTGCCCAGTCAGTCTCCACTCTGGCTACTCGTCCAATTCTGACCCATGCAAAGCTGGTGTAAATCAACCCTTGAACTGCTCCAAATAAGCCCTTATCTCTGACCGGATTGATGCAAAATTTGATGTGTGGCTTGATAAAAACACTTTCCCAAAATTCATCCGAGTTCTATTTTACACCGGTGACCAATCGTTACAAGTAATCAACTTGGGTCAGGTCCACCCCCCCCCCCCCCCCCCCACATAAATATCATACCCCCTCCCTTATTTTTAAGCTTGGGAGATAAATTATTTGGGGCTTGCCCCTAACTTATACGCTTATGCAACTGGTAAATAACCCCCCCTCCCATGCACTTACGTGGTGCGGTAAGTTTTCCATGGTGAATCCCCCAGGGACCGAACGTAGATGCCTCCCTCCTCTTGTCGCACGTCCAGATCCTTTTTGGCTTTGACAAGGACCATTACCTCTTGTAGACGCCAATTGACACGGGATGAGGATTGTGTCTGGGCCCCCAATCTGGTATCCCCAATTGATGGGTTTTCATCATTCAAGGAGGGGGAGGGGATTGAAGCAATTCTAGCCGTAGTAGAGTTGGGAATTGTTGGCATAGATGGAGGAGTAGTTGCTGGTGTAGGGCTTCCCCCAATTGGGGTGCCTAGAGGGAAACGAGGCAACACAGGTGGACGAACAGCATGTGGCAATGTAGGCCGCATGGACCGTGAGTATGCCCTGGGGGGTGTCTCACATCGAAGCATTGGGTTCCCCACAGGAGATGATGAGATAGGCATTGGTGGGGGCCATAGTGGCTCATTGTGCATTTGATGTCCGATTCACCCGTCGAATAGTGAGGAAAGAGGGGCATCAGCAGCCCCAAAGACCGCCGTGACATCGTCGTCAATGCAATCAGTGTCTTCGACTTGGGATTCCATTCCGGGCAACGAGGAGGGTATCCAATCCGCATCTTCCATCCAGGCATTTGTTCAGGTCCATGGTTGTAGCCCAAGATGCCATCAATTCAAAGTAGTAGTCCCTGGAATTATGCAAACATTAATTCAAATACAAATCTAGTTAATAGTTGCGCCGTTTATGCATTCTCAATCACGGGCCCCATGGATTACAATGTTGTCATTGTGTGATGGACAACCAGCAAACAGGTCCTTCAAGGCAAATATTGTTGCAAGAGGGAGGTGTGTGGAGTCCAATAATTGCATGCAGTACAGGCAACAGAGAAATTGAATACATTATATTCTTGAGCATGCATCTCAAGAAGCCTCTGTCGTGTGTACAGGCAAACGCAGCTGAGCACTCTTCCTTCCATAAGTAGAAGCTTGTTAATGAGGGAAACACATTCATGCAGACGCAAATGCAGTCGAACAGTTAAGTGTGGTGAGCAAGGAGGGTAGGGAATGACTGCGTTACCTCTAAATCTTGTGGATGGTCCACGAGTGAAGCGCTGGATCGTAAGCAGTGCGTTGTGCAGGGGACAGTAGACGTAAAGAGGCCTCCAAGAACTGATCGAATCAAAGCATGCAGCGAATGCTAAATTTAAAGTGCACCCTTGTCATGAATCACACAAAAATCATCGGGCACCGCCTGCAGCCAGTTTCTAAAAGCGTTTCTATAATGTAGGGGGTGGATCCTGGGGGATTCACCATGGAGAACTTACCGCACCACGTAAGTGCAAGGGAGGGGTTTTTTTTAACAAGTTACATAAGCGTATAAGTTAGGGGCAGGCCCCCAATAATTTATCTCCCAAGCTTAAAAATAAGGGAGGGGGTATCATATTTATTTGGGGGGGGGGGGGGGGGGGGGGGGGGGGAGGGGGAAATTGACTCGGGTTGATTATTTGTAATGATTGGTCATCGGCATGCACTAGAACTCGGATGAATTTTGGGGAAGTTTTTTATCAGGTCACACATCAAATTTTGCATCAGGCCGATCGTAGATAAGGGCTGATTTGGAGTAGGTCAAGGGTTGATTTACACTAGCTTTGGATGGGTCAAAATTGGACAAGTATCCAGAGTGCAGGCTGATCCGTCACATAGTTTGAAACTCAAACTAAGACACATTGAGGGTACATCTAGTTATCAATAGAAGTGGTTCTTTAGTACATTTCCACTCACTATGCTACACACTCTTTGACTAATTTTACTCAGTTAGACCATGTGAGACCTAAATTTTATATGTAATATAGGGGTATGATAGTTTTCTTCATTGATTGTCGTATAAGCGTATAAAGGGGGGTTATAGTCCCTAATATGAGTCGTATATAGGGGTTTTATCAAAGTTGTCCGCTTGTAGGTGGTGTCCTGTTTTGTATATAGAGTGAATTCCCCGGGGGGTGGATGAAGCACCCCCCATCGGAAAAGTAGCGGTTACCATTTAAATGGTGAAAGGTGTTTCTACCTCACCCTTTGTTGGTCTATGGGTCTCAAAAAATTTTGTATAGGGCCCTTCAAAACAGCCTTTACGAGGCCTATGGGGGAGCCCTCTTACAACGCAGTTGTATTGCCAAGGGTTGTCTAGGAGGTTAGTGCACATGGCTCGTGGTGGGGAGGTCGAGGGTTCAAGACATGGGGTGCAGATAGACCCGAATCTACAAGCCTGCCAGAATTTACATTTCTCCCCGAATTCACCAAACGCCCCCAATTTACCAAATGCGCATTTGACGGCCCAGATCACCTCAGCTGTCCGTCCCATTTGAGCATGCCCATGCGAGATAGTGCGAAGGCTCTCCACGCTCTATAAAATACAAATTCCATCCCATCATCTAAGCGCTTCCCCCAATTATTGATAAGCATGTCAGATTTTTTTTCCGCACCTTGTTCCCTTGGGCGAAAAAAGATATGTTCCTACCCATAGCACTGTTATCCTCAACACTAAAGGGCATGGGTCTTGAATGAAGATTGCATGATGGGATCTACAATGATGAAATTAGAACACCACCCGCATCCATTGGATCTCACAAAAAGTAAACTAGGACATGAAAAGAACTCAGACAGGGGTTAATTTAACATGTATAGGTTTCCTTTATAGGCAAAGTACACATATGTGCGTAAGTGGTAGGGTGTCGGGCTTGGATGATAGTGGACAGGGTTTGAATTTGGAGGGAGCAACAAAGGCCCATTTTTTTGAGGATTCGGCCTCCTCGAGATTCGCATGGAGACTTGTCGATCGTCAATCTGACAACGAGTCACCCCATGCCTTTGGAGTTGTGATACTGCTAGAGGTGCAAAATAATAGATGGAAGGCATCTCAACTTGACTACGTAGGCCCATAGGGCTATGCTAGTGCAACACAATTGTTCCTCTTTACCACTTGACACCAAGGAAAAGGCAAGGAAATTGCGTTGATTTCCCATTTTTACTCGCAACAACTAGTTGTTGTGGCCTGTAGAGGACTTCTAAAACTTTGGAGGGTGGTAAAATGACCCTCCAAACTCGAGAATGACGTAAAGTTATAATCTATTTAGGCTGGTTAATGGGGTCTCAACCATTCGTTTAGTAGCCCCTCTAGAGATGCTACTCTGCATTGCACTTAACACTTGTGAGCTTATGTATGTATACCAACAACAGTATGTTTCCAAATCTACTTGGCAGAGTTGGAGAAGGCTTTAAAATTGTTGTTTCCCCAAGTTCCGCATTCCCCCTCTTTCTCTATCTTTTGTTTGAAAAGTAGAAACACCTCACACACCCAACCTCCGAAGGATGGAGGCTCCCCTATCTTATAGGCATATGAATAATCCCTAAGGGCTATGTACACCAAGACCTTGCATTTGGAAGCTAATGCACCAACAACTTTAGCTAGTTCAAAGGAGGAGGACATCGATCGGAAGTATAGATGCCTCCCTTTTTGGTCGACCACGATAAGATGCATAGGATTGCACAACATTTTGTGCTAAGGCCTTATCTCTTTTTATACATGTTGTCGATTCTTAGACAACTCTCTATGAATCTTCACCACTTTCTTGCATCGTGAACAATGGCATGCATACCTTAACATGATATAGAATCTGCACAAAACCAAAATCTCTAGGATATCCCTACTTTAGGATCTTTAGTCATTTACTTTACGGATAATACTATAAAGTGGAAATTAGTATGTGACCCGTGCGTTGCTGCGGCCAAAAAAACATTGTCTCTATTCTCATAGGTTGTCTTCTCTCCAGGTGGAACACTATCAATACTCTCTTCTTGCATGTATAATCTATTGCATTTCTAAATGTAATGCATGGCGCAAGCTCTTGACAAATTCTAACAAACATGAATATATGTTAGATGTTGCAAAGCATTCTTTCATATCAAGCTTGGGAGATTCTCATAGACCTTATTTTTCACAAGGTGCTAGCACTTGGTCAACAAAATTAGGAGTGCTCTAGAGAGAGAGAGAGAGAGAGTCCTCCTTTTGGTCTATCTTTGTTTATAAATTCTACCACGCTTGATTATACATATTAGATAAGCTACCATGGTGTGAAGAGATGAAAGCTAACAAAGTCAATGTAATCATAAAACTTTGTTTGAAAATGGAGTGGGTTCTAAAATTGGTTTCAACAATGGGAGCACAATTGGATTCAATATCTCTACTTCACTCTCTTACTTGCTTATGTCCTAGCATCTGTCTTGTGAGTAAGACATGGTAGTTGTGCACTTCATAACCTCCTATGTAGTAGAAAGGACATCTTTTCCTTGGTCTGCCTAGGGTTGGCAAAAGTGCTACCAAGTCCAGAAGTACAAAGTGGGTAAATCAACAAGCTTTTAAAGATGAAGGACCATAACTGCTACATCCTGTAATCATAAAACTTTCAATGTCTAACAGTGGAGTGGTGAAAGAATTAGGGCTTATAGTGCTCAATTTACCATGAGAGCTGAATTAAGTTTCAAAGAGATAAGTTGGCTTCCTTTTAATATCAATAATGTGATTAACCTTTCTATCTATGTTGCTCTCTAGATGCCTGGCTTGCATCCATATCTATGTTTTGTGCATAAGCATGGTAACAATGCACATCATCACCTAATCACAACAATGCATAAGGATCTTAATACGATAACGTGCATACTATTGTATAATAAACACTTTCACACTATTTTCACATTGAACACAAAATAAGGTCGCTCAATTGTTTATTTTTATAGGAGTTTTATCCATTATGCTAAACTGAAGGATGTGGATCAAAATTGAGGCTATGAACTGAAATCATGCATATCACTGATCTCTCTCGTCCTCTCTCCCCAAATTACAAAAGCATGTTTCACTTTGAGTGTGCAGAATGTATCCAATCATTTACATGCTTGAGCCTATTCCTTTACGGACAATCTATAACATATCAACCATTTGGCTTAGCTCCTACTCCCTCAAATGTCATCTCCCCCCCTCTCAAAACTCATTAAATATTATTTATCACTCAATTATTTATTTTGGTAACATTAAACCTTGTGTGTGTGCACGTGCGTGCACGTTATTTAAGAATGCAACATGACGACTCCTTGGCAATAGTGTTTGGAGAAGGCTTTTCTAAGCCTGGCAATTAAGAGTTTAGATTATCCAATCTCAAATTGAGTTAACATGAAGTAAAGTAGGTAAAAATAGTCAAAAAAATGCTCTAAAATAGTAAATTTTATCAGTACTTTTGGTGTGCATCTTAATGGAGAGGAAATGTGCATTGTAGATACATCAACAAAGTGAAGGCTATTTTGGCTACAAAGAGTAGGTGCGAGGAGGGTCTTGAGAGCTTGGGCTTAGAGAGAGAGAGAGAGAGAGAGAGAGAGAGAGAGCCCAGTCAGCGAAGACAAACATGGGGCCGATGCGATGCTCTTTATTGATACAATGGGCAGTGAACATCCTCTCTTGTTGTCACTATGCAATGGTAGAAGGGGAGGGCTACTTGTGGACATGTCAAGAGTTTAGGGAACTTTTAATGTGAATAAATAAATCATAGAGTATTCTAAAATTATAGATTCAAATTATCCTAAAAAGTTGAAGCATAAGTTTCTCTCTCTCTCTCTCTCTCTCTCTCTCTCACACACACACACACACACACACACACACACACACACACACACAAAATGTGTAGCCTTCAGTTCAAGACTCTATGGATAGATATTTGAGAGAAGTGACAATTGTTCTAATGATGTCAAACTCTCTCTCTCTCTCTCTCTCTCTCTCTCTCTCTCTCTCTCTCACACACACACTCACACACACACACACACACACACACACACCTGTGTTGGATGGATAACATCTTGTCTAGAACTCGTGTGTGCATACACATACAACTTTTCTTTATAGCAAAGTACCTTAGAAGTTGGCATGTTGTTAAAGAGATGGTCCCAAGTTGACACGTGGATAGGGAGAGCGATCTTTGAATATATTTTAAAAAAGAAGTATAGATGCCTATCATAGGTCTCTCTCTCTCTCTCTCTCTCTCTCTCTCTCTCTCTCTCTCTCTCTCTCTCTCTCAGTGTTGAGACCATCAAATAGATCTTTGAGATCTCATTGGATTTGTTCCTACAGCATTTTAAATTCTCTTCTTATCAAGACTTGTGCGAGAGAGAGATCTCATTGGATTTGTTCCTACAACATTTTAAATTCTTTTCTTATCATGACTTGTGTGTGTGTGTGTGTGTGTGTGTGTGTGTGTGTGTGTGTGTGGTGTGTGTGTGTGTGTGTGTGTGTGTGTGTGAGAGAGAGAGAGAGAGAGAGAGAGAGAGAGAGAGAGAGAGAATCAAAAGATGAAATATGAATAACTTTATTCTTAGTCAAATTGTTGGATACATCTTTTGGGATTATTCCTATGGCATTAAAATTCTCTTCTTCTTCTTCTTCATCTCTCTCTCTCTCTATCTCTATCTCTATCTATCTATCTCTATGATTGTTTTTTGATAGACACCCTTGCCTATCAAAATTCAAAGACTTGATAGATTTTGAATGTGGCCCGAACTCTCTTATAAATAAAAAGGACAATATACCTTAGAATTGATAAAAGGCCCATTAAGTGAGATTTTACGATCAAGCTCACAAGAACTCATTTTTTATTATAGGTTGGCATCATAGGTCACGCATCCCTATTTGCTCAAGGAACTTGCCTCCTCCTTGAGCACATTTTCTTCATGAGAGATCTCCTTGTTTTTCTTATTCTTTTCTTCATATGCTTTGCGACACATATTTTGTTGCTTAATAATGTGATCTTTACATACAAAACATTTTGTATCCCTCAAATAGATCCAACTATTATCAAGGATAATCTTTCATTTGGTCTCATCCGAAAAGCTCATAAGGACCTCACCAAAACGAGCACCCATTTTTTTAGCCGATTGCTACATTCCTCATCATGATTCCCCCTTTTGTGCTTGCATGGCTAGAGACCCATTTTTTTATTTAGAAGAGGACATTGCTTATTTCAAAGGCGAAGGTGATGTTATTGTATTTGGGGATATGAATGCTCGCACAAAACCATTGCAACATGATACTCAACAATTTGATATGCCATACATTTCAAGGGCGTTGGAGGAAGTTCATTTGTATGATCATACTTCAATGGATGAGAAAGAGCGATCACTACGGAAAGTTACTTTTACACATGTGTAATAGCACGGGTATGCTCATTGCCAATGGTGTATCTTTGTGGAGTGGAACCAATGGATATACATGCAGGAAACATAATGGGGATAGTGTGATTGACTATATGCTACTCTCCAAAGCCATCATGTATCGCATAAAGAGTTTTATGTTTGGACAATGGACCCCGGAATCCGACCATTGGACCTTATGTATTGACCTTTCATGTGGAGAAGCAACTAAGCATGATAATCTCAGCCAAAGGGAAGAGAAATTATCACTTTGTATGGATTTCAAACGGGCACCAATGTACATTGAAATGGTTGAGCAAAAGTTATGGATGACAAAGCTTCAATATGACATACCATTGGAAACTAAATGGGAAGCTTTCAAGAAAGTTATTTGTTCTTGTGCCTAAGAATGATTTGCCATAAAGCATCTCTATGGTATCAACAAATATAGATCAAGCAAAAGGTGATTTGATAAAGAATGTCAAGATACTCAAAGGTCCTTGATAAAGCTTGATGCAACTATGGACAAAGACAACTATCAAGGTGGTTTGATAAAGAATGTCAAGATGCTCGAAAGTCCTTGATAAATCTTGGTGCAACTATGGACAAAGACAACTATCAAGGTCATTTGCATACATACAAGGCATTGATTCAAAAGAAGAGAAGAAGATGGGAAGCAAAGGAACAACTTTTTCAAGTCCAAGAAAAGACACATGCATGTGGAAGATGGGAAGTAAAGTAACAACTTTTTCAAGTCCAAGAAAAGGCACATGCATGTGGAAGATTAGGGAGAAACTTGAGGGACAAGCGGGTTAAGAATTTTGGTAACTAGAGTCTTGTGGATATGTACACACATTGTAGACAATTATATGAGCAAGCAAATGCTGAAAAAATGTCATTTTATGGTAGACTCCCATGTATGCCTTTTTTTTAAACTATTGAGGATGTATGCGGTGGGCTTGAAAAGTTGGCCACTCGCAAAGCAAGAGATCTTCAAGGTATCAAGCCGGAGGTTATCAAATGGACGGGAGATTTTACCCATGAGTGGATGTGTGATATGTTCAACCTTGCACTATTGGAGCTAAACAAAGATGTCCGTTGTCACCAACTCTCTTTGGTCTATGCATCAATTGGAACAAATGGTACTTGGCTTTATGCAATAAGAAGGCATTGAAGAGGTCACTATTTGCAATGCGGTAATCATGCTTTTGTTGTAGGCGGATGATGTAGTGCTTCTAGCACACACTTTAGAAGATGCACAAAAGCTTATGGTTGTCCTTGAGAACTTTTGCTTGCATAGTGGGCTGATTGTGAATGAATCCAAAACAAAGGTTATGCTTGTGAAAATCAACCATGAGGAGAAGCCATGCATTGTGTACAACAATGAGACACTTGAAGTTGTTGAGAGCTTTAAGTACCTTGGTCTTGAGGTTCCATCCAATCACAAGTGGCATGAATGTGCAATGCATCGTTTGGAAGCGGAAAAGAGAGCATATTATGCATTTGAGATTATATGTTGTGTGGGAAACATCAAGTGTTCGTTTCTCAAGAAGTACCTTTTTGATGCATTGGTGACATCGGTTCTTCTTTATGGAGTTGAAGTGTGGGGCAGGAGCATCTCAAAGTCAACTTGGAAAGAGTTTGAGAATGCCCAAAAGCGTTTCTCCAAGTTAAGACACAAACATCATATATGCTCCTACTTCTTGAGTTTGGATCTCTTCCAATTGAGGTTATGGGCATGGAAAGGGTTATGGAGTACATGATAAAGATGTGTCAAAACCCCTCACATTGATTTCCTACAATTGCATGGGAAGCAAGCAAAAAAGTTCAAAAGACGCATAAAAGCAAGATCTTGAGCACGGGATGGATGGGGGACGGTTAAGGAGCGAGCTCAGTGAAGCGAGCTTTGGAACGAGCTTTTTTTTTTTTTTCATCCCACCACCACTACCTCCCATTGCCGCCCCTTAGCAACCATCACCACCCACCACCCTAGCCCACCACTGGTGGTTAGTGGTGCTAACTTACTACCACCATGTGCCGTCCCTACTCCTACCACCACCGCCAATTGCAGCCCCTCTCTCCAGTGGAGTAGCCAAGGACCTCCTCTCTCTCTCTCTCTCTCTCTCTCTCTCTCTCTCTCTCTCTCTCTTCCCTCTGTGCATGTGTCTCTCTCTTGCCCGCCACCCTTCTCTCTTGTTGTCTCCCCCTCCCACCCCCTACCTCTATTTTTTTGGGGGGGCCTAAGCACTCCTCTCTCTCCCTTTCTTTCCCTTAAAAGAAAAATAAAAAAATTACACTCCTCTCTCCCTCTCAACAATCCCCAACCCCCCCCCCCCCCCCCCGTGTGCCCAAACCTTTCCTTCCCTTGGGACCCCTCTCCCCCCTTCTCTCTCTCTCTCTCTCTCTCTCTCTCTCTCTCTCTCTCTCTCTCTCTCTCTTACTCTTCCAATACTCTCTTGCGGCTCCATCACTGGCAATTACACGAACGGAGATTAATAAAATTATCCGTCAGGATCTTATACAGTTGGATACTAAGAGGACATGGGTAGACCCTACACAAGAATTGGGCACGAAGATGGCCGACTACAAAGAAAAATTCCTACAGCTATCTGAAGATGGATTTATGATTCGCCCGAGCTACATGGATACCCACCTGTCTCATGGTTTGAGATGTGTTATTGGTCAGATTCGTACATCCTCACACCAACTGGAAATTGAATTTGGCAGATTTATGGAAATCCCACCTGAGAGTAGAATTTGCAAGTTATGAGGAATGGAGCCGGAGACAGAATTACAATACATATGCCATTGCACCGTATACTATGAGATACGTGGGCGTTTCCATTGCCTATTTAAAGAAGGCTTTGGACCTCTAGATAGAGTCATGCAATACCAAACTCTCGAACTTGCAGTGAAAGGGGGGGAGAGAGAAAGAGAGCGTTGGGGGGGGGGGGGGGGGGGAGAGAGTGTGAGAGGGGGGATGGATGTAGTTTTTTTTTTTTTTTTAAGGGAGAGAGAGGAGTGCTTAGCCGCCCCCCCCCCAAAAAAACAAAAAACCATGCAAAGCAATAGCGACCTCGCCATTGCTTTGCATGGTTTTTTTTATTAAGGTCGCTATTGCTTTGCATGGTTTTTTTTTTTTGTTTTTTTTGGGGGGCCTAAGCACTCCTCTCTCTCCCTTTCTTTCCCTTTAAAAAAAAACTACACTCCACTCTCCCTCTCTCACAATCCCCAAACCCCCACCCCCCCCCCCCCCCCCCCCCCGTGTGCCCAAACCTTCCCTTCCCTTGCGGACCCCTCTCTCCCCCCTTCTCTCTCTCTCTCTCTCTCTCTCTCTCTCTCTCTCTCTCTCTCTCTCTCTCTCTCTCTCTCTCTCTCACTCTCTCTTCCAATACTCTCTTGTGGCTCCATCACTGGCAATTACACGAACGGAGATTAATAAAATTATCTGTCAAGATCTTATACAATTGGATACTAAGAGGACATGGGTAGACCCTACACAAGAATTGGGCACGAAGATGGCCGACTACAAAGAAAACTTCCTACAGCTATCTGAAGATGGATTTGTGATTCGCCCGAGCTACATGGATACCCACCTGTCTCATGGTTTGAGATGTGCTATTGGTCAGATTCGTACATCCTCACACCAACTGGAAATTGAATTTGGCAGATTTAGGGGAATCCCACCTGAGAGCAGAATTTGCAAGTTATGCGGAATGGAGTCGGAGACAGAATTACAATACATATGCCATTGCACCGTATACTATGAGATACATGGGCGTTTCCATTGCCTATTTAAATAAGTCTTTGGACCTCTAGATAGAGTCATGCAATACCAAGATCAAAGATGCTTAGGCTTGTACCTACTGGAACTACATCGGCACAGGGATAATCTAATAAGAAGACAAAGAGCACTACAGCCTCAGAGGCAGATCACAGATTTCTTCGGACCGAGAGAAGCAGGAGTGGAAGGAGAAACAAGAGGCCAGTAGCAAGCACAAAGGAGTACCCACATTCATACCAAAGACACCCTCATTGATAGGGCGATTGAGCTTAGGAAATCGAGACGACCACGACCGAGATGCAGAAGCACACTTCACCAAGAAGTTTATTTAATACTTTGTATTTCGTTTTTCACATTTATTTTCACACTTTCACACTTTTGACAGTTAGTACTTTGGTACTAAGGTACCCAGACATTGTAATAGATTCACCACTTTTGTATCAGTTCGGTCTCATAGGTCATTCGGTCTCATAGATCATTCTGGCTTTTTGAAGACGTTATAACATTTCATTTCATTTCATCTCTCTCTCTCTCTCTCTCTCTCCCCTTCTTTCTCATTTTATTTTGTACCCAGAAATTGTATTAGATCCACCAAGAATGTATCATTTTGGTCGCATGGGTCATTTTGGCCTTTTGATGACAGTTAACATAGCATTTCATTTCATTTGTCATTAGGATTGGAGGGACTCAAAAAGCGACAATGTGACAGGAGGCAGAGAAAGAAAAAAGGAAGATGCAGTGGGAGAGAGATTGATCGATAAGGGGGGGGGGGAGAGAGAGAGAGAGAGAGAGAGAGAGAGAGAGAGAGAGAAGGGCGACAAAATTCTGAGGGAGAGAGGAGAGTGTATTGTTTTTTTTTTTTAAAGAAAGACGAGCTCACCCTGTACAAACCCCCCCCCCCCCCCCCCCCCCCCCCCCCCCCCCCCCCCGCGCTTGCTTTTTTCTCCCTCCCAGTCTCCTACTCTCTCTCCACCTGCCACCCCTCTTCTCTTGATCTCTCTCTCCCTCCCAATGCCCCCCCTCTCTCTTCCCCTCCCTCTATCACTCTCTCTTTCTCTCCCCCTCTCTCCCTCTTTTACAAAAAAACGGAGGCACTAGAGATACTGCTAGTGCTTTGTTTTTTTAAAATAGCTCTCTGCACCCTCTCTCTCTCTCTCTCTCTCTCCCCTTTCCTCTCGTCCTAGTGTGTGTGTGTATGTGTGTGTGTCAGAGAGAGAGAGAGAGAGAGAGAGAGAGTCTACCCTTGCCACCCTTCCCTCTCGTCCTAGTGTGTGTGTGTGTGTGTGTGTGTGTGTGTGTGTGTGTGTGTGTGTGTGAGAGAGAGAGAGAGAGAGAGAGAGAGAGAGAGAGAGAAGGCATGGGGGAGAGAGGGGTGAAGCTCACTCTAGGAAGGGAGGGAAGGCAAGGGGGGGGGGGGGGGGGGGGGGGGGGGGGGGGGGGGGAGAGAGAGAGAGAGAGAGAGAGAGAGAGGAGTGGGGGGGGGTAGGGGGGGGAGGGGGAGACAACGAGAGAGGGGTGGCGGTGATGGGGGCTTTTCACAAGCCAAGCTCCCATACCCCTCTTCTCTCGTCCCCACCCCATGAAAACCCCCTCTTATGGAGGGAGTGATAAAAGGCATTGGAAAAAGTAAGAAAAAATAAATTATGATTATGTAAATATATAAGAAAGGTAAAATAGGCCACCTCATGCCTGTGGGGTAGCCCATCCCCACCTTGCCTCCTTTTTCTTCACTGTTGCCCCGCCGGGTGTCCCTTTTTCTCTCCTCCACTCAAAAGGTCAACCCCCTCTCTCTTCCCTTTGTCCTTTCTCCTTTCTCTCTCCCCTCAAGCTACCCCACCTCTCACCAATAATACATTATAACTCACCAATAATGCACCCTAACTCACATGCAACTTACCCTATCTTCCAAAATAGTATACCCCACCCCCTCTTTCTCTCTCCTATCATATCCCATGACCCAAATACCCCCCTCTCTCTCTAAAGGGCGCCATGTCTCTTGTCTTGTAGCTAAATAACCTCCCCCACACTCACACACACTCAGTTTCACTGAAAAAGGTGTCCACAGACCCCCCATCCCCACCCGGTGGTTACCTGATTTTTCTTGTGTTCACACACATCTACACACAAATTCACCTCTGAGCACACTCCCCTCTCTCCCCTCTTGTAATTACTTTATTCTCCGTGTCACCTCTCACTTTTTTTTCATCAACCCATCTCTCTCTCTTAGTCTCTCTCATGAGACTGCTGTTCTGGCACATATACACACAGCCAGACAAGTGGGGCCCACAGTCACATGGCCTATGTAGATAATGATTTCTTCATTTCTAAACTCTAGAATTTCTCCCCCCCTCCTCCCCTATATAAAGAGGGGTCACCATCACACAAAACACACACAACATCACCAAAGAACACACTATGCACTGTGTGTGCCTAGTGCACACACACACACCCACACCATCACCATCACCGCAATCACCATGCTTGCCTTGAGCATGACCTCTACACCCTTGGCTATGGAAGATGAAGGGCAACTAAATGAAGGATGATAGCCATAACCCTCGTGCGAGTCTTCGCCATCAACTCCCACCTATCCGCCATGTGCTCTACCACTCTCTCCCTTCTCATTCCCCTACCCTATGCTCCCCATTTCATCGCCTTATTCTCTAAATAAAGCTTGAGGTTTTGTGAGTATGTTTTCTTGCAATGTTTTGCCCATGTGAGGTGTGCGGAATCGCCACCTAGTCTTGTGTTTGGAGTGAGCTTGTGTATGTGTGAAGGGTGTGCAGCTTCGCCATCCTTTTGTGGTGCCTAAGTACTAAGCCGCTATACCCCCTCCCTCACTCTCTCTCTCTCTCTCTCTCTCTCTCTCTCTCACTTGATCTCATTCCCTTTCCTCTTCATCATTACTCCCAAGCATCCATCTCTCTTGGATGAAAACTTTGTTATGGTGGTGTGTTGTTTGCGTCCTAGCCGCTGAAGCTAGGTGGTGCCCCTGTTTGCTTTACCATGACAGGCTCGAGGCACGCCATTCGGTCCCCGGTGTTTTAGAGGCCGTCGGGGTTCGGGGTTCGCTTTGCTCCCGTCATTTGGTGCCCCCACTGAGGATCTTTTCATGAAACCCTTCATTTTACAAGACTGAAACCCTTAAAACTATTGTGAATGGATGAATGGCTAGCAGGATTTGCTAATTGGAGGACAGAAGAAGAAGAGCTCCAAGCACAACTAGACGAACTCCGTATCTCCATCGAAGCTCGAGTGCCAGGCGTAACGGTAATCGATTTACAGTGGGAGAGTCAACCAACACGCCAAACCCAGTGGATATACATAGGCCAAGTGCCAAGAAGAAGAAGGAGAAGGTCGAAACCATGTCCGCAACCTACAACCAACCCACAACAACAAAATGGAAGGAGCTCTACACAATAGAGAATCAACACTATTCTACTTTGAGAATCGGGTAACTCAAGTCACCGAGGTAATTATCACAGTCAGTTTTCAAGTCGCGCCTGATGCTGCAGCACAGATAACGGAATCATTGGCTCACACTCTCACTAGAGAAACTAGGGATCTACCGAGTTTGTTTCAGGAAAGAACACCACCCACAAGCTTGGACAGTGACTAAGCACCTCTAAGCTTCACATGAATCAGTATAACCTACCTCAAAACAGATCACACATACCAACACGTGTACGCTCAATCAAGGTAATACTGGATTTGAAGGCTCACTACCAGCACGTCATTGACACCATGCTGGGTGGGGAGCGATTTTTTGAGGTTCTGGCATCAGATCAACCATTTGTCTTACCTTTGGTACAAGGCAATGTACCGTTTGAAGTTTTAATCTACGTCCTAGTATAAGAGGGTATACACGCCTCCTTGTAAAGAAGAAAAAAACTTTTGCAAGTTAAGCAGTGTGTCTTTCTAGCTCTCTCTCATCAATCATGGCAAGTGTAGCATTTCCAACATTTAAAGGAAAGAAGGGGGAGGATTTGGTAACAGACTTCCTAGATGACTTTGAAGTAGCATGTGTAGTGAGCAACAAAGATACGGATGAATCCCGGGTTAGAATCTTTAAGCATCTCATGAAGCTAGAAGCTAGATCATGGTACAATGCACTTCCACAAGCAACCAAGGATGACTGGGAACCCTTAAAAACCGCTTTTAAGAGGCGTTTTGGGGGAGGTACCACTTCAGAAAAGTTGTGGGACAAGTTGAGAGACTTGAAGCAGGAGGGTCTTTTAGAATATGCCACCTATGAGTCCAAATTTGTGGATTTGTGGGAACGGTGGGTTGAGTCACTGGCAAGGGGGGAAGTTGCACCCGATTTCCTAAAAAAAGATCGGTTCACGCATGGCTTATGGCCGCTTCTCAAGGAGAAGGTGAAAGGTAGATTCCCGGCTACGTACGAGTTAGCCGTTGAGATTGCTCGCCTTAAGGACAAGAAGCTGCGAATGAAAGCCAAAGAAACCGAGTCAATAGAAGCAGGAACATCGCGTCGACCAGCAACTACGACAACCACCATACCACCACCACTGGCTCTTGGGGTAAGAGATGACCAACAAGATATGTTGGCCCATATTACTGACCAACTGCAGAATTTGTCTGTCCACTTAATACAACAAGGGAGGAGTCAAGAAAGAGATCAAGACCCTGGAAGAGCACGACGACAAAAGAGGGAGTATCATTGCTACAACTGCGGAGAAGACGGTCACGGTATGTACTACTATCCCAAACCACGACAAAACTATAATAGAGGAGGTAGGAGGAACCAATTGTCACCCCCTAGAGAAAGAACACCCCCACCCCGAGCACCACCCCCACCAACACAAATTCTACGTCCACCCCAAACACCACTACAAGCATCCATCCCACCTCTTCCACCAGCCCCACCACCTGATCGCCCTGTAAACATCATAAGGCTAGAAGAGAAAGGAAAAGCCGTAGTAGTGGATCCACCCAGAGCAAAGGAGAGGGACAAGGGTAAGGAGAAGCTAACCTTTTTAGAACCACTTGAAGCCATGACTGTGAAAAGAGCTAGGAGGGAGAAAGCTACACAATCAGATGATGAGAGAAGCATGAGAGGAGAAACTAGCAAGAGGCCATCTAGGCCACGACGAAAATTGGGCATCACCGACTTCCAGCTAGGGGAAAGCTCAAAGCCCTATGATCTAACATTGGATGTGGCAGAGCAAGGACCGAAGATTACATGGCCACAACTGCTACATCTTGTACCTAAAGTAAGGCGACAATGGTCTAAAATGGTAAGTACAAGATGCTCCAAAACAAAAGTAGCCGGAGCAATTTTGGGATGCAACATGGATGACATCCTTCCAATTGTCGACGTAAACATAAAAGGAAAGAGGGTTGGAAACACCTACATTGATGGAGGTGCACAAATCTGTGTAATGAGCGAAGCTATGATGCTTTGATTAGGGCTCGAGGTTGACAGGCCTTCTCCATGCAAGGCAAAGATGGCAAACAACGCAAAAGTAAAGTGTGTGGGTGTGGTAAGTGCCGTGAAAATCAAAGCTTTCAACACTGAGGTAGAGGTAGATGTTTTTGTAATGCCTACTAAGGGGGAGGGCTATCCACTAATTTTGGGAAGGCCATGGTTGATGGCCATGAAGGCAAAACAGGACTGGGGTACTGGCCCTCTACGCATGACTGGTAAGAAAGGGGAGACAATCTACTACGACATGAGGATTGGCAAGCAGAAGCAAATGAATCTGGAAACATCGGCAGATGAAACCACTAGCGAATCTTCCAGTTCTGAGGAGGAGACCACATCCACCGACGAAAGTGACAGTTCCATTGATGTGATGGGTATCATTATGAAGGATCCACAAAGGGTAAGCACAACTGGTGATCCATCATCAAAAGGGAAACCCAATGAAGAGGAGAGAAAATCACCTGGCCTAGGAGGAAGTAGGTTGAAGGGTATGTTGTCTACGGAATTAACACTTGAGGAGAAAGATAGTTTTTTGCAAATGTTGATGGGATTTCCTAACCTGTTCATTGACAACTATGAAAAAATCACAGGCATTACAGTGGTGGAACATCATATTAAGCTGAAGGAAGGGGTAAAACCAGTTGTGCAAAAGCTACGACGACTGGGGGTCATACAAGAAAAGGCACTCTTGGCCGAGGTAAGGAAACTGCTGGAGGTGGGATTCATCTATCCTGTAGAAAACTCAGAATGGGTGTCACCCGTAGTGGTGACGCCTAAAAAGAATGGTAAGTGGAGGGTCTGTGTTGACTACAAACCACTAAATGCAGCTACAAAGAGAGACCACTTTCCTCTCCCTTTCTTGGATGAAATTCTGAATGAAGTAGCGGGTTTTGAATGCTATACCGTCTGTGATGGTTATTCTGGATACTTTCAAATACGCATAGCCTTGGAAGATCAGCTAAAAACCACTTTTATCACGCCATGGGGTTGTTTTGCATACAGGGTTATGCCATTTGGTCTCACAAATGCACCTGCCACATTCCAAAGATATGTCACATATGTTTTTCAACCGTTCTTTGGAACATCCATAAGAGTGTTCATTGATGATTTTTGTATATATAGCTCCCGTATTTCACATTTAGGAAAGGTAACTGAAGGTTTGGCCAGGTTGCAGAGCATAGGTGGGCAATTAAATGTGGATAAATGCCACATTGGGGAGAGTAAAGTCATTCTACTAAGCCATGAAATTTCAGCAAAAGGTATCAACGCCGACCCAAGTAAGGTGTCCGCACTCATAGCCCTACCTTCACCAACGACCGCACATCAACTGGTCTCTTTTCTACAGAAGGTGAGGTACTTAAGTAGATTCATACATCTACTATCACAACTTGTTCTACCACTGCAACAACTCACTCAAAGATCAACTTTCACTTGGGACGAGGAAAGCGAACATCACTACAACAAGGTAAAGGAGGTCTTAGCCACTCTGCCAACTATCTCACCACCTAAGTGGGATGAAAAATTCTATGTCACCTCAAGTGCCGGTGATGAATCATTGGGGGCTGTGCTACTCCAAAAGGATACGAAGACATCTTTCATGAGGCCAATCTACTTCTCTAGTCGAATGATGACAGCAGGAGAGAAAGGCTTCACCCATGTGGAACACTTAGTCCTAGCTCTTAGATTTGCAACTACAAAGTTTAGGTCATATTTGATGCCTAAGCAATTTGTGATTCTAACCACGGATGAAATATTTCCCTATGTTGTACAACATATGGATGTGTCTGCTAGAATTACTAAATGTCTAGTTCGTCTGCAAGAGTTTGACTACACGGTACAGGTAGAAAGAACGACAAGGGCAAGTTTGGGGGGACTCATGACCTACCAAGTCTTTGAAAGGAAGGAGAAGCAATCTAAGGAAGGAGAAGTACGATTACCTCCAGTACCACCGATGGTAGAAGGAGCATACTCTCTCTACTTTGATGGAGCCTACAAGCGAGCGTCCGACAAAGCAGTTGCAGGCATAGTGGTCTTTGATGACAAAGGGACAAATGTATTTTCGTTGGGCCAATTGTTAGATTCACATTCTAACAATGAAGTTGAGTATGCAGCACTAACCAAGGGTCTACAATGGTGCGTCTCACAAGGTGTACAACGCCTTAATGTATTTGGGGATGCTCTACTTCTGGTAAGGCAAGTAAATGGAGCATGGACATGCAAGAATCATAGTTTAAGGACTCACTTAAGTGGTGTAAAAACCTTGTTGGGTAAGTTTGAAGAAGTTCAAATACACCATATCCCAAGGGCTCAAAACCAAGAAGCAGATGCCCTAGCAAGTGAAAGACTATAGGAAGTGGTGGTTGGAGCAATAAAACTAAAGCTCCCTCTATTTCAAGGAAGTGATTCCTTGCTAATGATGGGGGCTTTTCACAAGCCAAGCTCCCATACCCCTCTTCTCTCGTCCCCACCCCATGAAAACCCCCTCTTATGGAGGGAGTGATAAAAGGCATTGAAAAAAGTAAGAAAAAATAAAGTATGATTATGTAAATATATAAGAAAGGTAAAATAGGCCACTTCATGCCTACGGGGTAGCCCATCCCCACCTTGCCTCCTTTTTCTTCACTGTTGCCCCTGTCGGGTGTCCCTTTTCCTCTCCTCCACTCAAAAGGTCAACCCCCTCTCTCTTCCCTTTGTCCTTTCTCCTTTCTCTCTCCCCTCAAGCTACCCTACCTCTCACCAATAATGCATTATAACTCACCAATAATGCACCCTAACTCACATGCAACTTACCCTATCTTCCAAAATAGTATACCCCACCCCCTCTTTCTCTCTCCTATCATATCCCATGACCCAAATACCCCCCTCTCTCTCTAAAGGGCGCCATGTCTCTTGTCTTGTAGCTAAATAACCTCCCCCACACTCACACACACTCAGTTTCACTTAAACAGGTGCCCACAGACCCATCCCCACCCGGTGGTTACCTGATTTTTCTTGTGTTCACACACATCTGCACACAGATTCACCTCTGAGCACTCTCCCCTCTCTCCCCTCTTGTAATTACTTTATTCTCCATGTCACCTCTCACTTTTTTTTCATCAACCCATCTCTCTCTCTTAGTCTCTCTCATGAGATTGCTGTTCTGGCACATATACACACAGCCAGACAAGTGGGGCCCACAGTCACATGGCCTATGTAGATAATGATTTCTTCATTTCTAAATTCTAGAATTTCTCCCCCCTCCCTCCCCTATATAAAGAGGGGTCACCATCACACAAAACACACACAACATCACCAAAGAACACACTATGCACTGTGTGTGCCTAGTGCACACACACACACCCACACCATCACCATCACCGCAATCACCATGCTTGCCTTGAGCATGACCTCTACACCCTTGGCTATGGAAGATGAAGGGCAACTAAATGAAGGATGATGGCCATAACCCTAGTGCGAGTCTTCGCCATCAACTCCCACCTATTCGCCATGTGCTCTACCACTCTCTCCCTTCTCATTCCCCTACCCTATGCTCCCCATTTCATCGCCTTATTCTCTAAATAAAGCTTGAGGTTTTGTGAGTATGTTTTCTTGCAATGTTTTGCCCATGTGAGGTGTGCGGAATCGCCACCTAGTCTTGTGTTTGGAGTGATCTTGTGTATGTGTGAAGGGTGTGCGGATTCGCCATCCTTTTGTGGTGCCTAAGTACTAAGCCGCTATACCCCCTCACTCTCTCTCTCTCTCTCTCTCTCTCACTTGATCTCATTCCCTTTCCTCTTCATCATTACTCCCAAGCATCCATCTCTCTTGGATGAAAACTTTGTTATGGTGGTGTGTTGTTTGCGTCCTAGCCGCTGAAGCTAGGTGGTGCCCTTGTTTGCTTTACCATGACAGGCTCGAGGCGCGCCATTCGGTCCCCGGTGTTTTAGAGGCCGTCGGGGTTCGGGGTTTGCTTTGCTCCCGTCAGCGGGTGAGAGAGAGACACACGCACAGAGGGAAGACTGCACGAGAGAGGGGTGGAGAGAGAGAGAGAGAGAGAGAGAGAGAGAGAGAGAGAGAGAGAGAGAGAGAGAGAGAGAGAGAGAGATAGGGATAAGGAGAGGGTTTATAGAGAGACTAAGAAAAGAGAGAGGAAGAAGGGAGTAGGAGATAAGAGGACTTTAGGGAAGGGATGATGGTTTCTAGAGGAGGAGCTGGAGGAAGGGAAGGTGGTTAGAGGAGTAGATGGAGAGAGGAGGTGGAGGAGAGGAAAGATTTTGGAGGAGGAGGAAGGGAAGAGGAGGAAACACATGGGCGGCAAGAGGAGGAAGGGGAGGTAAGAGGGCGGCACTCCAAAAAAAAAAAAAAAAAACTCGCTCCAAAGCTTGCTCCGTTGAGCTCGCTCGAAGACCTTACTCAGATGGATGCAATACATAAAGAAGTGGTTTGGGAAATGGGATGCATTACACTTGCTACATGATGCTTCAATTGACTCCCAAGTGAATGAGGCTTTTCTACAACGCCAATGTATTACGGCTTGGGAGAAATCCTGTGGGTCACGCTTCATACATTACACCACCCATATTGCCCCCAACTACAAAACCATGTTCTTCGTTGAAAGAGAAAACCGTACTCATACTTACATGCTTGAGCCTATCCCCTTGTCGGCGATATGTACTATCGCAACCATTTGACTTAGTTCCCATTTCCTTCGATGCGAGACAGGGCGTGGGGGCAATGGAGAAGAGTCAAATCGATTGTGCACATTATGCTCACTGCAAGTTTGAGGGTCTGAGTACCACACTACTAAAGTGCTCAGCTTTTAGTCACATCCAAACTTGCTTCTCTCACATTTTTAGTCATGACTTAGACCTACACACTTTCCTCTCCCAGCCACAATGTGGGCTCTCCATTGTGAGTCTCATCACCACAATCTTGGAGCATCGAGAGTCACTCATCAGCCATACACATACTACATCACATGTAACTTTGGCTCCATAGGTCATATTTGACCTCTGAGGATGATAATAAAATCTATCTATCTAAAATCTCTCTCTCTCTCTCTCTCTCTCTCTCTCTCTCTCTCACACACACACACACACACACACACACACACACATACACACACACACACACACACACACACACACTTTCATGGTCAATAACGTATAAAACAATCCTTTCATTTGCATGCATGTCTTCAAAGCGAGACAACGAAGTCCATGTGTGGACATACGAGCTTTGTTCATTTTCTCAATCTCTTTAAAGAAACACAAACTTACATAAATTTCTAAAAACCATCAAATATTGGTCTTGAAAAATTCCCTTGAAAAAGATAAAGCCAAATATATCTTCAAAAATCAAATTTTTATTAAATAAAAAAATCTCCGCTAAGATTACCTTTTTTTGATTATGTGCATTTAAACTCATACATTAATTCTATGTAGAGTAAAAAATCTTTTGTCTTTACATTATTAAAAGGTTTTTCATATCCTACAATGGTATCCTTTACTTTTGTATTTTATAGATTACCCTTCACTTTTGCATATGTTTTGTGAGGTTTTCTTTGAAGTGAACCAATGAGTGGCACGTGGAGGCCTTCTCCTTCCTTGAAAATTCTAAGCTCCAGTATATATACTAGTATGTGACCCGCGCATTGTTGCGGCCAAGGAAATTTAACCTCTATTCTCATAGGGCTATCTTCTCTTCCAAGTAGAACACTATTAATACTCTCTTCCTAGATGTATAGTCTATGGATTTTTTAAAAGTGATGCATGACACAATCTCTTCACAGATTCTAACAAACATGAATATATGTAAGATGCTGCAAAGCATTTATTGATACCAATCAAACAATGGAAAAAAAAATCATGTACATTGGGCTTACATTGAAGTATTCTTTGATGAATTCATAGTCTACTTTAAGGCCTTGGAAGAACACAAAGAGCATCTCAAAGCATTGTTTCAATCATTACAAGAGAATACGTTATTCGTTAATCGCAAAAGAGTGAATTCTTCTTAGAGAAAATTCACTTTTTAGGTCATATTACCTCAAAGGATGGTATCTGCAATTATCCACAAGATCTTGAGGTGATAAATGAATGTCTTGAACCAAGGAATCTACATGAGCTACAAAGTTTTATTGGAATGTGCTCATATTATAGAAAATTTGCTGCAAATTATCGGCCATATAGCATGACCATTATATGATTTGACCAAGAAGAATGTGCTTGAGGTGAGAAATGAATGGCTTGAACCAAGGAATCTACATGAGCTACAAAGTTATATTGGAATGTGCTCATGTTATAGAAAATTTGCTGCAAATTCTCGGCCATATAGCAGGACCATTATATGATTTGACCAACAAGAATGTCAAATATGTATGGACTAAAAAGGAGAGAAAATCTTGCACTACGCTTAAGAGTGAGACTCACATTTCAACTTGTCTTAGTGTTAGCAGACCTCTCAAAGCCATTTGAGGTCCATTGTGATGCTAGTGACGATTGCCTTGGAGCAGTACTATTTCAAGAAGCACATGCCATAGCATTTGAGAGTCACCGATTGCACTCTGATGAGATGAATCTTACCATCTATGAAAAAGAGCTTCTAGTTGTGTTACATGCGTTGGATATGTGGAAGTATTACCTACTTGGGATGCCCTTTATCATTCGAACAAATCACCAAAGTCTCAAGTACTTCATGACACAAACCAAGCTTTCCGACAAACAAATGAGGTGGGCAAATTTACTTTCACAACTTCACTTTCATATTGCTCACATTCCTAGCAAGCACAATCAAGTAAGCCGATGCTATGTCAGATTTTTGAGATGTTAAGTATGCCATAGCACTAGGGAAGATGCAATAACCATACGTGGTTCCAGATGGTTAGCTTCTCTATGGATCTTGGCTACGTGTGACTAAAAGTTCAAGAAATAAAGTCATTTATGAATCTCATGCTCTACCATATGTTGGGCATAGAGGGATTCAAGAAACAATGAATGCAATTGAGACATATTAGGTTCTCCTTAAACTTATTGAAATCATCTCGTGACCAATTTTCTTTGTCACACATATAAAAGAGTGTGTCTATGGAACACCACACATCACCCTTGGCATTGCAAGTAGCTGTCGCTTGGTCCTTCACTACCATATGTTACTTTTTTTCATTGTAGGACTCAATTTTGTTGTTTAGGTGGAGTGGTATATCATCCCGTGCTTTGTTAGCTTCACATATTTTAAGCCTAGTGTTTTAGATAAAAATCTGAAAGCCTTGAAAGTTGAAGCCAACCTTTCACCCGAAAGGTACCGATTAGGAGTTGAGATTGTGGAATCCCAGTTGTTTTCTCAAGGCAAGGATACAACACCATTAGCAACAATTGAAACATCTGCTTCTACGTATGTGCTCCAAAGGCTCCCCATACTACGTAAATAGCATGCTACAAGGATCAAATCTGAGGCCTATCATAAACAAAAAGATAATGAATGTGTGTGTGAGAGAAAGACATGCGCAAAATAAAACCCATGAAATTGTTGAAAGGAACCATGAAATAGGAGCTACTAATTGAAACTAAGAGTGCAAACCAAAAGTCCCCCCCCCAACCCCCCCCCCAAAAAAAAAAACAAACAAAACAAAACAAATACAATATCCAATGTACTATGGCTACCTGGTGGACTTGCTTGAGTTCAAAAAAGTTGTACCAAGCATTCACGGAAGTAATTTTCAGAAGTTTGTTGAAGTCGAGGGACTCATGTTAGGGGCAAGATCTGTGTTTGTTGGAGCAGCCTTGGAGGGCCTCCAATGTTCATTTTGGGCTCCAAATTTGAGAGAGAGAGAGAGAGAGAGAGAGAGAGAGAGAGAGAGAGAGAGAGAGAGAGAGAGAGAGAGAGAGTAGAGAGTACCAGTTGAAAGATATTTAGAAAAAAATGGGAATCCCCCCAGATGCGTCGAGTGGGTAAAGTCGAAGCCGTATGGCGAGCGTCGCGCGATGCAACATGCAATGCAGGCGAGGCGATGTGTAGGAGCAAGTAGCTGCATGGAGAGCAGGGTGGCTTGCAGAGAGTGGGTGACGTGCAGAGGTAGAATTTCATCTATTGTAATTTCTTCGTTGGCATAGCAATTGGTGGAGTGGTTTATAAGGTTGATTTTAATTTTAAAAATTGTGAGGGTTCGAATCTGTTCCACCTTTTTCACCCTTTTGTAAGAGTAGTGTGAGAGAGAGAGATTACGCTTGATTGCAAAAAATAATGATGTAATTTTTGCTTCAATGGTAATCTCTCAAGGGCAAGGGCGGTAATTCTTTTTGTCTTTCTAAAAGAAGCCTTAGTGTTGAGTCGAGTTAGGCATCCTTCCAATGTTTTCAGTGCCAATGATGGAGACTCATTTTAAATGTTGATGGAGTTTATCAAATGGGTCCCTTTCATTTCATTGCCTTACAGGGCTTTTTAAGACTTTGCCTTGTTTATTTTTTTGTCCTTGCTCATCTTATATTATTTTCAACATGAACTGATTGGACCTACCTTTTTATGTGAATGATTGAAATCTTCTATTATTTAGTTGTTGATGGGTCTTTCATTTCACAGATTGTGAATAATTGAAATCAGTTTATCAATGGGTCTTTTCATTTTACACAGCCTTGAATGACTTAACTTTTCTTCCATTTTATTCTTTTAGAATGCCAAAGTGAGCTTTCACCTTGTTTCTCTTTATTTCGAGCCGAGAGAGAGAGGGAGAGCGCGCGTTGGAGCACATACCTCGCTTGGCTTCTTACTATGTATCCTGTCTGGATGCAGAGTTGCAGAACATCACATCCCTCTGGCAGAAACCCTAGCCCTCCAAAGATGAAAAGATGGAGAAAGAGTACTGACACGGTGTGTTTTTTGTTCGATCATCCAACTAGGATGGCTGAGATATTCGTGATTGGGGTGCACTATCATCTAGTAACAGTGCGACAAGAGGGAAAATATTTGAAGGTGATTATGCACCAGCTCGAGGAGCAAGCATGGTCTCTGTTATGGAGGGATTCAAGCATTGGAGGGCCGTTTCCAGTCCAGAAATTTACTGACGATCTTTGGCTCACCATCAAAAGTGAGTTTTGCTCCTCTAGCAGCAGTGGCAGTGGGGCAAGTGGATCAAACCAATAGGAAGCCATCACAATCAGCAAGGTGACAGTGGTGGCCACGGAGGAGAGCAGCCGGGAGGCAACCCGGAAGGAGTCCCTCCACCCTATGCAAATCTTTCTCTTGTGAATGAAGGTCTCTCTCTCTCTCTCTCTCTCTCTCTCTCTCTCTCTCTCTCTCTCTCTCTCTCTCTCTCTCTCTCTCTCTCTCTCTCTGTCTATCTGTTTTTAATCTTTGTGTCTCTCTTTTTACAAACTCACTTTCAAGGTTGCAATGCAAATAGCACCCTTGAGATCATACTCTTACTCCGTGGTACTCCGGGGCAAGGAGTTTCCAATATCCAGCATGATAAGGCGGTGCTATTGCCGACTTCATCAGATAGCAACTGCACGCTCTCCACCGCAGTTGTTTTTAGGTTTTCACAGATCATACAACCGCATGTAGATCTTCAGTGATTCAACGAGAGGGTGATGCATTTGTTCGTGCAATCAAAGTTTGACCTCTCTCGCCACCCTCTTGTGATGCCAATGGCTCAACAAAAAGCTGTGAGAGTTGGCATGATTCATGATGAATTGGAGACTAAAATAGGGTGCAATCCCTCCCATCATGCCTTCTTGGTTGTCACTTCCCAAGCAACCAGCCTCTCAACTATGACAATTCAAAGAAGAGAGCAGATGATGGGAACTGAAGCATCAACTAAAGGCATAGAGTTGGGGTTTGCTAATTTTGTGACAGCTAAAGGGTCTACTCAGTTCACCTCATCATCAGCACAAACTTGTGAGAACAACGAGAGCCGTGGGTTTCCCCATTGTGGATGGGACTTTATTTGTGGTTAGGGATGTGATTGATAGATCGCATACATCATCTCCAAATGACAGTTTGTCATTCATTGTTGTCCATCGTCCTCCACTCAGATCAATCAATTGCATTGAGGCTGTTGGTCTCCCTTTGCTCCCTTCTATGGTGTGCACAACATCTCTAGGTTGCAGCACTAGTGTATCATTTGAGAGCAAGTGTCTTCTTTACGGATCAGCTTTTGAGGATTACACTTTTGAGTTATCGAGATTGCTAGCTGAGTACAACATTCCTCAAAAATTATTCCAGTCAAGCATGAAGAAAGGCAAGTGGACCAACAACGATGAAGAGCGCATGCTGGGAAAACAGACACATAGAGTCCAGATAGTGATTAATCATGGGTTTCAATTAGATATGTACAAAGGAGCTCGTCTAGTGTGGAGGCTTTGTGGTCAAATGACTGACAGTCCCTGTTCTGAACTGATGCACTTGCAAGGATGAAAAAGGGTTATCTGTTGTCGTGGATATGTGGCAAAAGTATCTTTTTGGTGGTCTACGTTTAAGGACTTATACCCTTGTTTCCCTTTGACATTTTTTTGGACTTGGAATGGAAAGTTTTAAACGTATAGCTCTTCCTGATAGCTTTTTTGACGTCCAGGTTGGATATATCAAAATGCTTTGGATATGTAACTTTGCTGTTTTAACTTGTTTACTCAAAGTTCTCCTGGTAAAGTCTTCTTTATTGATGCATGCGTCTCTAATTGTAGCATGCTTGTCTTATCTCGTAGCGTCTTCTTATCTATCATAGGAGATTCGATTTGTGGGATGCTTGTGTTTTACTCGGGTTATTGGCCGAAGAGATTTTATCCAATCTTCTCATCTTGAGAAACAATTCTCTTTCTTAAGAAAGTCTGCTGCTCTTTATAAGTGCTTTTGGCTTGGTTGATAGGAAAGGCTTGTTTGTTATACCTTTTTGATAGAAAAGTCTTGTTTGCAGGGATTTGAGAGAGTTACTTGGGGTCTAGCGATCTTTGTCCAATTTGGCTATCTTTTGCATCCCTACATTGAGCTTT
Source organism: Adiantum capillus-veneris (assembly GCF_014529385.1). NCBI lineage: Eukaryota > Viridiplantae > Streptophyta > Polypodiopsida > Polypodiales > Pteridaceae > Adiantum > Adiantum capillus-veneris. The sequence goes on along the minus strand of NC_140936.1, from coordinate 122,683,902 downwards.
CTAGCTTGTTGCAACTTTGTCTTTGGTTAATTTACCATTTTGAAAATATACGGAATCCTTGGCTGGTTCCGTCTTTTGCTGCAAATTAGGGACTACCACTCACTGTTTTGGGTGTCATTTCAAGTGTCTTTTAGAGCTCTGTAAGTGTCCTAGTTTATACCCCTTCTGCTTTTTTCTTTTAGTGACAAGGTTATCTTTGAGATGGTTTAAAATTGGCACCTCCGCTTGTCTACGATTTCCTTGCGTCATTTCATTGGTGCTCCCACTGAGTACCCTCTAAGACACCTTGAGTTTACAATCGAGAATAAAAGGCTATATGATTCTCGATTCAATACATTTTTGTTTTGTTGTAAATACTTATTCAATCAATCTTCGTAATTATCCTTATCGGTCGTAACCCTTTCCTTTGGAATTGGTGCCCAATATTGTATTTTCACTGTGACGAGACCTTTTCTTGATCAATGTCATAGTTGCAGTCCTAGCTAAATTGGATAGGTTACATAATAAGGTAACAAAAGACAATTCTTATGCAGACTTGATACATGCGAGCGCAAAGACATTGAAGCCACCATAATTGGCTGCCTTTGGGGGCCAAAGCTCAGCTGCGTGACACAGTCTCTACAACTTTAGCCCCTTCAATGCTATTGTTGAGTAAAATCAATGTTACTAATTGCAGTGTCATGGGATGATTCCACTTTAAGGAAAAATAGTGAGAGCGCTTGACAACCCATGCAATTGAGAGAGGTTGTCGGATGCCCTACTACTATAGCAGCAACAACGATTGGTTGCCTTGTAAAGAAACGTTGCCATCGGCGTACGGTTTGGGCATGTAGGAAAATGATGAACCAGAAGTGCATGCGTGCTTGCCACACCATTGCAAGGTCGTCAAAGCTGGCACATATTGGGTTGAGTCAAACAACTACAAGCAGCTCTTTACTGGAAAAGAGCTATGAGCTACCTAATGGACAAGGGACAATGAGGGCAATATGTTTTGAAGAGAGGTGGAAGGGTCGGGAGTTGTGGTGCACGGAGATGGGACCTAGATAGGCTTAGAGTAGCTAGCTTGAGTAGCCCTTGCATGTATTTTAAGATAGGATGCATGTAGGAATGTCCAATGTTGGGTCTTTGTGATCAGCATGGTTTAGCACATGTAAGCCTATACAATGTCTGGATTTCCATGCACATTGTGCTGATCCAATAGCCATTCCTTGTAGTATGATATTGAGTGCATGTAGGAGTGTGCATTGGGCAATGCCTTTGATGAGCATGATTCAACAGATATAGGAAGTACCCAATGTAAGGACTTTCATGCACACAGTGTTGCTTGAGTAGCTATTTCTTATATTACGGATTTGAGTGCATGTTGGGGTGTCTGATGTTGGGCCATAGTTTAACACGTGGGAAGTGTTTGACGTTAGGAGCATGGTTCAGTTGTCACATGCACATCTAACCCTATGTGCATGTGGACAAGTTGAAACTCCTATTTGTAGGGTTTAGGACATCCTACGAAGTGCACAAGACGCATATGTTCAGGCACTCTAGGGTAGTTGCATACCCTTTGATTGAACATGGACACAACCAATGTTTGCCAGGTGTTGGCATTAAGGAGTGTTCCCATACAATAGAGTTACAAAAAGCGTGGAACGGTGACGGTATGCCCGCGGAATAGGGGAACGATAGAGAGGTTTATAATAGAAATGCCGCGGAGCAGGAGGTATTAAAATCACCCAAATAATGCAATTTTTAGCTTTGTGTGATTGAATAGAACTAAAGGACTTTAATACTCACAAAAAACTTGATCAAATCTGCCCGTTCTAGCCGTTCTGGTATCACATGCCATTTTGTTCTTGGCCGTGAGCACTACCGGGAATGCCGTTCTGGCATTCCCTACCTATGAGATGGCGTTCCTTGGTAACAATGCCATACAACACCATTACTACCAAGCCCAGGTAATGATTGCATACGAAGGACCTCTTTTTAGTAGTTCATCAACTTATTAACAAGTGACATATTAGCATCATTTTATACAGTGTGGGGGCTCAATCTGACATTGCTCCACGCAAACTTTGCCGGAGACCCTAGGGATCACCCCTCCAGACATCCAATACAAGTACCCGCAACACAAGCACCTTCAACTTTTTTCAGCAATCAAACCATTGCCAGCCTCATTACAAGAATCAACCTAGCCTTTCCAGATTCTAGCCCTAGCCTCATCGTCAGATCGCAACCCCAAGCCAGATCAGCTCTAGCGTTTTCAGTTTTCAGCCTTTAGCCTCGCAGATGCAAGAAGCTACAAGATTCCATCAACATCTCAACATCTATGACCATTGTATCAACATTTGTGCAAGATAAAGCAAATACCTGTCTAGCAATAACTCACAGAACCTTCAATCACAATATCATTCTCTCCTCTCTTGATACCTATCTATCAGCTAGTGTTAGTCTTCCCTCTTTCTCTATAACTCTCAGAACCTTCAATCACAGTATCATTCTCTCCTCTCTCAAGTCTTTGCACATCTCATGAAGTAAAAGTAACTCTCTCATGAGGTAAAGGAACCTTCAACATGCTGAATATGCTGTCTCATGAATATGCTTTGCCGATTTTGAGCTGAATATGTTGTCGCTGCATATGCCGAATGAAGATAATAAGATGCAGACGATTCCATGGTTGATGTGTGGTAAAGCAAAGGTATGGTTTGATGCTTTAGAGGGTGAACCAAGGCAGGCATGGCCGGACCTGCGGGCTTGCTTTTTGCAGGGTTTTTGCAAGGAGGTATCACCATCGACATGGATGCGAAATTGAAGGCTTAAGGCTCTAGAATAAACAGGCTAACGTTACGTTTGGGCAATTGTTGCCATTGAAGTCTACTAGTGTCAGCACGAGGCTTCCACGGGTTCGAGGTGATGTGCATGTAATACAAAATTTGTCTCTAAGGGTAGGGAATCTAGTGGATGTGCTTCCGATTGTTGATGTCTTGATTAAGAAGAAAATGCAGGTGCATGTATACATTGATGGTGGGGCACAGATTTGCGTCCTAACCGAGGCTGCTATGAAGGACATAGGTATCAAAGATGTGGTCATCCAATGTGCGAATGAGGATGGCCAATCATGCTAAGGGGAGGTGTTTTGGGGTGTGGCTCAGGATGTGAAGGTAAAGGTAATGGGATTTGAATGTCTCATTGATTTTTTTTCTTTTTTACCCTGTCATTTTGGGGAGGCAATGGGTGCTTGCAATTGGAGCTAAGCAAGATTGGGAAAGAAGAGTTTTCACTCTGTCAGACAAAGAGAATGGTAGGCAGGTGGTGCTTGATTTGAAGTCAATGGAAAGCGGTTTTCATCGTGTGGCATAAGGTTATAGAGGAGATTAGAGTACCAGCTAAAAGTACGAGTCGAGAGTTGACATATGATGAGGGCTCTATCAGTATAGAGGAGGAAGAAAGTGACGAGGACCTGTTGAAGCTTGACACGGATTTGTTTGGAGTCTCCGTAGACTCCCCTATCTAAGGAAGATAAGCAATCTCCGATTTTGTGGTGTGGATACAGTAGAGATAGAGGGAATGTTGGGTGAAGATTTGACCAAGTAGGAAAGAAGGGTATGTTACCCCAATCTATTCTACAGAGTACAAAGACCTACGAGGGGTCAAAGGGGTGGAGCATTGAATTTTACTCAAAAAGGGTTACAAGCCGATTGCAAAAAAGCCGAGAAGGTTGGGGGAGATTCAAAAGGAGGCTTTGTGGCAGGAAATCAATAAGCTACTCGAAGCAGGTATCATCTATCGTGCGCAAGAGTCTGAGTGTGTAAAGCTATGTTACCCCAATCTATTCTACAGAGTACAAAGACCTACGAGGGGTCAAAGGGGTGGAGAATTGAATTTTACTCAAAAAGGGTTACAAGCCGATTGCAAAAAAGCCGAGAAGGTTGGGGGAGATTCAAAAGGAGGCTTTGTGGCAGGAAATCAATAAGCTACTCGAAGCAGGTATCATCTATCGTGTGCAAGAGTCTGAGTGGGTTCCTTCTGTTATCACACCAAAGAAGAATGGAAAGTGGAGAGTGTGTGTAGATTATTAACCATTAAATGTTGCTACAAAATGAAACCATTACCCCTTGCCATATCAGGATGAGATTTTAAATCAGGTAGCTGGCATAAGAGATATTCGTTTATGGATGGCTTCTCAAGGTACTTCCAGGTAGCTGGCATAAGAGATATTCGTTTATGGATGGCTTCTCAAGGTACTTCCAGAGTGGTATTTCTTTGGAGGACCAATTGAAGACTACTTTCATTTTTCCATGGGGTTGCTTTGCTTACCGCATGATGCCCTTTGGATTGGTGAATGCCTATGCAACTTTCCAGGATTGGATGAACAGGGTGTTCAAGTTGTATGTGGGTAAGATTATCTAAGTTTTTATGGATGATATTGGGTGTTGTAGTTCGAGGCTGATCATTTTTCCAAGTTAAAGCTATGCTTTCAAAGGCTAGACAAAGAGGGCGGTCAATTGAATCCCAAGAAGTGCAAATTGGCTCAATCGCGGGCTCATTTGCTGGGTCATGTGGTCTCACAATGTAACAAACTTGGACACCCCAAGTCAAGATTCTGTTGCGACACAGCAGAGATTCACTTCAAAACACTTCACAAATTTAACAGTTGACATGGCGAGTGTAGTTCCATGCCCAGAGGTATCGGCCCCAAAGACTGACGCCCTTTTCAGTATTTATTTTATATTAATGCTTGATCAAAGTACAACTCCCGTGGGTGCTCTCAGACTCTGCGTCGAGATGCTCTGAGAAGTGAGCCCCCCTTGGGTCACTTGTAAACATTACAAGGGATGCCAAAAGCAGAGCCCCAAAAGCTTCAAACTCAAAAGCAATAATCCCCAAAAGCAATTGGCTCAAAATTTACCAGTAAAAGCAATCAGCGTGCTTTGTGAAAATCCGTACAGCCTTCCACGTCAGCAATTGTCAGCGCAAAATGCGAAAATCCGTACTGTGTGCCACGTCAGCATGCCATTGCAAATTCCGGAATTCCGTATTGCTGCCACGTACAGTTCTATCCACGTCAGCAAGGGCTGTTGTCCGCAGGGTCATGTCACGTCATCAGTTTGTGAGACAGAATGGTATAGAGGTTGAGTCCGAGCACGTGAAGACTTTGGTTTTGATGGAACCTCCAACCAATGCGATAAGTTTGGCTTCATTTGTGCACAAGTTGAAATATTTATCTAGGTTCTTTTGGATGCTTTTGCAATGTGTATCCTCTTGAAAAATGAGTGAGCAGGTTCATGGTTTCCAATGGACTGAAGATGAGTAGGTAGCCTTTAACAAGGTGAAGGTGTCAATTGCCAACGGTTTGTCCTCTCAACAATGAGGATGATTTCTATATTGCTATGATGGTAGGCATGTTGCTATAGATGTTGTTTTGATGCATAAGGTAGGGAGACGCTACAAGCTTGTCTACCTTGATAACTGAGTGTTTAGCCTAGAAGAAGGAACTAAAGAGTGGGTGATGACTCTAGTGTTTGCATGTAGGAAGTTTCAAGTATATTTGATCATTCGCAGGTTCTATGCGCTCATATCTAACAGTCTGTTGCTTGAGGTGGTGCTTCATTAAAAGCCAAGGAGTTGTATTATGAATTGGTGCTAGAGTTGCATGAGTTCGAGTTCGAGTTCAAGATTGATCACACAAGTAGGTCACATTTCGCCGACATTCTGGTCAATAAGGAAGCTGACTGGTAAGAGAAGAAGTTTGGGAAGAGTCTGATTTGAAAGGACCTTTTGTGATGTGGTTCGACGGAGCTTATAGAAGGATGATACAAAAATCAACAGGAGGAGTGGTGATACAAGATCCACGAGGTAAAGTGATCTTCTCCAAGGCTTATGATCTAGAGGATGTTCACATGAACAATGAGATAGAGTATTTGACTCTCCATCTAGGCTTGAAGCAGTGTGTGGGGTTTGGTATATCCAGGCTTGTGGGAAAGGGTGATGCACTCTCGGTCATTAAGCAGATTTTGGGGCAATGGCAAGTAAAGAGAGATTCTCTTAAAAGTTGGTTTTTTTCTATAAAGAAAGCTCTTGAAGTTTTTCGAAACGGTTCAATTCAAGCACATCAAAAGGAAGCAAAATGTGGAAGCTGATCAATTGGCTAGTAGTTGTGTGCAAATGTATGTAGCAGTTTATATGTGGCACTTGCCACCTATACAAGTAGAGAGTCTTTGAAGGAGATTGATGATTTTTTGAGAGTACAAGTCAACGGTTGGAGGATTTATCCAAGCTGCAAAGGAGGAGGATTTCTCGCAAGATCACTTTGTTTAGGGAGGATCAGATGACATATGGTCGAGATGGAGTGCTACGAAGGGTACTCTACAAAGACAAAATGGGTATGGTTCTGGAGAAGTGTCATGAAGAAAGCGAACATTAGGGCAAGGTGTCACAAAGTGATGACGTGGCATGACCTAAAGGACAAACTCCAGACAGAAAGAGGTCAGAGCCCCGTTGAAAGATGCAGAAGAAGTTGTAACAACTTGCAGAACCAATCCGAGAGGCCAAATGTGAAACGACACGCATTCATAAGTTGTACCAACTTATGAGGTATTGTCCAATGGATCCCAAAAGGGACAAAGGCTATAAAGATTGACACAAAAGACTGATGACATGGCAGTTGGTGAGACCTCCACGTTTGCGCTGCTGATGTGGCTGCCGTACGCATTTCCGCAATTCATGTTGTCGACGTGGCACTTGTATGGAATTTCCGCGATTTGCACTGGCCAGCTTTTACGACCAGATGCTTTTAGACTTGAAGCTCTTCATGTACACTCCTTTTGGAAGGCCCAGGGCCTATAAATAAGATGCCAAGACCTCAGTTTCAGGCAAATTAGCTTGGGAGCACTGTTGAGACGAGGACCCTCGGACATACTTATGAAGCATTAATAACAAAGAAATACCCAAACGGGCGCCAGTCTTTGGGGCCAATCTCTCTGGGCGCGGAACTTCGTCCTGCCGTGTAGTCTCTCTCTCAGTTTTGTTCAGTTCTTTCAGTTTTCTCACGTGTGTTGTGGTAGATTCTTGACTTGGAGTGTCCAAGTCTGTTACAATAGTATCAGAGCTCAATCGATTCTCTTCTACAAAGGATCTGATCCCTTTACTCACAACACTTATGGATTCAATCAACGAATCTCGCCAGGAGGGAACAGTGACGTCGGACCAATCCTGCCCGAGCGAGAACAATGAAGATTCCAACGGACGTTGTCCGTCTTTTGAAGATTCAGAGTAGTACGGGCCATCCCCTCCTACAGAGTACGAAAGGATGGAGATGCAACGGCAACAATTGTCACGTGCACATCTAACCCTATATATACATGGACAAGCTACTTCATGACAAGGGTTCACTTAGCCTAGCTTAGGAAGTGTTTTGGCACTTTTGTGAGTCTGTTCGTAGACCATGCATGTCCATACACTTAGAGTAGATGCATATCCTCTGATTGCACACAGCATGATCATCAGTATTACCAACAGATTCCATCAGGAGCATTTTACAGTGCAGAAAACCTATTTTCCCTATTTTAGCCAATTTTCACTTATTATTTTTAAGTGACTTTTGTTGGGAAACTGGGTAGGGCAATTCATCCAAGCCTGTATATAAGAAACCTAGCGCTAGTGTACTCTGGCAGAAGAAGAAAGGAGAGAACAGGCAACTACTTGCAGCAGGCATCTCTAGCAACCTTCTCAAGCAAGAACCCCCTGCAAGCCTTGGCGTTTTTCATTAGATAAACCCAGCGTTTTCAGCAGCCATTCCAGCGTTGCAGATCAGCCATTCCACAAGAATTTGCAGCACTCAATCAAGACAGCGTTTGTAGCAGGCAAATCAGCTTTTTTACTGGAGTCAAATCAGCGTTTTCAGCCCTGATCTACTGGCGTTTTCAGCCTGCTGTCCAACAAATAAAACCAACCAAGAGTAGCAGCATTTTTGACACATATACATCAGCGTTTTTAGTGATCTGCATCAGCGTTTTCAGCAAGGTCAAACCAGTGTTTTTCAGCCGTACAAGACAGCATTGTCGTCGCCTCGCCGTCGCTATCGTCACCGACCTAGAACCTCACTGCATCATAGCATCAAGAGAATATTGCATCAGCACCTCTGTACCAGATTTGTGCAATCAATAGTAGACCGCCCTCGCCATAGAGAGTGGGGCCTTCGGAGGAGGGTTTGACAACTCTTCTGGTGTCGTATTCTCTTCTCTCTCTATCTCTCAGTCTCAGCACCTTCATTCATAGTGTTTATCCACTTTGTTTGTGATCACTTGCACTTTCTCACTAAAGGAACGGAAGGCTCTTCCTTTCGTAAGTAAAAGGAACCTTGAGCACAGTTCGGAGCACTCATCTGAGCAAAGTTCAACATTCACTTCCGTTGCACCTTACATTGGTATCAGAGCTTTGACAGTGTTCTGTATCACTCGAGGAAAGAACCACATAATTTTTTTTTTTGCTTGTTGTGGTCGCACGTAACCCAAGTCCACTTGGGCGTGTCGACTCCTAATCGTGTTTTTGAAGAGTGACAGGAAACCCAAGAAAGAAGGGCTTGTCCAGCTTCCCCTTGTGCCTCTTTTCATTCATTGAGAGCGGACCGTGCACTTAGCGGCGAGCCAATCAACGTGAGGTGGGAAAAAGCAACCTTGGTGTGAGCGCAAGGCCGTGAAGGGGTGCGCCTGTAGGAAAGAGAAGAGCTCACATAAGAGAATATCCTTCTCTAACACTGAGAAGAACCTTAAGACTCAAGACCCAAGAAAGAAGGGCTTGTCCAGCTTCCCCTTGTGCCTCTTTTCATTCATTGAGAGCAGACCGTGCACTTAGCGGCCAGCCAATCAACGTGAGGTGGGAAAAAGCAACCTTGGTGTGAGCGCAAGTCTGTGAAGGGGTGCGCCTGCAGGAAAGAGAAGAGCTCAGGTAAGAGAATATCCTTCTCTAACACTGAGAAGAACCTTAAGACTCAAGACCCTCGGGAACCTCAAGAACCAAGACCCACAAGACCCAAGTTCCTCGTGAACTTAAGAACCCAAGACTTCAGTGTATGGTCATCACCTGAAGCGGAATGGATACTTCGCATGGGAGTGGCGAAGAAGAGTTTTCCCTACCAGAAGGTTTTTCCGACCCTCCCGCTTCCCCATCTATGCCAAGGATTGTACCAAATCCGATGAAGGCTGTCAAGTCAATGATGGACATGATGTCACAACAAGAAGCAAATTGCGTTGCCTTGGAGTGGGAGCATGAAGAAAGAAAAGCAATCTTGGATCACAAGCGCGAAGCGCGCAAAGAAAGAAAGGCAATCTTGGATCGCGGGCGCGAAGAAAGAAAAGCGGAATTGGATCGCGAACGCGAAGAGAAAAGAGTGTCCTTGGAGTTAGAGCCTGACACGCTGAGAGACCAACGCATACAAGAGTTGGTCCTACAGGTATTCACCTCGGAGCCGAAACCCGAGCCGACCAAAGAGGTTGGTGGTTCATTCAATGGCGCAAGCCGAGATTCGAACTCCCAACAACCCCGTCACCGAGAAGTTGACGTTCAGTAAGTATGATGGTAAGATGGTTGCTACTATTATTCATTCTTGGTTGCATCAATTTAATGCTTATTTTGTGACAACTAAGAAGACAGGAAATAGCAAGGTTTTGACGACAACTATGTACCTTGCCGGTGATGCCATTAATTGGTACCACGCTTGGCAAGAGGCATAGTTGGCCGCGCACCTAGAGGCAGCCGATGAAGACACGCCCCATTCCTTCAATTGGGCCGACTTCCAAGACAAGCTCAAGGCGCGGTTTATGGCACCACAGTACTTAGCACGGTTGAAAGACGATTGGCGCGGTCTCAAGAAAAATGGTATGCCAGTTATGTCTTTCTCTAATCGTGTTTTGTAGCTCGGTACCCAATTACGCAAATCGGATGCTGAACGCAAAGAGGCATTCCTTTATGGATTGGACGAGTATATCAAGTTTGATGTCGAGGTACTTGATCCAATCGATCGCAACAAGGCGCTAGCGATTGCTCTCGCGCAGGAGATGAAGCACAATAAGGGAAAGCCTAAGGTGAACAAAACTTCTCAAGGAACCTCTCAGACTCCTCAGAACACGCAGAATGGTAAGAATGGTAACTCTTCTAGCCCATCTTCCTCTAATTCTTCGGAAAAGAACTCTAACAATGAATCTAAGGGTCAAGCTAAAACACTTGCTAAACCTAAGCTAACCCCTGATGAAAAGGCCGAAAAAGGAATTATAGGAGGGTATATAATGGCAGAAGAACAAGTCATTTATGCTAAGGAAGGTCATTGTTATCAATGTCATGTCAAGGGTCACATCTAAGCGGCTTGTCCTAAGACAACCCCACCTAAAGAACCTGCAGCAACCATAAGCACTTTAATGCACCACACTGAATCTTCTCATGTCTTTGACTCACACATTGATGAGTCTCTCATGAAGTGTTATGGTCATGTAAAGGGTCAATGTTTTGTCATATTGTTTGATCTAGGCAGTATGCATGATGTGTGTCACAAACTGCTGACGTGTCAAAGCCCTAAAGAATGGAGCCAACTTACACATGTGGACCGAGGGGCCTAAACCCTAAGAAGAAGAAGTCCTACCAACTTATGGGGACCCCGTCCGATGGGGCCCCAAGAGACATAAAGGATTAAAATAAAGCAAGACCCACACACACAAAGAAAGACTTGCGCCTATACTGATGACGTGACAGCTGTACAGTCAAATTCTGAAAATTGTGCTGACATGACGACATGGAAGGCTATACGGATTTCCGTGTTTTGCGCCGACTGCTGTACGGAATTTTGTAAATTACATTGGCAGCGTTTTGGCATTGCTTTTGGACCAGAAGCTTTCGAGTTTAAAGGCTTTTCATGTAAAACTACTTTAGGGTTAAATATGAGGTTAGGGCTTATTCTTTGGCATGCTTCCTGGAGAAGGTGCAGAGCGTGGAGTTCCGGCTTGTACTGTGCTGATGCAATATAAAGAAATACCGAAAGGGGCGCCAAGGTTTGGGGCCAATACTCTCTGAGGTGGAATTCCACCACTGTGTTGCGTGTCGTCTCTCTCTTTTAGTTCAGTTGTTATTGAAGTGCTAAAAGTCTGTTCAGTCTGTTCTTTTCTATTGGCACGTGGTGCCCGTCTTGTGACAGTGATAGCAGAGCATCAGGCGTGTGCTTTTCTGAAAGCATACCGGTTCTACCAAGGAGCAGACAGAGCAAGATTGCACTTTCAAAAGTTTATTGGAAATTACTGCTTTGTGCTCCGACCCCGGACTTATTAGCCACTCCCACCCTTACTTCATCGCGCATCGAGCGTGCTCCCGTCTTCACCGCTCATGTCTTACAGGGCATAAGCCACTTACAAGAGAAGGATCCAAGATTTGTTTCAAGTCACTGTTTTTCTTAGAGACAGTGCCATGCAGATATTGATGTCTATAGCTACCAAGCCGCACACTCCAAGGACTTGGCAAGCTTTCAAGAAAAATTTTGCCGTAATTTATATGGTTTCTGACATCTTCCTTTGGAGTGCAACTTTTAGCAGAGTGGGGTATCCTGAAATGCTTACCATGGAAACCATAGCAGATTATAACTTGAAATTTCTTTACATCTCTCAGCAGGAGCCTCTTGTTGATAATCTCGGAGGTTCGGTGTGACTGCTATGACTTGGGACTACCATCGCTGCCAGAGGAACATTGTCTGTCCTAGAGCTGATGGACCATGCTGTGCTCGGCTACGACCTTATAGAAGCCATCTAACCCTAATTTTTGGTGCAGGTTTCAGGATGAAAATTCAATCGACTTTTTGAGCTCGACTGATGTCGAGATTGCTTTTTAAGTTTGAAATTTGTTTGAGAACTTGTTTGGTGATCCTGTTTGGAATTTGTTTGAAATAGATGGTATCTGCTTTGAACCTATCTTGGTGCCGATTTAAATTGTTTGACTCTGGTTTTAATACTGGTTTCATTGAGATTGGTGATTTTACTCCCTGGTGAGAAGTGAGGAATACTGTTTTGGTATTGTTTGAACCTCGGAACGACGTAGGCCGATGCCTGGGGAGCTGTTGTATGTTTGAAAACCTCAGAACGACAGGCCGATGCCTGGGGAATGTTTGGTTGTATGCTTGAACCTCCAAGCGACGCAGACTGCGGTCTGGGGAGCGGTCTGGGGAGCGTTTGGTTATACAATCCTTGGTTATACAATCCTCTGAGCTCATGGCCCGGACCTTTTTAGGTTATTTGCGGGGGGAGTGACGAGGTAGTCGTTGAGTAGCTTCATACCGTAGACCGTTTGTCTCAGGGGAGTGCTCATCGACGCTGTTTGTTATGTCTTGTACATGTATATGTAAGCATTTGTGTTGCATTGTGGTGTGCCAAGTACTGAATGTTCCTAATTGGATGAGATTGCTTGGGTATGTAATTTTAGTGCATCAAGACACGCGTGGAAGATCAGTACGGTCTAGGTGTGATGGCTAATTTTACTATGCCGGAATATCAAGAGTTCCGATCCAGTCGAAAGGAGAAGCTAACTCCTTGATCAAAAGAGCCGAAAGGAGAAGCTAACTCCTTAACAAAAAGAGCAAACTAATTGTCCCTCGAAATGTCTCTCGAAAATTTTTGAGCTAACTTAAGTTGTTTTGTAGATATGCTGTAATCGCGGACGATTACCTCTTTCAGGAAGGGGAGATGTCACAAACTGCTGACGTGTCAAAGCCCTAAAGAATGGAGCCAACTTACAAATGCCGACCAAGGGACCTAAACCCTAAGAAGAACAAGTAATAGAAGAAGTCCTACCAACTTATGGGGACCCCATCCGATGGTGCCCCAAGATTCATAAAGGATTAAAATAAAGCAAGACCCACATACACAAAGAAAGACTTGCGCCAATACTGATGACGTGGCAACAGTACGATCAAATTTCGAAAATTGTGCCGACATGATGACGTGGCAGGCTATACGGATTTCCGCGTTTTGCGTTGATTGTTGTACAGAATTCTGTAACTTACGCTGGCAGCTTTTTGGCATTGCTTTTGGACCAGAAGCTTTTGAGTTTGAAGGCTTTTCATGTAAAACTGCTTTTGGGGCCTAGGGCCTTTAAATATGAGGTTAGGGCTCATTCTCTGGCATGCTTCCTGGAGAAGGTGCAGAGCGTGGAGTTCCGGCTTGTACTGTGTTGATGCAATATAAAGAAATACCAAAAGGGGCGCCAAGGTTTCGGGCCAATACTCTCTGGGGTGAAATCCCGCCACTCTATGCCACGTGTCGTCTCTCTCAGTTCAGTTGTTATTGAAGTGCTAAAAGTCTGTTCAGTCTCTTCTTTTCTATTGGCACGTGGTGCCCGTCTTGTGACAATGTGATTGGTGCCTCTCTTTTAGAGAGAGCCCGCCTGGAGGTTAGTCAGACATTTCCTCTCGAGGTGGCTGGCTTCGCTCCCGGGATGGACTCTCTCATCACGCAAGAGTGCCTTGATGTGTTGTTTACAGTTCAACAAGCTACCTTCCGTAGGAAATTTCTCGTGTCTCCTCTCTCAGGATGTGATATGATTATGGGCATTGGATGGATCGTGAGCATAACCCTCTCATTGATTGGGAGGACAACACTCTCACATTAAATGCCAAAAGCGACTCTCCTATAATCATTCGTGCTGAGGAGGGTCTGCATTCTTTGCCTCTCATTTTTCATATACAGGCCAAGCGTGAATTACGATGATGAGCACAAGCGGCATTCATCTATGCCTCTCCAGTTACTCAGAGAATTCCGGCTCCAGACAGGTAATCAACTTTGTTTACCAAGTTTAAGCATCTCTTTTTGCAGGATGATCTTCCACCTCGTCTCCCACCCGAGCGGCCGGAGGACCATCATATCGAGCTTACGGAGGAGGCACAAGCCTGTCAGTAAGGCTCCCTACCGTTTGAACAAGACACAGGAAGAAGAGTTAGAGCGGCAACTCACGGAGTTGATTGTTAGATGATTCATACGTCCTAGTGTAAGTCCTTTTGCTGCTTTTATTTTGTTTGTCCTCAAGAAAGATGGTTTGTCTTGTTTGTGTGTCGATTTTACAAGGCATTGAACAAGATGACCATCAAGAACAAGTTTCCGATGCCTCGTATTGAGTATATCCTTGATAGGCTTAATGGGGCAAAGGTCTTCAGGAAGGTTGATCTCAAGAGTGGATACCATCAAGTAAAGGTATTCAAAGGCGACATCTTCAAGACCGCTTTTCGCACAGAGTGAGGGCAATGGGAGTATGTTGTTATGCCTTTTGGATTGACAGGTGCCATGGATACATTTAACTGTCTCATGGTAGGCCGTTGTGGTGATATGGTTGGTATATGTGTGTTCATCTTTCTGAATGATATTCTCATTTTGTTGTGCATCGTGGGAACAACATAAAAAGGATGTAGAAAGGGTGTTGACCCGTTTGGATGAGTGTCAATTGTACATTGCAGCTAAGAAATCTGAATTTTTTCTCATTGAAGTTACTTATCTAGGCTATATCATTTCTGCAGAAGACGTCAAGCCAGACCCCGCGAAGGTGGAACAAGTACGTAATTGGGATTTGCCCAAAACTGCATATGATGTGCGCTCTTTTCTTGGTTTATGTCAAGCATATAGTTCGCACATAGAGAATTTTGCACGCATTGCCGCACCTATGACTGATATTTTGAAAGGGGTTAAGACGTGCCGTCAGCGCGTAGACTTGCCCGAAGAAGCCATTGAGGCTTTTGCAGCTCTCAAGGTTGCGGTGACAGAAGCACCGTGTCTTATCCTTGCGACTTGGGATGACCCCTTTGAGGTATGGACGGATGCGAGCAATGTCGCCATAGGAGCTGTGCTTCAGCCGCATGGTCGTCCAGTAGCTTTACTTAGTCGGAAGCTCAATAGTGCAGAAAAGAACTCTTCAGTTTATGATAAAGAACTTATGTCTATCATTCACTCTCTTAAGGATTGGAAGCATTTTCTTTATGGTAGAGAGTTTACAGTTCGCACAGATCAGTGGCTCCAGTCTATGCCTAGTGCACATTGGGGTGATCGCCAAGCACGGTGGTCACAATTTTTTGAGCAATTTGGAGGTTTGATTGAGTATGTTCCTAGAAAAGCTAACCCTGTTGCAGATGCGTTGAGTCGCAAAGGACAGATTTTGGCTCTTGAGTCAAGATCCACAGTTTCTCTTCAGAGTGTGTCTTTTGACAGCATGAAGAACCACTATGCGGATTCCGAGTTTGGTAAGCAATGGTTGCAGGCTCTTGCTTCCCAAGGGCCAAGCAATTATCTCATTCGTGATGGTTTTTTCTGTTTTCGTCAACGTCTATGTGTGTTGCCCTCTCTCAGGCCAACCATATTGCATGATGCACATTACTCTCTCATGGGTGGGCACAAGGGAATGAACACCACTATGGAAAAATAGAAAGATTCTTTTATTGGCCTAAAATGCCAAAAGATGTGTTTCGTTATGTCACAGAGTGCACTATTTGTCAAAAAGTAAAAGCTCCTCGAGGTAAGCAGCAAGGCCTCTTGCTTCCGCTGCCTATTCCCGATGGACCTTTTCAGGATATTTCCATGGATTTTGTGACTAACCTTCCACCAAGTTTGCATTCAAGGAACACTCAGTGTTTGACAATTCTTGATCGTTTCAACAAGTTTTGCATGTTGATTCCTTGTAAGGCGACAGTCACCGCACAAGATGTAGGACGGTTGTTCATAAAGCATTGGTACCCCCTCTGTGGTTTGCCAAAATCGATTGTTTCAGATAGGGATGTTAGATTCACGTCCAATTTTTGGCGCGCACTCTTTGAAAATTTTGGCACTAAGCTGAATTTTTCATCGGCTTTTCATCCACAGTCAAATGGTCAGACAGATTTACTATCAATTTTCTTTTGATGTTTTAAAGTCATATGT
Source organism: Adiantum capillus-veneris (assembly GCF_014529385.1). NCBI lineage: Eukaryota > Viridiplantae > Streptophyta > Polypodiopsida > Polypodiales > Pteridaceae > Adiantum > Adiantum capillus-veneris. The sequence goes on along the minus strand of NC_140936.1, from coordinate 122,667,985 downwards.
GTATGATTAGTAGTCTCATTGGGAGCTCTATCTCCCATTGGTTTAGGCTATTTTGAATAACTCTTATGTCTCTACCATTGGTCGAACTCCGTATGAGGCAGCTTTTGGTCGTCCGTTCCAGTCACTCTTGACTCGCTCGTTCAGTCAAATGCCTGATGCCAATGCTGAAATTCGGTCATGGGATGAGATTTCTGAGAGTGTGAAGCTTCGGCCAAGCAAGGCTCAGGAGTCTTATTCACGGCACGCTAATAAGCAAATTGTCAGGATGTTTCAATCAAGGAAGGGGATTGGGTGTATTTAAGAATCATGAAGCAACGTCTTAAGCAAGTTATTCACGGCACGCTAATAAGCATCGTCAGGATGTTTCAATCAAGGAAGGGGATTGGGTGTATTTAAGAATCATGAAGCAACGTCTTAAGCACGTTTGAAAGAAATGTTTAAGTTGTCTTTTCGAATGTATGGTCCATTTGCTGTCATTAAAAAGATAAATGAGGTTTCCATGAAATTGCAATTGCCTAACTCTGGTCAATGCATAAGTTTTCCATGTTTCTTGGTTGAAAGTGTTTCAGGGAATACCTCCAAAGGACATTTCCGAAGAAGAAGAGCCGGAGATCATCGATGAAGCGAAAGTCATGTAGTCGGAGCAAGTGTTGTTGCATCGGTTTCGCCATGGTTCAAAGAAGCAAGTGAGACAATACTTTTTGAAGTTCAAGGATCGAGGAACCCACGAAGCAGTGTGGGTTGATAAAGAATTTTTCAAAGATTATCCGGAATTGTTGGCAACCTACAAGGAAGCCATGCAGATCGGTACCAATACCTCACTTTAAAAAGGAGAGATGTCACGTGTACATCTAACCCTATGTGTACGTGGACAAGCTACTTTATGACAAGGGTTCACTTAGCCTAGCTTAGGAAGTGTTTTGGCACTTTTGTGTGTCTGTTTGCAGACCGTGCATGTCCAGACACTTAGAGTAGATGCATATCCTCTTGTTGCACACAACATGATCATCAGCATTACCAACAAATTCCATCAGGAGCATTTTACGTTGCAGAAAACCTATTTTCCCTATTTTAGTCAATTTTCACTTATTATTTTTAAGTGACTTTTGTTGGGAAATTGGGTAGGGCAATTTAGCCAAGCTTGTATATAAGAAACCTAGAGCTAGTGTATTCTGGCAGAAGAAGAAAGGAGAGCACAGGCAACTACTTGCAGCAGGCATCTCTAGCAACCTTCTCAAGCAAGAACCCCTTGCAAGCCCTAGTGTTTTTCATAGATAAACCTAGCGTTTTCAGCAGCCATTCCAGCGTTCCAGATTAGCCTTTGGACTATCGTTTCAACAAGCATTTGCAGCACTCAGTCAAGACAGCGTTTGTAGTGTAGTAGACAAATCAGCGTTTTTACTGCAGTTAAATCAGTATTTTCAGCCTTGATCTACTGACGTTTTCAGCCTGTTGTCCACAGATAAAACCAACCAAGAGTAGCAGCGTTTTTGACACAGCTACCTCAGCGTTTTCAGAGATCTGCATCAGCGTTTTCAGCAAGTCAAACCAGTGTTTTTCAGCCATACAAGACAGCATTGTTGTCACCTCGCTGTCACCATCGTCACCGACCTAGAACCTCACTGCATAATAGCATCAAGAACATTGCATCAGCATCTCTGTACCAGATTTGTGCAATCAATAGTAGACCGCTCTCGTGTCACATGCACATCTAACCCTATGTGTACGTGGACAAGCTACTTTATGACATGGGTTCAGTTTAGTTAGATTAGGAAGTGATCTGGCACTTTTGTGAGTCTATTCGTAGACCGTGCATGTCCAGGCACTTAGAGTAGATCCATATCCTCTGGTTGCACAAAGCACGATCATCAGATTTCCATCAAAACCTATCAGGAGCATTTTTACAGTGCATAGACCTATTTTCTCTATTTCAACCAATTTTCACTTATTATTTTTAAGTGACTTTTGTTGGGAAACTGGGTAGGGCAATTTGATAAGTGAAGTATATAAGTAAACCTAGCGCTAGCACTTTCTGATAGAAGAGGCAGCAAGAACCTGTGTTCATCAGACAACTTCTCAGCAAGACCCCCCCAAGACAGAAGACCTAGTGTTTTTGCCCTTGCAGGACCTAGCGTTTTTCACTCAGATCAGCCCTAGCGATTTGGTTTGCAGATCAGCCCCGACAGCAACAAGATAGCATGACTACCTAGCGTTTTTGCATCAGCATAACACTTCAGCGTTTTGCAGATTCACCGCGACGGAACCATCAGCGTTTTCAGTTTTCAGCAGTCAGACTCCGCACTAGAACCCCCGAACCTCGCAGATCTTACCTTCCCGCAGCAGTTCCTCTCCGCACGGTCAAATCCAGCGTAGTTTGCAGATTCAGCCCGGAAAATGCAGATTTGATCATCTGCGTTTTCAGCGCATCGTCGTCGCATCGACATCGTCATCGACATAGAGTCAGAATTCAACAGATAAAGATTTGTAGATTTCAGCCCTTAGCATTTTCAGATTTCAGCCCGTCTTGTCGTCGTCCTCATCGTCGTCGACATCGTCAGCAAGTCCAAGCATTGTAGAGATTTGTGCAATCAATAGTAGACTGCTCTCGCCATAGAGAGTGGGGCCTTCGGAGGAGGGTTTTGACAACATTCTGGTGTCGTATTCTTCTTTCTCTATCTCTCAGTCTCAGCACCTTCATTCACAGTGTTTGTCCACTTTGTTTGTGATCACTTGCACTCCCTTATTAAAGGACGGAAGGCTTCCCCTTCCCTAAGTGAAAGGAACCTTGAGCACAGTTAGGAGCACTCATCTTGAGCAAAGTTCAACATTCACTTCCACTGCACCTTACATCTCGCCATAGAGAGTGGGGCCTTCGAAGGAGGATTTGACAACTCTTGGTGTCATATTCTCTTCTCTCTCTATCTCTCAATCTCAGCACTTTCATTCACAATGTTTATCCACTTTGTTTGTGATCACTTGCACTTTCTCACTAAAGGAACGGAAGGCTCTCCCTTCCGTAAGTAAAAGGAACCTTGAGCACATTTCGGAGCACTCATCTTGAGCAAAGTTCAACACTCACTTCCGCTGCACCTTACAACAATAGATTGACGTTATGCCCTGCAGACGCTTCGGTACTCCAAAGATTCACAGTATGCAAAATTTTTGGCCAAGCAGCCGCTTGACGAGATGCATTCCAGATGGCGTTTCGTCATTAGATCACCTTTGAAGTCGGCAATCAAAAAGTCCACTACACCTAGCTTTGTGGCCCAGAAGGTGTATTCAGTGGCCCGAGAAGCAGAGTCGAGCAGCATTCAGACTACTAGGGTTGGATATCTACTTTTGAAAACGCTAAAAAGGCCACGAAGCAAGTTCGATTAGAGGATGATGATGTTGACTTCCACCACGAGATAAAAGTGTCTTGCTTGCTCAAAGATGTCAGAGTCTTGGAAGCAAAAAAAAAAACCAGAGCCAACTAGTATGATCCTCTCAAGGATAGGAAGAAGAAACCCGAAGACTTTAAGGAGGTGAGCAAGTAATAAAGTTTTGACACTTTTTCTAGCTTTAGGGAGCATTTCCAAATAACTCCTCAATAGATGGCCGAGTAAAGGGCTCAAGGCGGATGCTATAAGTGTAGTCGCATAGGACACACCTTTAGGGAATGTAACCAAACCACCCACCCTACGGCACCCAATAATATTTCGGTCGAGCGATAAAACATCCATGCAACACCACCACCGAGGATTTATCAGAGCTTGGATCATAATTATCTGGAACGGGAAATCAGAATGAGGAAAGGGCAACAACAATGGACATGAAATGCAAGCACTGAGTCAAGGCCCTCACCAGCTGCCACTGGTGTTGATGTGACAGAGCAATGTAAGTTGTTGCAGCCTCGCCTTGCAAGATCTCGCCCTCACCCTGGTTGGCCTCGCTCTCGTCACCAGGCCCTCACCCTCGCCCTGGCTGCCCTCGTCCTCGCCCTGGCTGGCTTCCCTCGTCCTTGCCTTAGCCCTGGCTGGCTCGCTCTCGCCCTCCTTGCTCGACCTGGATGGCTAGCCCTCGCCCTTGGTTGGATCTTCTCGCCCTCGCCCTAGCTGGCTCGCCCTCGCCTTGGCTGGCTCTTCTCACCCTCGCCATTGCTGGCTCGCCCTCACCCTAGCTGGCAGAGAAGAGAAGAGCGACACTTGATGGGGTCCCAACCAACCCTCTCAAGGGCCCCCCACACCATTTCCGATGTGGTTTTTGCTTTAGATTGCGTAAATGGAGTGTGCACACAATGCAATACCTCAATGCCAACTCTACTGACTCAATTGATGACAATCGGCACTGTAACTCTTCATGAAGCGGCACGTCCTAGGCTGATTTGATGCACCTTGGATCCTTCTCGATGTGGGATTGGGGATGGCCACCACGGTGCTGATTTGCACTCCCGATGCGAGAGGAATGAAGGGCTGAAAACGCAAATCTCGGTGACATCGATGATGGAGAGGAATGGAGCACTCAATGACGGCGAGGGAATGGCCGAGGTGAGGGCTCAATGGGCTGCCGAAGAACTGGACTGCATCTATCGTGGACTAATGTCGTAGATCTCACACCACACCGGCGGCGACGGGCTGAAAACTGAAAAAGAAACCGCTCTGTAGGGCGGTAGACTTTAGCTTTCACCCGATTCTTCACTTGATAAACTTTACTTGAACTTCACGACATAGAGAAACTTCGCAAATGAACATGTAACTGAAGTAACACTTCACACAAACCACGGCTCGGAAGCTAGAGTGCTACCAACAAGCAGACAGTGACACCCTGTAGGCCCCAAAGACTAGCGTCCCTTTTGGTATTTCTTTATTCTTTTAAAACTTGGGAGAAAATCTGCAAGTTCCTACGAGCTGTCCTGCTTTTACCGGGCTGAAAATGGCCTACTCTAGCCCGATTTCGGCAGCATAATTGCAGTAGGAGGCTTCATAGACAAAATCCCCACACCAAAGGTGATTTTCCCGGCACATACAAACACTTTCCCAAACCTGGCGAGAATCTGCAGCACGATGAATTCTCTATTTTCTGCCCTGAAAATGCACTAGATCACCTATACAGTGATCCCAAGGCTTCTCCGAATCTCTTGGGGGTAAAAGGGATCAATTAGGGTCAAAACTCTGAACTTGCAAAAATACGCATCGGGCTGTATTTTACTGTTTTGGGCTCCGTTTCGCGTGCCGATCGAATTTGTAAGAAAGCCCTCATACTCTCGCACCTATAGGGCTACTTGCCCCTTGAATCGGACGAGATTTCTCGCGTGAAATCTCTTCGAATTCATCTGTACATGCAGGGGATTAGCAATTAGCTAATCAAGTACGTGGACAAGAGGCTCTTGTGTAACAGACTTGGACACTCCAAGTCAAGAATCAATCACGATAGAACCAAATAACCACTTCAAAATAATTCACAGATCACAATAGATTTGCACTAGCCCGGCGGAGTTCCGTGCCTAGAGATATTGGCCCCATAGACTGGCGCCCCTTTCGGTATTTCTTTATGTATTAAATCAATGTCAAAGTACAAAGAGCAGTTTGGGTTTCACTCTCAGACTTTGCGTCCAAATGCTCTGAGAAGTGAGGCTCTCACCGCGTATAAAAAGATTACAAGGGATGCCCAAAAGCAGAGCCCCAAAAAGCTTCCAATTCAAAAGCAATCTCTCTCTCTCTCAAGAGAGATCCAAAAGAAAAAAAACAAATCAACTCTCTCTCTCTCTCTCTCTCTCTCTCCAATTCCTTGCGTAGCAAAAAGCTGCCAGAAATTGCGCCGCTAGGAGCTTTTTCCCATCTTTGTGATTTCCGAAAAAGTCCGTACACTGCTGCCACGTGGCATTTGCGCCAGCTTTTAGGGTTTTTCAGCCACTTAGGGTTTCATCCAGCAATTAGGGTTAGGGTTTCCAGAAATTAGGGTTTTTGTAAAATTAGGGTTTGCAAGAATTTTTGGGTTTCACAATTAGGATTTCTGTTGTCGGTAGCTATGTCATCACTTTGTGACATACCCCCCTCTTGAAAGCATTGTAATCAATCGCGATTATGCCTACAAAAACCGACAGAAGCCATAAACCGTCTTAATAGACGCTAACTGCTAGTACCTACGTACTAGGAACACACATCTAGCACATGTAGCAAATCGACAGTCACATCACACGACATCACAGGACATCACTAGACATTGCAGGAGATCACATGACATTCAACATTCATTCGGATCTTAGACCATGATTTATCGGCAATGTAGCTAGCAATCACATCGGGACCTCATCGATGTCCGATTGACTAACCCCTATTGCAACCATGTCTATTCGAGATCAATCAGACCAAAATGCTGCAGTCATTTCGTCTATCAGTTCCTGCACTTAAAAGAAGTCAAGAACAAATCAATATCATAATCAGGAATTGCATTTCATAAAGTCATACAGCAGAATACTGCATAGTTTTTTCATGCGGCAACCATGCGTCTCACTCGGGCGGGTATGGAAGCCCGATATAAGCCCGATTCAGACCCCCCGAAGATTCTATACGTGGAATACCATACGGCACTAAAAAATTAGTGTATATATATATATCTCATAACAAATAGCAATTAAAATTAAAACACTAAACTCTAGAGAGTAGCCCAAAGCCACATAATGCATTAAAACATCATAGAAACTTGAAAATGTAGAATCTAGCTAAATCAAGGAGTTGGGAGCCGAGAAACAGATCAAGATCTCTGATCAATAGATACATCAAATGATCAATGAATCATGATCATACTAGATGGCAAAATATGGAGCCTCCAAAACCAACAAGACTGTGTTCTGAGTACTCCAAAATTCAAATGACAAAACATAAATAGAACCTAGAGGGTGGAGTCCAGCCGCTCCATGCTAAATAGTGAATCCAAAACATAAGTAGACTGTAGAGCTAAGGGGAGTCAAGACCGAGGCTAGAGCAAAATGCAATGAGCTCTAACTCTCATCAAAGGCCACCTCCTCATCATCATCCTCATCCTCATCCTCATCCTCATCCCAAGCCTCATCCTCAGCAACAGAGCATGAAGTCCCAATATCACTGGGCATGCTAATCGGAAGAGACTCCATAACATCAGCAGTGCTCTGTGCAATAGCCTCCTGAATCTCCTGCAACTCAAGCAAGCGATCCTCATCCTTCTCTTTGTTAAGCATCTCCAATGTCACCTCCATTCTCTCATAGCCGCGCTCTTTGATCTTGCATAAGAGCCTCAAGTTGGTGTGTATGTAGACAAGCTTCTCGGTATGAGCAGGAAGTAACCTATTTATTCTCTTGGTGTGAATGAGAGAGAAGGTGCTCCAATTTCTCTCACATGGAGAGGAACATGTCCCTTGAGAAAGCACCTTAAGTGCAAGAGTCTGCAATGTGGGCGTGCAAGCCCCAAAAGTCTCCCACCATTTTACACCCTCTTGCATTCTCTTTGGATCCTTTGCAATAGGATGAGCAAATGACTTTCTTTCAGTGAGGAAAGTGTCCAACTCATCAATGAGGGTACCCTGCATGGTCAAATCACCCTTGGTATACCTGTCCAAAAATGTCACCCACCCGTCATGAACCTCACTATCATTGAATTGCCCTCTTCCTCGCCATATAGGATGCGACAAGTATCCCACAGCATGCAATGGTGTGTGCATCATATTCCATCTATCAACGCATAGGTCTTTGATCTCTTGTATCCTTGACGCATCAATACCTTGCATGTTTTGAATTTGCTCAACCATGCGATCCGTAAGCTCATACACAAGCCCCATGGTGGCTCCTTCCCTATCAGCCAAACGAAGTATCTTCAAGATGGGAGCACAAATCTTCAAAATCAACTTGGCCTCTTGCCAAAAGGATGCATTAAACACAATGTCCGAGACCACTATGGCCTTTGCAGTCCTGGATGCCTTCATTTTCACAAATTTTGCATCAATCATAAGCCTACGCACACCTTGCATACATCTCTCATCCACAAGACTAGCCAACATGATGAAGTAGTAGGCAAATCGAGTGGCCGATGGCTTCAACAATTCCTTCTTGCTAAGCATTCGAAACAATGCCAAGACAGTGGACTTCCTTGTGACAAATGTGACAACCTTTGTTGCATCTTCAAGAATTTTTGCAATCCAAGGGAGCTTCCCAATATCCTCAAACAAGAGGTCCAAGCAATGGCATGCACACCTCGTGAAAAAAATGTGTTTCCATTTCTCTTCCACCATTTGCCTGGCCCCAACACAATTAGTTGCATTGTCCATGCATACCTGCACAACATTGGAGGGTCCTACCCCAATAATCACATCCTTAAGCTACTTGAAAATAAATTCTGATGTCTTTGTCTCCCCAGATGTGTCCACAGATTTCAAAAACACAGAACCATGTATAGAGCATGCAAGAAAGTTAATGATAGACCTGCGTCTAGTGTCAGACCATCCATCACATAGAATTGTGCATCCATGTTTTTTCCATTTCTCGCGCACACCCATGATCTCATGACCAATGCATTTGACCTCATCATTTAACTCTGTGGTGCGCAAAGCATTGTATGTGGGAGGCACATACGATGGACCAAATTGTCCAATTGCCTTGACCATTTCCAAAAAGAAAGGACTCCGCACTTTCCATTCAGGAATGTCCTCTGCATAAAAAACCTGCGCAAGGCTTGATCTGCTTGCTTGCGTGCTTGCAAGCTAAATGCACTTGCCAAGGGCCCTTGTGCAACCTTCCTCTTCTTGCTCGAGGACCCCACATTTGATTTGGAAGCCGAAGTCCCAGTGGCACTTACATGAGCACTCCCTGATGCATGTGTACTCATTGAGCCTGAGGCAGAGGCATTAGCTCCCAAATCATCCACCAAGGCATCTACAAATGCATTTGGGTCCTTCCCATCATTCTGTACATCTACATGCAATCTTGTGACCACCTCTTTGACGTCCTCTGGCACCAGTCCACATGGGCCTACACCATAGCCAGAGAGGGACAATAAATGTGCACGAATACGGGAGGGACCGCCGTCCCAAGTATGCCCACAATACTTGCATTTACATGTAAATTGCCCTTTCTTTTGAGGCTTCAATTGTTCTACATACTGACATTTGGGACGCTTCACTCGGCCCATATGGATTCTGCAAACTTGCAAGGTGCACACTGCAAAGTTGCAAACCTTGACAAAGTGGAGGCCTCACGAGTAACGGACGGCGTAGGTGAAGAATCAGCCGCGCGCGGGAGAGTTTGTGGGCACTGGGTAGGGCTCCCGGCTCGCCGTCTCGAGTCCTCTCGGCTCTCAAGCTTTGATGGGGGCTCTCTCTGCACAAACGGGATGGCTGCAGGTTTTTCACAATCCGTGCAGAGGCGTTTTGGGCCACATTTGACAAATCGGGGGTTTTTTTGCCAGCTCGTCAAAAATCCCCTGCTCGCGTCCGAAAAACTGAACCATGCGGCAACCATGCACGCACGCGTGAGGAAGCCTGATTGGGCAATCGGACGCGCCTAGAAAAAACTATGGAATACTGTCAGCTTTCAGTATCACTGAAGCTCAAAGAGACATCCGTGACTCTAGTATCTAAATCAAGGCATCTGTTGACAAAGGAGCGGAGTGCATAGTCACAAGGGACGCATTCCAGGACGGGGAACGGGAGACAGGGGACTGGGCTCAAATGGATTTTTAGTGTAAAAAAGAGGGCGGGACGGCAAGTGGGGATGGAAAAGTGGGGACGGGAAGCCCGAAAAAGGGCGTCCCCTGTGACTATGGCGGAGTGACTCCCCTTTTGTGCATCCCACTGCACCAGATCTCCGGCCAAGCTGAATTCTGGGTTTCTTTTGGAGTAGACTATGCTAAACCAAAAGCATCGAGGTAAAGTTTCACAATCTGAGGAGTATCTGCTAGGTCCTCCTCCTCCATCCACTTTGCATCTAATGTAGGATAGTTTTGAACTTAACCAAGAACCGCCTTCGAACTTTACCTTTATTCTTTTTTTTTTTCCAAGAAAAAGATCCTTCTATTAGTTAATGAAAACTGCCCATAGGGCTACATCCACCTCTGCAAGAGAGGGCTACAACACGCATGATGGGGAGACTCTCCCAATGAAAAAACAGCATATATACAATGGGGCTAAATCAAGAAATGGGAGTAGGGAAGAGCCACACAGGTGGACAGTAGTGCCATCTGAGCACCCCCTGGACCATGGTGTAGAAAGGCCCAGGGCGCCAGAGTCGAAGGAAAGCCTCGCGGCGCCCCCGCATGCGGTCGGAGCTGCCCTGTAGTCCCTCAAGCTGTCCTCTGAGAGTATGGATCAGCTCTAGCCAAAAGTCACGAAAAGTCTCTACTGGTGGCACAGGGCGAGCCTCAAAGATGCGGAAACAACGGACCCGCCAGATGAACCAAAGAGCTAGGCCGCTGATGAGCTCCCAGCACTCCTCTCTCTCACTGCACCACTCCTGTGGAGTAAGGTCTGTAGCAGGCTGGAGTGCAGGTCGCCCCCCCTGTATCACTATCATCCTGCTGGTGGAAGATAGCTCAAACTGTAGTGCCGGGCCCGTGAGGGTGGACCAAGCCGCTGCCCCCCAAGTGTACTGTCGAGCCGCACAGAGGGCAGGCATCAGCCGAAGAACTCGTAGCCACACCTGCTGGGCCGAAGGACAGTCCCAAAGACAGTGTCGCTGACTCTCCACCAACTGGTCACAGGCTGTACATGCGGCCGAGAGACCACTATGCACAAGCCAGCTCCCTACTGCTGTGGCTCTGTGTGCAACCAACCACTGGAACAAAGTGACGCGCCTCGGCTGTCTGGAGTCCCACAGTCTCTGCCAAAAAGCTGCCAAGAACTCAACTGTGAGACCCTCCTCCTGCCAATGACGTGCTGCAGCGGGGCGGGCCTCTCTCTGCGCTGCAAGTATATGACGTCCAAGCCGAACAGTGTACTGGAAGAAAGGGACTCTGGGCGGTCTGCAGAAGAGAAGGGGTCCCTCCATAGCCACTCACCAGGATCCCACTGTACTCGTGCCAGTGGACAACACACCCAAGCCCATAGCCTCCAGTGTCCTGTCTCGAGAGCTGCTGGGTCAGGGTCTATGACACAAGTCCTCCCACAGATGCCCACAACTCGGATCCTCTGGAAACAGCACTCTACTATCTGTGGGGCCTCTATTGTAACTCGCTGTAAACGTCCCCCACCCTGAAGCTCAAAGAACAAGGCTGGGGCAGCAGTCTCTGAACAAGCCCTGACTGAGATGAGAACCTCCAGTCGTGTGAAGGCTCCCATCCATCTGGGTGCTACTGGCTCAAGAGGCGTGAGCCACTCAGCTGGAACTGACTCTGAGATGTCCTGACACATGCTCTGAACCCCTCTCATGCCCTGTAGCTGGACACCCTTCACCTCCTCTGACAAACCTGTGAACTCTAGCCAGTCACCTAGAGAGCGCGCTGGACCTGCTGCCATGGGACCCCATGAAACATGAGGCCTACTCCCAACCAAGTGGCCTCTCTGAGTACTAACCATGGGGTTCCAAACAAGGGGCTGTCGTAGGCGCTTCTCCGTGCATGTCGGTTGTCTCTGCTCTAGGCCACTGCTCTAGGCCATGCCGTAAGAGTTCCCAAGAGCGAAGCAAACTCACAACGAATCGGTCCTCCAGTCTCCTGCTCAAACCAACTCGGCGTAACTCTGTAAAGATCCATCTGGTCGAAGGTTGCCAAGGGCCTCCTGACTGAGGCACCCTGGCACGAAGCCTCTGCAGCAAGAACTCTTTCCAGGGCTCCTCGCCTGGAAGAAGTCCTCTGACGAAAAACTTCCCAAGAAGGGCTCTGTTGTGCTGTGCTGGATCAATGATCCCAAGCCCTCCCTGAGAACAAGGAAGTGTGATGACCGACCAAGCCACCTTGGCTCGGGCAACCTGAGTGTCGCGACCTGACCAAAGGAAGTTCCTGATCAGCCTCTCTACTTGGCTGATACAAGAACTCGAGAAGATCCAGCAAGAAGTGATGTACCACATAGTTGCCAACAACACCTGGTTGGCAACTACTACTCTACCAGCCAGCGAAAGTCGTGCCGAACTCCGTGTAACAGCTTTCTCCTGATGGACAGGAGAAGAGGAGCAATCTGCTGCTCGGGGGACAAATCCAAACCAACCTGACAACCCAAGTATCGAACTGCAGTCCCTAGGGGAATCCACCTGAAACCCTCTCCTCGCATCCACTCTGGCAAAGGAGCACTGCCAACCGAGAAATCCACTGTCTTTCTCCAGTTGATCAATGCGCCCGATGCACAGCAGAAGGTCTCAAGAGCCTGCCCACACCTGTGTAAATTGGCCTCCTGGCCCTCTAAGTACAAGGCTGAGTCGTCGGCAAACTTAGCGTCCAGAAGCTCATCTCCCCGTATCGAGAGTGCTAAGCCCCTCAAACCAACCTGCTGTGACACCAAAAATCTGCTCATCGCCTCCGCATAGAACAGAAAGAGAAAGGGGGCAAGAGGACAACCCTGTCTGACCAATCGTGTGAGCATGAAGCGCTCACCTCTACCTCCTGCCAAAAGCACCTGACTGTGAGCCTGTCTATACAAAGCTGACACCCCTCTGATCCAAGCATCTGAAAAGCCCATCCTGCGAAGCGTGCCCTCTAGAAAGTCCCAGTCAACTCTATCGTATGCCTTCTCAAAATCGAGAAGAAGAATCACAAGGTCCTCCCCACGGAGACGTGCCAGGGCAGAAGCCTCCCAGAAAGTGAAGATGTTGTCAAGGATACTGCGTTCCTTGACAAAACCTGCCTGAGTCCCATGTATAACGCTCTCCAAAAGTGGCTGAATCCTCAAACTCAAAGCCTTGGCAAGAATTTTGTAGGCTGAGTTGAGAATGGTGATGGGGCACCACTGTCGAATCGCATCCAAGGAGCCACCCTCCTTTGGAATGAGGTAAATCAGGCCCTCACTCATGCTATCCGGCATCACTCCTGTGTGCAGAATGTACTGAAAGGCACTACAAACATCTGGGCCAAGCAAGTCCTAGTACTCCAAGAAGAAGATGGGAGTCAGCCCATCCTCACCTGGACAGCTACCACGAGGAAGGGCCCTAAGAGCCGTATGCAGCTCCTCAAGCTGAAGAGGTATCTCCAGCCTCTGGCGCATCTCCTCAATCACAAGACAAGGCATCTGCGCCCAAACCTGCTCCCTGTATGCATCCTATCTCTCTGACTGGGGCTCAGACTGGGGCTCAGCCGTCAGTAGCTCACGGTAAAAGTCAGTAGCAACTGCACGCATATCCTCAGGCTCACAAGCAACTGACCCATCGGGTCTCCTCAGCTGAGTGACCTTGGCATGCGAGTGCCGAGGTCCTACTGTCTCAAAAAAGGCACCTGTCACTCTGTCACCTACCTGAGTCCACTGAGATGCCTGTCGGTGAAAGGCAAACTCATGGCGCCTCTCCTCTGTGCAAGCAAGCTCCTGTCGAGCCTGCTTTAACTGGTCCTCCAGCCATGGACTGTCTAGATGCTGCTCCTGCATCCTCCAAGTATCTAGCAATTTCAGTCGGAAGGAGACATCGTTTATCTTTTCAGTGATCTGGAAAGGTCCGTAGTATCGCATACTAAGCTTTGGAAAAAGCCTCTCCTTTCCCTTTTTCTTTCGCAGGCGTGCCTTCTCAAAACGTAAGAGCACCCAATCATCCTCCTTCAGTTTCAAGTCGCGACGATGTCGATCCGCTGCCTTTTTCTGTCGTTCTTGAGACTTCTGCAAAGTCTCGTGAACCTTGGCAAAAGCCGTATCCAAATCTTGCGTATATTCATCCACTTCAAAGATCTTATCTTTCGTGCTTAGGAAGGGTGGAACCTTCGTAGCACCTTCAGCAATCTCAAATGGCGCCTTTCCCGTCGAAGAGTGTATCGTGTTATTGTAGGCAAATTCCACCAAAGGTAAGTACTTTTCCCATTGAGTCTTCTAATTCGAGATAAAAGACTTCAATAAATCTAGAACCACTGAGTTGGCAATCTCAGATTGCCCGTCAGTCTGCGGGTGGAACGATGACTAGAACTGCAACCGTGTGCCAATGTTCTCCCAAATTTCCTTACAAAACAAACTCGTAAATCTGGGGTCTCTGTCGGAGACAATCGTCTCAGGCATACCATGCAATCTGAAAATCTAGGCCCCAAACAGTCTCGCTAAGTGATCCCGCTTGACTGTTTTCTTCATTGGAATGAAATGAGCCTGCTTGCTAAATCTATCAACAACAGTCCACATACCATCGTGACCACTCTGTGTTCTCGGGAGATGAAAAATGAAATCCATTGCAATACTTTCCCAGGGACGGGTGGATATGGTATTCCCGCTTGGAAGTTGAACCGACACGTGACTTTACCGGCTATTCCCCAATCACTTAGTTGCAGATTTTCAGCCTGTTTGGTGCATTTACAGCCCTCACCTTACCTTCTCGGCATCCGGTGTTCATCACCTCGCGTTTTTGCTCAAACCCTTGCGTTCTCGCCGTGTTTCTCCCTTTTGTTGCGATTTCAAGTTTCGACAGCACCTTGACTTTGCTTCATCGACATTCCTTCGGGTTTCCCTTGCCTCTCCCGTCACGTACCCCTACTTCGCGGTCTTTTGGCATTCTATCCGGCCTAGTTTTCCAATCGTATTCTCACCTTTGCTTCTAATTTTACACACGAGACTTCTCTGATGATTTTTTGTTTGTATCTATGGCAACACTCCCAGCCAATCTTTCCTCCTGGCAAAAAGCTTGACGGCTCCAACTTTGTCATCTGGAAGATGAAGACCACGGTGATGCTTATGCAGTTTTACCTTTGGGACTGGCTTACCGATCCTGCCAATGCCGTGTGTCCTGGCCTTGCTCCTGCATCTGGTGCTCCTACATCGACCTCATCAGCTATCACTTCTTCTGTTGTCACACGTGCTGGCTCCTCATCTACTTCTTCTCATGGTACTGCTCCTTGCGGATCAGGTACTGTAGTCACACAGACTATGAACCATCGCAGAGTTTACTCTTTCTTACTCATCAACTATGCGGTAGCTTGTTGACGGCTTTACGCTCACGCCACTACACATGAGGTATGGGGTTTCCTTTGCAACATGTACGAGGCGAAGACACCCAGAAGGATCCTCGCTCTGGAAAAGACTTTGATGGACTTATAGGTCTCGTCATTTCCGACTATCCAGAACTTCATATCCCGCATGCTTCTGCTCTGTGATGAGCTAGCAGCTTGTTGTCACCAGATCTCTTCCGAGGGCATGGCAACTCGGTCGCTCCTCAAGCTTCCCGACACTTATGATTCCTTGTTCCAGTCGCTTACTACCTCTACACGCCTTACTCATATCACTTGGGAGAAGCTCTTACCCGCTGTGCAGCAGATAGCTTCGCGCATTCAAGACAAAGCCACCTCACATGCCTCTGCGGGTGCTACTGCATTGGTTTTTACATCCAGTAGGGGTGGTGATGCTCCCGGCCAGTCTAGACCTTTGTACACCTTCTTGCCCTAATGTTACTTGTACCTATTGTGGAAAGAAAGGTCATTATGAAGCAAAATGTTATAAATGACGACGGGACCGCAAGAAGAATTCAGATCCGGAGGATGGGACGACTTCTCGGCAGACCTCTGCCACCGCTATCTCTAGCCCTTCACAGGCCGATGGCTTTACCCTCTAGTTTCCTCCACCTCCTTCTTCCCTCTTATGATCTAGATCACTTTTTGACTTGGAGTTTGTCGGTTTACCACCTTGGCCTGCTATCCTTTTGTGTCAAAGAGCTATGCTTCAGGGGGGGTTCTCTCTCTTCCGTCTCTCTCTTCTGCTGACCTCCACCGATGAGCTCCCTGCTCGTCTTCCATCTTTCCCTCATGTATATCCTCTTCGGCGACTCGTTCTGTTGTTAGCCTCTCCATCAGCTTGCTTGTGCGACTTGATCAGCCTGACCTAGCTTCAGTCATCATCACATTGGTGTTTGACGGTTTGTCGTTTTTGGTTTGGCTGGCGCTTCTTCTTTTCACACTTGGATGTTCCTACATGCACCCTATCCCATAATACATGCAATGACTACTCAAGCTAGCTTCTCAAGCCGCAAAATGTGAATGGAAGTCCTGACATCAAGCACTTCCTACATGTGCTGAACCATGCTCATCAAAGGCACAATATCAGACGCTCATACATGAACCATAAAATATGGAATAACTACTTGAGCGACACCAAAATGGTCTTGATGTCACAAACCAGTGACGTGGCAACCACTTGGGCAGGAGAAACCACACATACACACCCCGGCAGATATGGCAGCAGTGTGGACTTTGTGAATGCTGGCGTGGGATTTCTGCGAGCAGTTGTACGGAGGCCTCTACGCAAAAAGGGCTTGCTTTTTCTACGCAAAAAGGGCTGGAAATCCTACGCAAATTCTTGCTTTAATGTACACGCAAGTTTGAGAGAGAGAGAGAGAGAGAGAGCTTTAAAGTTGCTTTATTTGTAAGCCAGCTTTTGGGGCTCTGCTTTTGGCATCCCTTGTAACCTTTATAAGTGTGGGCAGGGCTCCTACTTCTCAGAGCATCTGGACGCAGAGTCTGAGAGTGAGACCCAACCACTCCCGTGTACTTTGTGCAATAGATTAATACAAAAAGAAATACCGAAAGGGGCGCCAGTCTTTGGGACCAATATCTCTAGGCACGGAACTCCGCCGGGCCGTGTTGAATCAATTGTGAATTGTGAACTGTTTTGCAATGAATTCCTGTCGTGTCGCAGTAGAATCTTGACTTGGAGTGTCCAAGTCTGTTACACTGGTATCAGAGCGCAACCGATTTCGATTCTACCGAGAAATCCGATCCTTTTTACGCAGCACTTATGGATTTAGACAGAGATCAGTCGACTTCTTCTCCTCGTCCTACTCAAGCAGAGCTTGAAGAGATGGAGCGTCGACGATTGATTGACGATGCAACAAAGATGAATTTTGCGAAGGACCCGAAATTTGCGAAATTTATGACCCAGACCTCCTTCGACGAGGTGCATTCACAATGGCCGAAAACCATAGAACCACCCTTCAAACCGGCACTCAAGAAACCTCCTACTCCAAGGATGTTTACAGAGCAAGAGCTAGAAGAGGTGGTTGATACACGAATTTCTCAGCGTTTTGACACGCAGAACAAAGCCAAAAAGCACGACAAAAATCAGAAGAAAGGCATTGACTTCCCGGGTTATTTGGGTCGTCAGTCTACATTTGCCTCGGCAAGAAAGCAGAAGAAGCATGTGAGATTTGAAGAAATACCAAGTTCTTCTTCTTCTTCTTCTTCTTCTGACAGTTCTTCTAGCTCCTCTGACTCTAGCGAAGAAGACAGAAAAGGGAAAAAGCGAAGCAAAAGAAAAGCTTCGGAAAGGGCAAGAAAAAGGCAAAGAAGTCTAAATCTAGCCCAATTGTTGACAGTTCTACAGAGGACTTGTCTTCGAATAGTTCCGACTCTGACGACAGCAGCTTTTATGCAAAGAAGAAGAACTGCTATAAAGCCAACCAATATGACTTTCTGGAGGATAAAAGCAGGAAAGTCCGAGAGTTTTAAAGGTGGAAAGTCAATAAAATTGACACGTTTTCTAGATATCGAGATGCTTGGAAGGCTTTGGCTTTCATACAACAGTTTGACATAGCTTTCTCTGGAGGGCGTTACTCAAAGCACTCCAAGATTCGGAGGGCTACCTCTTACTTCAAGGGAAATGCTCGAACTTAGTACACGCTTCTATAGAACAAGACAACGCCAGTTAAATGGATGAAATTTGAAAGGCTTTTTATTTCTTCTTGGTTGACTCGGGAGTACAAACGCGACATACGAACTGCTTGGAACCATCTTTGGATAACTATGAAGGATACATTGGATGCATATTGCGAGAGATTCTCGAGCTCTTTTCTACCAGCCTCTTCATTTAAGAAGATCTCGTTCAAAGAATAGATTGAGCGGTTTACCGTGGGACTTCCTACATAGATCCGAGATCACTACTTAGAGCAAAAGTCAGATTCCATTCAAGAACTGATTAGTCATGCTAAACGGGGTTTTGCCATTTATTCAGGCAGTTTGACCTACCCCACAGATGATATCATGACGCAAAGGACCGAACAGACTTCGAATAATGAAAATAGAAAGAGGAAGAGCAACTCAGAAAAGAAAGAAAAGGATGCACAACCCAAGCTCACTCTTCGAGAGAGAGCTCTCTACATCAAAAAGGGGAAGTGCTTTGGATGCTGGGAAACTAGGCATATCTCCACGAAGTGCCCTAAAAAGGCACCAAAAGAACAGAATGACAAGGATGAAGACGAGCCTGAGTGTTCGAAAGCAGCTGAGGAACGTGGACGAAAAGGCAAGATGAAGGAAAGAACAATAAGCCCTGATTTTCTTTGGTGGAGGAGCCAAGGCCAACTTCATTTCACATGAATTGGCGGCACGACTCAAGATCACACCCGATCGGATAGGACCACTAGCGGAGGCAATTCTAGCGGCACCCGGCCGGGACGTAGCCATTACATCTGTCATTGGCAAACTTCGGTTGCATTGTCAAGGGTATTTGGGGCATGAGGACTTCTACATAATGCCCTTGGAAGGTTGCAATGTCCTCTTGGGAATTCCCTGGTACCACAAGAACAACGCCGTGGTCGACTATCAGGCGAGAAAAGCGACTTCGACTACAGAGAAGGGCCGAACTATTGTACTTGATGTGAAACTTAAGCGCGAGTCTGTCCCTATTGTATCGTCTTCGGCCGTTTCAAAATTAATGAAATCCACTCTATTTGTTTACTCGATCTTTTTGAGAGAGTTGAATGATGAGAATAGGACAAACATGTCTGAACTTGATAAAGAACACAAAGATTTTCTCCACACTCATGCCAATTGCTTTTCAGAGGGCCTGCCAGGTGAGTTACCACCCGCTCGTCCTGAGGATCATACCATTGATCTGATACCTGGAAGCACACCACCGAACCGGCCACCTTACCGTGTGAGCCGAGCCCAGAACGAAGAAATTATGAAGCAAGTGAAAGACCTCTTGGAAAAGGGTCTTGTCCAGCCTAGTACTTCACCGTATTGCTCTCCGGTGTTGTTGGTTTTGAAAAAAGACGGATCTTGGAGAATGTGCATCGATTATAGAGCTCTCAACAAAATCACCATCCAAAACAGATTTCCGATTCCTAGGATCGATGATATTCTTGACCGACTACAGGGATCCTCATGTTTTAGTAGGGATGACTTGAACAGCGGATATCATCAAATCCGAATCACACCGGGAGATGTCTACAAGATAGCTTTTCGAATGACTTTTGGGCTATTTGAGTTTTTGGTGATGCCTTTTGGCCTAACCAATGCTCTTGCGACATTTAACCGGATAATGGACAGGATTTTTCGAGAGTACAGACTATTTGTTGGCACTTTCTTTGACGACATCATTGTTTTCTCCAAGGATGAGGTAGAACATAGAGAAAATCTGTTAGAGGTCTTTCAGGCATTACGAGATCATAAGTTGGTGATTAATGCGAAGAAAAGTGAATTTTTCCTACCCGAGATACACTTTTTGCGACATAGTGTCTCAGCAGCAGGGGTGCAGATGGACCCGGCCAAGATAGAGACTATCCGTGATTGGCCCGATTTGAAGAATGTCCATGACGTTAGAAGCTTCTTGGGCTTGTGTTCGTACTATAGGTGGTTCATTAGAAAGTTTGCAGAGGTTGCTTCCAGGTTGACGCAGAAATGAGTCCCTTTCTCGTGGGGATCCATAGAGGTGACTGCCTTTCAGACATTGAAAGAGAAATTGACTACAGGACCAATTTTGACTTTGCCGGATTTGCAGAAGTCTTTCGAAGTATATTGTGATGCTTGTGGTTGTAGTCGGGGTGCGGTCTTAATGCAAGAATGCCATGTCATTGCCTACAAGAGCCGATTGTTTTCAAGGCCGGAATTGTCAGTACAGATTTATAACAAAGAGCTTTTGGCGGCTATCCATGCTCTTACTCAGTGGTGATATTACCTACTCGGAGTGGATTTTACTGTCTTCACAGACCATCAGAGTTTACGCTACTTCTTGCAACTATCGGAAAAGCAGATGCGGTGGGCGAACATCTTGTCACAGTTTCACTTCCAGATTGTCCACATGCAGAGACAGAAGAACTTGGTGGCAGATGCTTTGTCTCGGAAGCCGTTGGTGTTGGAATTAGGGTTGCAGAGAAACACACACAACTTGGAGAAGACGAAGGAAGCTCAAGGCACACAATAGAGAGTGTGTTACTTAGTGTGCAATGGAAAGATGGATAGCCCTAGAGTGATGGGCGTATATACAATGCTCGGGGGAAAAAACCTCCTAAAGAGGGAAAAAATGCCCTCGCGGTCCTAGTCTGTTCACACACATCACTACCACATGTATATGGTAACAAATCCCCCCTGAAGTGATGCAGTGAACGAGAGCTGGCACATGAGTAAAGGGAAGTACCATGCCCTGAGGACAGGATCAGTCCACAAAAGGGAGTAAGCCCAAAGCTTTGCGGAAAGCTTCAAGCTTCTCACGAGACAATGCCTTTGTGAAAATATCTGCAAGGTTGTCCTGTGTTGGCACATAAGCCAAGCTGATCTCTCCTGCTGAGAGCCTCTCCCTGACATAGTGGTAATGCACCTCAATGTGCTCTGTGCGAGCATGAAGAACTGGGTTCCTCGCAACTGCCAATGCGCTGTGACTGTCAGTGTAGATAGTGTTGGCAGTGTCCTGTCCAACACCCAAATCAGCCATAAGACGTCTGAGCCATACACACTCAACCGTAGCTGTGAAGACTGTCCTGTACTCAGCCTCACAACTCGAAGTGGCCATAGTAGGTTGCTTCTTGCTCAACCATGATATACATGAACTGCTAAGCATGAAACAAAAACCACTTGTGGACACTCGCGTGTCAAAACAACCAACCCAATCTGAGTTTGAAAAAGCATCTAAGTCTGGCGGCAATGATCCCCCCTTGGGATAAAACAAGCCAAGATGTAAAGTGCCACAAAGGTAGCGGAAAATCCTCTTGACAGCCTGCCAATGCTTAGACCCTGGGCTAGACCCTGGGCTATGCATAAATCTGTTGACCTGTGAGACTGCAAACTGAATATCCGGCCTCGTGTTGCATACATAAATGAGGCAGCCAACAGTAGTTTGGTAAAGAGTGACATCAACAGGATCGCCAGCATCATGTAGACTCAACTTCAAACCTGTTTCCATGGGAGTGGCAATAGGTTTGCAATCCTCAAGTCCAAACTTACATAGCAATGTCTCTATGTAACTTTTCTGACACGAGGCAATACCACCATCACCCTGCTTAAACTGTATACCCAAGTAATGATGCAACAGGCCCAAATCTTTCATCTTGAAAGTAGCATTCAAATCAGCCTTAAATTCAGCAATATGTCTCTCATTTGGTCAAGTGATCAACAAATCATCAACATAAAGAACCACAATGAGAAGTACATCACCCTCACGCTTTACATACAATGTGCTTTCTATTGGACTGTTACGAAAGCCTCGTTTAACCAAATGAGTGTCAGCTTTCTCATACCAAGCACTACGAGATTGCTTCAACCCATACAAAGCCTTCTTACATCTGCACACTTTGTCCTCTTTTCCTTTTATGACAAAACCGCGAGGCTGCGTTACATAAACTTCCTCAAATATGTCACCATTCAAGAAAGCAGTAACAATGTCTGATTGATGTACATCCGAACCAAAATGAGCTGCCAATGCACATAGAAAACATACAGTAGTCATACGACAAGTGGGAGCAAAAGTCTCTTCATAATCTACGCCTTTTTGCTGTGCATAACTTTCATCAAAAGACAGAGGCTCCTCAACATCATGTAAACTAGACACAGCCAAAGCATAACAATCTGATGCATAAGATGCATGGCGAGAGCCTGAACGAGTACGACTAGACAAAGGTGCATCCAATTTACTGTCACGCAAAGTGTACACCAGCCATTTTGGCATACCTCTAGCCTGCTCATTTTCAGCCCTTTCCTCATCAAGTACATCATGTACATCTGCATCAGTAATAGGCTGATCTAAAACATTTTCAGAAACCCCCATAGGCTGTACATTTGCCTCATCGGAACTTACATTCGTATTTCCACCATTGAAAAGAGGCAACAAAGTGTCATAAATGTCCTGTGAGCTTACATTACTGTCTCTAGTACATGACAGCAAGGGCTGAACAGAATCTTCCACAAACACTACATCCCGTGAAACCAGAATACGTTTTGTTTGCGGATGATACAACCTGTAACCTTTGCTTTCAGCACTATAACCAACAAAAATACATTTGACAGCCTTATCATCCAATTTTTTGCACTGCACTTGTGGCACCAAAGCATATACCAAACAGCCAAAAACATGCATGTGCTCAGTAGAAGGCTTTCTATCATGCCATGCTTCATATAGAGTAATAGACTGCAAAGCTTTTGTAGGACACCTGTTAAGTACATAAGTGGCACACACGATGGCCTCAAGCCAAAAAGAATCGGCAAAGCTTGACTTTTGACCATACATCGTGCCATTTCCGTCAGTGACCTGTTTTTCCTCTCAGCAACACCATTTTGCTGAGGTGTATAAGGCACTGTACATTGGTGTTTTATCCCACGACTAGTGAGAAATGCATTAAATTGATGAGACATATACTCTCCCCCTCAATCGGAACGGAGGGTGCCCATAGTACATTTCGAGACATTTTCAGCCATAGCCAAAAATTGTTTGAAGCACATAAAAACTTCAGACTTCTCTTTAAGTGGAAATACCCACGCATGCCTGGAGTAATCATCAATGAAAGTCACGAAGTACAGGTAATTGCCCAAGGACGGAGTTTACATGGGCCAACAAACATCACTATGCACAAGCTGCAACCTGCATGTGGCCCTAACTGAACCATCCTTTGGAAACTTAGAACGCTGCATCTTACCCAAAATACAGCCTTCACAAACATGTTTGATAGGTGCTTCAACAGGCGGCAAAGAAGCAACCATATCAGATTTCTGCAAATGCAACAAATTAGCAAAATTCAAATGACCAAAACGTGCATGCCAAAGTTTTGCATCTGAAATAGCCCTTGAATCTGCAACAGCATTTGCAAAATTTTGTTCACACTTGTCATACAAAGTAAGCTTATACAGCCCACGACACAAAAAGCCAGATGCAACAATTTCATCACCAAAACTAAGATCATGAACTGTACATCTGTCATCCACAAATTTGACTACAAGTCCAAGTCTAGCAATTGCGGATACAGACAAGAGATTCTTCTTGATCCCAGGTACAGAAAGTGCATCAACAAGTGTGAAAGAACAGCCATTAGCAGCAGTAAGTACAATCTTTCCAACTCCCTGAACTGGATAAGAGGCATTGTTGGCACAAGTGACTGAATTCCCATGAGAGACAGACTCGAGAGAGGTAAACAATTCACGATGTGAGGTAATGTGCTTTGTAGCACCACTGTCGAAATACCACACATGTGAATCTGCAGCAACTGACAAGCATGCATCATGGATAGCAGGATTGTAAGTGCACTCTGCGTTAAAAGCCCATTCTGCATCAACATCAGCATTACAGTCTCCTTTCACAGAAGACTCAACAATGGCTGCATTTGTAGTGAAACCAGCATTTGCACTGGAACCACCCTCTTTCTTCTTAGCCTCTTTGGCCTTCAACTTAGGACACGACTTGATCAAGTGATCATTAGCTTTACAATAATGGCAACGCATCTTCTTTTTGCCCTTGTCACCAGAATTTCAAGACGAATTGCTGCCAGCAGAAGCATTAGGAACATAATTTTTTCCACTCACAGCAGAACCATAAGAAGTGGCTGCATTACTATTACCACCCTTTCTTTGAGAAGAAATAAAAGCCTGTTCAACTGCACGCTGCCTAGTCCTGTTTTTTCTGGAAAGTGACTCTTGCAACAGCAATATGCATAATGCATCAAACTTGACAACTTCTGGATTTCCTTGGGTCATAAGTCTCCAAGTACTAGCAAAAGTCTGGTAAGAATCTGGTAAGGCATCAAGAACAGTTTGCACAAGGGAACTGTCTGAAATGACTTCTCCTGCAGAAATAAGTTGCTCATTGATATAATTGACACTAGCAAGGAAAGTGTCCATATCATCTTCCTCATGCATAATCTTCGACTCCAACTCTTTACGCAGCAAAGCAATTTTAGCCTCATTGCGACTTGCATAAAGACCAGCAAAAAATATCCCAAGCCTGTTTTGCAGATTTTGTTGAATGGATGTGAGGAACAATGGTGCGCTTTACAGACAACGCAATTAATGCATGAGCCTGTGCATCCTTAACATCCCAACGAGCTTGTTCTGCCGTAGGCAAAACAACTCTAACAGCAGCAAGACCTGCAACATCCTCAACATCACCTACATCCTCAGAACCAGGACGTACATCAATGCCCTGCACAATGTTCCAGACACCCTTTGACACAAGAACATGTTGCATCATATAAGCCCACATAGGGTAGTTGTCCCCATCCAACGTGTCCTCAGCAGCAAACATCTTGAACACATCTGTGTTGTTGTTGTCAGCCATGGTAAATGCTGCACCTGATGTGAAAACTGCCTGAAAATAGGAGAAATGGAGCGGGAACAACACGTGCTATATAGCACAAACCGTAGAAGACTATAATTTACTTGTTATGCAGAAAACAACACTGATAAAAACTCTGTACAAAATGACGAAATAGCCTGTGCAGTACTGCCTGTAGTGGAAACGGAGGTCGAAATGAGCCCAAATCAAAATTCTGAACGCTTGTCAAAGCTCACTCAAATCGGAGAAAGTGAGCAAGCGTGTACTGGAGCAGCCGGCGACTAAGCCCGGGAGGACACAACCTGCTCTGATACCAATTGTTGGAATTACGATTGTAGAGAAACACACACAGCTTGGAGAAGACGAAGGAAGCTCAAGGCACACAATAGAGAGTGTGTTACTTAGTGTGCAATGGAAAGATGGATAGCCCTAGAGTGACGGGCGTATATACAATGCACAGGGGAAAAAACTTCCTAAAGAGGGAAAAAATGCCCCGGTGGTCCTAGTGTGTTCACACACATCACTACCACATGTATTTGGTAACAGTTGGTTCTGGCTATTTCCACGATTCATCATAGGAGCTTCAAGGATATGGTCGATCAGTATGCCACAGATACGAATTTTGCAAAAATTTTCACTCGGATATAGAATGGGGAGATAGTAGCGGGATATTCCATTTGGGATGGCTACTTGATGAGGAAAACCATGTTGTGCGTTACACGGCTGTTGAGGGAAAAGGTTATGACCGAATGCCACTGTCCACCTTCCATGACCTTGAAAGGTGTGGAGAGAGACTTCTTTTGGCCGAGACTCTAGAAGGACGTGGACGATTTTGTACGCAGTTGCTTGATATGCCAGAAGGTCAAGTTTGACAGGCATAAAGCACAGGGATTGTTACAGCCTTTATCCATACCGCCCCGTCCCTAGGAAAGTATTGCAATGGATTTCATTTTTTATCTCTCGAGAACACAGATTGGTCACGATGGTATCTTGACTATTATTGACAGATTTAGAAAGCAAGCTTATTTCATTTCAGTGACAAAAACAGTCAAGCCGGATCACTTACCGAGACTGTTTGTGGCCCAGATCTTCAGATTACATGGCATGCCCGAGGGCCGAGACGATTGCCTCCGAAAGGAACTCCAAATTCACGAGTTTGTTTTGGAAGGCTATTTGGGAGAACATTGGCGCGCGGTTGCAGTTCTCGTCATCTTTCCACCCGCAGACTAACGGGAAATCAGAGATTGCCAATTCAATGGTACTAGATTTATTGAAGTCTTACATCTGGGATCAGAAGACTCAATGGGAAAAGTATTTACCTTTGGTGGAATTTGCCTACAATAACACGATACACTATTCGACGAGGGAGGCGCCATTCGAGATTATTGAAGGTGCTACGAAGGTTCCACCCTTCCTAAGCACAAAAGATAAGATTTTTGAAGCCGATGAGTACACGCGTGACTTGGACACGGCTTTTGCCAAGGTCCGCGAGGCTTTGCAGAAATCTTAAGAAAGACAGAAAAAGGCAGCAGATCGCCATCGTCGCGATTTGAAATTGAAGGAGAACGATTGGGTACTCTTACGTTTTGAGAAGGCAGGCCTGAGAAAGAAAAAGGGAAAGGAGAGGCTTTTTCCAAAGCTTAGTATGCGATACTATGGCCCTTTCCAGATTTTGGGAAAAATAAATGATGTCTCCTTTCGATTAAAGCTGCCCAATACTTGGAGAATTCACAATGCTTTTCATGTGAGTGTCTTGAAGCCTTTTAAAGGCGATGTGCCCGAAGATGGGGAGCTTGATGAGCAGCCCGAAGTGGAAGAAACAAGGAGATCCTTGTTCCAGAACAGATATTGGCACATAAAGATAGAAAGATTAAGGTTAAAGTGATAAGGCGGTTCTTGGTTAAATTCAAGAACTATCCTACATTGATTGCGAACTGGATGGAGGAGAAGGACCTAGCAGACACTCCTCAGATTGTGAATCTTTACCTTGAAGCATTTGGATTAGCATAGCCTATTCTAAATGGAACCCCGAACTTAGCTTGGGCGGAATCTGGTGCAGCGGGTATGCACAAGAGGGGAGTTGCTACGCTCCTTTGTCAACAGATTGCCTCGATTTTTGATACTAAAGTCATTGATGTCTCTTTGAGTTTCAGGGATACTGTGAGCTAACAATATTCTGTTGTATGACTTTATGAACTGGAATTCCTGATAATATGATACCGATTTGTTCTTGACTTGTTTAAGTGCAGGAACTGATAGACGAAATGACTGCAGCATCTTGGTGTGAATGATCTCGATAGACATGGTTGCAAGAGGGATTAGTCAATCGGGCATCTGTGAGGTCCTCAGTGGATCTAGATGTGATTGCTAAATACGTTGCCGATAAATCATGCTCTGAGATCCAAATGAATTTGTGAATGTGATTTGTCATGTGATGTCCTGTGAGGTGACTGTCGATTGGTACATGTGCTAGATGTGTGTTCCTAGTGCGTCAGTACTAACAGTCAGTGTCTGCTAAGACAGTTTATGGCCTCTGTCTGTTTTGCAGGCGTAATCGAGGGCGATTAGAATGCTTTCAAGAGGGAGGTATGTCACAAACCAGTGACGTGGCAGCCACTCGGGAAGGAGAAACCACACACACACACACACACACCCCAGTAGATACGGCAGCAATGCAGACTCTGTGAATGCTGACGTGGCACTGCCATATGGACATTTCTGCAAATTCAATGCGGTTTCTGCGGGCAGTTGTACAGAGGCCTCTACGCAAAAAGGGCTTGCTTTTTCTACGCAAAAAGGGCTGGAAATTCTACACAAATTCTTGCTTTAATTTGCACGCAAGTTTGAGAGAGAGAAAGAGCTTTAAAGTTGCTTTATTTGTAAGCTAGTTTTTGGGGCAGCTTTTGGGATAGCTTTTTGGGCTCTGCTTTTGGCATCCCTTGTAACCTTTATAATTGTGGACAGGGCTCCCACTTCTCAGAGCATCTGGACGCAGATTCTGAGAGTGAGACCCAACCACTCCCGTGCACTTTGTGCAAGAGATTAATACAAAAAGAAATACCGAAAGGGGCGCCAGTCTTTGGGGCCAGAATCTCTAGGCACGGAACTCCGTCGGGCCGTGTCGAATCAATTGTAAACTGTGAACAGATTTGCAATGAATTCCTGTCGTGTCGCGGTAGAATCTTGACTTGGAGTGTCCAAGTCTGTTACAGTTGATCTACAAGTCAAGAGCACGTGAATTGCGGCAACCAATTTGCCTAAAATGCCCACCCAACACGGCTCATAATCGGGTCATCATTGAGGGCACCCCCTACTAGACGATTCCACAATCAGGGCTCAAATGATGGCTTTTCTGATATTCTGAAGCACACTCACCATAGGCCCAAAACCGCGCACTCCTACATGGAGCCCAATCAGTAATTCAAACAACAGCCATTTGGACTGCAAGTTTGTGCATAAACCTCCTTTAGAATGGAGGGTCCAAGAGAGCAAGTCAACGGCTGTATTGAGATTGCACCGAATAAAATTTTCGAGTTTTCGTGAAGGCACCGCATTTGTCTTACATATGGACCAAAGCTCCTCCAACCGTGTGATGTTTCTCCACCAACAACGCCTGACAGGATCATGATTAGTTGTAGACAGTCATGCCCTCACTCCATGTAATCCTTACTCCAGCATAACATTAATTGCACCCTTCATGACTAAAGGTCTTCTATCTTGGCAGAAATCCTCCCCATTGATGACATACACATCTGAACCTTTTGATCAGCTACCCCTATCTCCGTTCCATCTCCATGCACCAACTCCTAACCTTCCATCTCTCTTCAAATCATACTGCCTTCAGTGTCTCTTGTCCATCAGGTAGCTCGTAGCTCTTTTACAGTAAAGAGCTGCTTGTAGCTGTTTGACTCGACTTGACACAATAAGTGTAAGCTTTGATGACCTTGCTGGCAAGGACAAATGCACTTCTGGTTCAGAATCGTACCGTATTCCAATGGCAACAATCGCTGACTGCAAATGTCTCTGTGAACTATCTTTCCAGCACCTTGAAGCATGACATGTCATCTGAAGAGGGGCGCTTTTTGCTTCGCATACAGTGGAAACAGTGCAGAGTTTCCTTGGAATGGCCGTGTTGGGTTACTACATCAGGCACTTACTACATCTATTGCCTACATGCACTCAGAATCATATTACAAGGAATAGCTACTTGGTGGACCAGCACCATGTGCATACATCTGTTGAACCATGCCACACTCCTACATGCACCCAGAATCGTATTACGATGAATAGCTACTGGACCAGCACCATGTGCATGGAAGTCCGGACATTGCGCACGCTTATATGTGCTGAGAAATGCTCATCAAATACCCAACATTGGGCACGCCTACATGCACCCTATCCCATAATACATGCAATGGCTACTGAACTAGCCACACAATGTGAATGAATGTTCCGACATTGGGCACTTCCTACATGTGCTGAACCATGCTTATTAAATGCGTAACATCACGCTCTTACATGCACCATAAGACATGGAATCACTACTTGAGCCAAACAATGTGCCACCAAAATGGCGTTGATCTACGAGACCAGAGCAAGTGAATAGTGGAAACAAGTTTGCCTCAATTGCCCACCCAACACAGCTCATAATCAAAGGGCAGAACAATTGTACTTGATATTAAACTAAAGGGCGAATCTATCCCTATTGTATCGGCTTCGGCCATTTCAAAATTAATGAAATCCAATCTGTTTGTTTACTCGATATTTTTGAAAGAATTGAGCATTAAGGATAGGACAAATATGTCTAAACTTGATAAAGAACGTCAAGATTTTCTCCACTCTCATGCCGATTGCTTCTCAGAAGACCTACCAGGAGAGTTACCACCTGCTCGTCCTGAAGATCATACCATTTATCTAATACCTGGAAGCACACCACCGAACCGGCCAGCTTACCGTGTGAGCCGAGCACACAATGAAGAGATTATGAACCAAGTGAAAGACCTCTTGGAAAAGGGTCTTGTCCAGCCTAGTACTTCACCGTATTGCTCTCTAGTGTTGTTGGTTTTGAAGAAAGATGGATCTTGGAGGATGTGCATCGATTATAGAGTTGTCAACAAAATCACCATCAAGAACAGATTTCCGATTTCTAGGATCGATGATATACTCGACAGGTTACAAGGATCCTCTTGCTTTAGCAGGATTGACTTGAAGAGTGGATATCATCAGATCGGAATGGTGCCGGGAGACGTCTACAAGACAGCCTTTCGGACTACTTTTGG
Organism: Adiantum capillus-veneris; assembly: GCF_014529385.1. Lineage (NCBI taxonomy): Eukaryota > Viridiplantae > Streptophyta > Polypodiopsida > Polypodiales > Pteridaceae > Adiantum > Adiantum capillus-veneris. The sequence continues at coordinate 122,638,135 of NC_140936.1, read as the reverse complement.
GTTGTTTGAGTTTTTGGTGATGCCTTTTGGCTTAACCAATGCTCCTGCGACATTTAACCGGATGATGGACAGGATTTTTCGAGAGTACAAGCTATTTGTTGGCACTTTCTTGGACGACATCATTGTTTTCTCCAAGAATGAGACACAACACAGAGATCATCTGCTTCAGGTCTTTAAGGCATTACGAGATCACAAGTTAGTGATTAATGCAAAGAAAAGTGAATGTTTCCTACCAGAGATACACTTTTGGGACACATTGTCTCAGTAGCATGAGTGCAAATGGACCCGGCCAAGATAGAGACTATCCGTGATTGACCTGATTTGAAGAATGTCCATGAAGTTAGAAGCCTTTTGGGACTGTGTTCGTACTACAGGCGGCTCATACGAAAGTTTGCAGAGGTTGCTTCCCCTTTGCATGTCTTGACACAGAAAGGAGTCCCTTTCTCGTGGGATCCACAGAGGTGACTGCCTTTCAGACATTGAAAGAGAAATTGACTACAGGACCAGTTTTGACTTTGTTGGACTTGCAGAAGTCATTTGAAGTATATTGTGATGCTTGTGGTCGTAGTTTGGGTGCGGTCTTGATGCAAGAAGGCCATGTCATTGCTTACGAGAGCCAATTGTTCTCTAGGCCAGAGATGACAGCATAGATTTATGAGAAAGAGCTTTTGGCGGTTATTCATGCTCTTACTCAGTGGCGGCATTACCTAATCGAAGCGAATTTTACTGTCTTTTTTTTCCGAGAAAAAGATCCTTCTATTAGTTAATGAAAGCTGCCCATAGGGCTACAACCACCTCTGCAAGAGAGGGCTACAACAAACATGATGGGGAGACTCTCCCAATGAAAAAACAGCATATATACAATGGGGCTAAATCAAGAGATGGGAGGAGGGAAAAGCCACACAGGTGGACAGTAGTGCCATCTGAGCACCCCCTAGACCATGGAGTAAAACGGCCCAGGGTGCCAAAGACGAAGGAAAGCCTCGTGGCACTCCCGCATGCGGTCGGAGCTACCCTGTAGTCCCTCAAGCTGTCCTCTGAGAGTATGGATCAGCTCTAGCCAAAAGTCACGAACAGTCTCTGCTGGTGGTACAAGGCGAGCCTCAAAGATGCGGAAACAACGGGCCCGCCAGATGAACCAGAGAGCTAGGCCGCTGATGAGCTCCCAACACTCCGCTCTCTCACTGCTCCACTCCTGTGGAGTAAGGTCTGTAGCAAGCTGGAGTGTAGGTCGACCCCCCTGTATCACTATCATCCTGCTGGTGGAAGATAGCTCAAACTGAAGTGCCGGGCCCGTGAGGGTGGACCAAGCCGCCGCCCCCCAAGTGTACTGTCGAGCCGTGGAGAGGGCAGGCATCAGCCGAAGAACTCGTAGCCACACCTGCTGGGCCGAGGGACAGTCCCAAAGACAGTGTCGCTGACTCTCCACCAACTGGTCACAGGCTGTACATGCGGCCGAGAGACCACTATGTACAAGCCAGCTCCCTACTGCTGTGGCTCTGTGTGCAACCAACCACTGGAACAAGGTGACACGCCTCGGCTGTCTGGAGTCCCACAGCCTCTGCCAAAAAGCTGCCAAGAACTCAACTGTGAGACCCTCCTCCTGCCAATGACGTGCTGCAGCGGGGCGGGCCTCTCTCTGCGCTGCAAGTATATGACGTCCAAGCCGAACAGTGTACTGAAAGAAAGGGACTCCTGGGCGGTCTGCAGAAGAGAATGGGTCCCTCCATAGCCACTCACCAGGATCCCACTGTACTCGTGCCAGTGGACAGCACTCCCAAGCCCATAGCCTCCAGTGTCCTGTCTCAAGAGCTGTTGGGTCAGGGTCTATGACGCAAGTCCTCCCACAGATGCCCACAACTCGGATCCTCTGGAAACAACACTCTGCTACCTGCGAGGCCTCTACTGCAACTCTCTGTAATCGTCCCCCACCCTGAAGCTCGAAGAACAGGGCTGGGACAATCTCTGAGCAAGCCCTGACTGAAATGAGAACCTCCAGTCGTGTCAAGGCTCCCATCCACCGGGGTGCTACTGGCTCGAGAGGCGTGAGCCAATCAGCTGGAACTGACTCTGAGATGTCCTGACACATGCTCTGAACCCCTCTCATGCCCTGTAGCAGGACAACCTGCACCTCCTCTGACAAACCTGTGAACTCTAGCCAGTCACCTAGAGAGCGCGCTGGACCTGCTGCCATGGGACCCCAAGAAACATGAGGCCTAGTCCCAACCAAGTGGCCTCTCTGAGTGCTAACCATGGGGTTCCAGACGAGGGGCTGCCGTAGGCGCTCCTCCGTGCACGTCGGCTGTCGCTACTCTAGGCCACGCCGCAATAGCTCCCAAGAACGAAGCAAACTCACAGCGAATCGGTCCTCCAGTCTCCTGCTCAAACCAACTCGGCGCAACTCTGTAAAGATCCATCTGGTCGAAGGTTGCCAAGGGCCTCCTGACTGAGGCACCCTGCCACGAAGCCTCTGCAACAAGAACTCCTTCCAGGGCTCCTCGCCTGGAAGAAGTCCTCTGACGACGAACTTCCCAAGAAGGGCTCTGCTCTGCTGTGCTGGATAAATGATCCCAAGCCCTCCCTGAGAACAAGGAAGTGTGATGACCGACCAAGCCACCTTGGCTTGGGCAATCTGAGTGTCGCGACCAGACCAAAGGAAGTTCCTGATCAGCCTCTCTACCTGGCTGATGCAAGAACTCGAGAAGATCCAGCAAGAAGTGATGTACCACATAGTCGCCAACAACACTTGGTTGGCAACTACTACTCTACCAGCCAGCGAAAGTCGTGCTGAGCTCCAATGTAACAGCTTTCTCCTGATGTACAGGAGAAGAGGAGCAATCTGCTGCTCGGGGGACAGATCCAAACCAACCTGACAACCCAAGTACCGAACTGCAGTCCCTGGAGGAATCCACCTGAAACCCTCTCCTGGCATCCAATCTGGCACAGGAGCACTACCAACTGAGAAAGCCACTGTCTTTCTCCAGTTGATCAGTGCGCCCGATGCACAGCAGAAGGTCTCCAAAGCCTGCCCACATCTGTGTAAATTGGCCTCCTGGCCCTCTAAGTACAAGACTGAGTCGTCGGCAAACTCAGCGTCCAGAAGCTCATCTCCCCGTATAGGGAGTGCTAAGCCCCTCAAACCAACCTGCTGTGACACCAAAAATCTGCTCATTGCCTCCGCATAGAACAGAAAGAGAAAGGGGGCAAGAGGACAACCCTGTCTGACCGATCGTGTGAGCATGAAGCGCTCACCTCTACCTCCTGCCAAAAGCACCTGACTGTGGGCCTGTCTGTACAAAGCTAACACCCCTCTGATCCAAGCCTCTGAGAAGCCCATCCTGCGTAGCATGCCCTCTAGAAAGTCCCAGTCAACTCTGTCGTATGCCTTCTCAAAATCGAGAAGGAGAATCACAAGGTCCTCCCCACGAAGCCGTGCAAGGGCAGAAGCCTCCCAAAAAGTGAAGATGTTGTCAAGGATACTGCGTTCCTTGACAAAACCTGTCTGAGTCCCATGTATAAGGCTCTCCAAAAGTGGCTGAATCCTCAAACTCAGAGCCTTGGCAAGAATTTTGTAGGCTGAGTTGAGAATGGTGATGGGACGCCACTGTCGAATCTCATCCAAGGAGCCACCCTCCTTTGGAATGAGGTAAATCAGGCTCTCACTCGTGCTATCCGGCATCACTCCTGTGTGCAGAATGTACTGAAAGGCACTACAAAGATCTGGGCCAAGCAGGTCCCAGTACTCCAAGAAGAAGCTGAAAGTCAGCCCATCCTCACATGGACAGCTACCACGAGGGAGGGCCCTAAGAGCCGTGTGCAGCTCCTCAAGCTGAAGAGGTAACTCAAGCCTCTGCCGCATCTCCTCAGTCACAAGACAAGGCATCTGTGCCCAAACCTGCTCCCTGCATGCATCCTGTCTCTCTGACTCGGGCTCTCTGACTCGGGCTCAGCCGACAGTAGCTCACGGTAAAAGTCAGTAGCAACTGCACGCATATCCTCTGGCTCACAAACAACTGACCCATCGGGTCTCCTCAACTGATTGACCTTGGCATGCGAGTGCCGAGGTCCCACTGTCTCAAAAAAAACACCTGTCACTCTGTCACCCACCTGAGTCCACTGAGATGCCTGTCGGTGGAAGGCAAACTCATGGCACCTCTCCTCTATGCAAGCAAGCTCCTGTCGAGCCTGCTGTAGCTGCTCCTCCAACCATGGACTGTCTGGATGCTGCTCCTGCATCCTCTGTAGTGAAGCAATGCCTCGTCTGAGACGCTGCTCCTCCTCTCTCGCTGCAGCCCGTCGAGCCAAAGACTCCTGGAGAAATAAGTGGCTAAGCTGAGCTAGGCCTGTGGCCACTCTGTCTGCAGGTGGAGCCTGGCTGTCCATGCCCTTTTTCCATAGAGCCTCGACCCTCTCTCTGAGTGTTGAGTCCAACAAGACCCGCTCTGGGATGCAAAGCATCGTGCTCCCACTCCTCTGCCTGTCTGCCACTGTGAGGATCACTGGTGCATGGTCCGAGAAGGATGTCCCTGCCAGGATGCCCACTGATCCCCCCAAGTCACTGAAGTGGTCACTAGTGTAGAAGCGATCTATGCGTGATAGATTCACTCCTCCCTCTCTGCGGTCCGATCTAGAGAAGGCAAGACTCTCTGGAGGCCTCACAAAGCCAGAATGCTGCCATGTATCCGAGACCCTCAACGTCATACAAAACCTCTCCCAAGCTACTAACTCGACTCCATGCAAAGTAGCATGGCTGCCTCCGATCCTGTCAGAAGGGTCCTCCAACATGTTGAAGTCCCCTCCTACACACCACTGGTCAACCTGTGGCAAAGACTCAACAATCTGTGACCAAAACTCTGCACGAGCACTCGCCACATTGGGCGCATAGATGTTCAGGAAACCCACAAGGCTACCCTGAACCTGCATAGTAATCCACTGAGCCTTGCCTGGTACAATAATCCCTCTGCCCACAATGGCCTGCTGTAATGAGTCCGCAATAGTCATACATACCCCACCCTGGATGCCTCCAGGTCCAAAAGCTGCTGACCAAAAGGTATCATAGCGTCCACGCAAAATCTGACCACATCGTCGAATGCGGCTCTCGGACAAATGGTGCTCCTGAAGCATAAGGAGATCAATCTCTCCTCCCACAAGGCAACGCTGAAGCTCTTGACGCAAACGGCCCCGCTGTCGCTGAAACTGGGGCTCACCTAGTCCCTGCACGTTCCACGAGACGATCCTCATGGGGAGCGGGAGAGAACAGATGTTGCCGCAGCAGCAAGACGAGCTATCTTCGAAGCAGGCTTGGATGGGGAGTAATCCGCATCCGAGCGTCCTCTAGATAGGCGAGACTGCAGTGAGTGCCTGGTCCAAGCCCAAGTAGAGCGAGCCGTGCGTAAAGCAACCTCCTCTGTCCAGGAGTCCTCATGAATGAATACATAGCAAGGCAAACACTGCGTATCAGCAAAAGAGTACACCACAATGTGTCTACATCCTGCTGAATCTGGGGGTGTCACCGCAAACTTGGCCAGTGGCCACAAAGTCTGCAGCGAATCTGTAACGCCAAGTTCTCCCATGTGGTGAGAGAACTCGAGAACCTGTGTATGCAACCATCCCACCACTGAGTCGAGGGACCACTCTGTCTCAGTCCTGCCACAGAGGGGGAAGGAGAAACCAACTGTTGAGTCCAAGGCCTCTGTCCCCCTAGCGGCGAGGAACAAAGCGTGGACTCTGAAGCAGGCTGCCTCATGGTCTGCTGCGGAATCGCCAAGAAAACGAGTAAACCCGTAATCGAAGAAATCCCAGCGGCGTCGGAGGTCAAATCTCGTCAAACCACGAGGGATAGCTGCAAGAGGAGATGTCTGAATCTGCAGTGGGGGCCGCATGAAGGGCTGACCCTCTCTCGCTAGGCGACTCGTGGCGAAGGCGCTGCCAAGAGATCTCCTGGCCGTCGGCAAGGGTCCAGTCTCCTGAGCCGACTGTGGTACTGAAGCAGGAGGAGGGGGAGAAGGGGCTGGGGGGGGCGGGGGAGAGGAGAAGCGGGGTGGGGCGGCAGAGACATGGGGGGGGCGAGGTGGGGAGTGAGCGGTAGCAGAGGGCGGGGGAGGGCATGCGGAGGAGGAGGGGAGATCGGAAGGCGGAGCGGCTGGCGAGGGTGAAGCGGAGGTGGAGGCTGGCGTAGGGGGCTCCTCCTGCTCAAGAGGACCAAAGCGGTTCCCCGTGGGAACCCACTGCTGCTGAGTAGGCACCTGGGGGCCACTCTGAGTGCCAGGCTGTCGCTGTGGCCCCTGGCGTCGACGGCCACGGGCCTGCTGCCACCCCTCCTCCGCTGGAGCCCCAGGCTCGGAGGGTGGCGCTGAATCTGTGCTCTGTGTCGCTGGCTGTGGCTGCGGCCCAGCCTTGGCAGGCTGGGGCTAAGGCTGGGGTGCGGGTCGTGGTCTCCTCCGTGGACAGGCCTTCGCAAGGTGGCCCATCTGTCTGCAATTGAAGCACTGGTTCAGGAGACCCGAGTACTCCACACTCTGTCTAAACCAACCCCCACTCACCCGAGGCAGAAGGATGACCTTCGGGAGCGTGTGGGTATCTTTGACCAAAACTCGAACTGAAGGGATGCCACCCGCCTTGGCAGCTACTGATGCTGCCGTACGAGGTGTCTCCAGGACAGTTCCGATGGCGGAGCCAATCCTAGAGAGAAGTGGAAGGTAATCCCTCCGTAAACCCGGAAAGCAGACTGAGATGGGGATGTCCGCCTCCTCTACTAGCACATCCGAAGACGGGTCAAAACCATGTCGCCACTGTCGAAAGTGGGCACGTGATGCTCGGATGGCCAATGGACTCATAGCTATGACCTTGGAGGCCATCTCGGAAGTCTCGAACTCAATCTGGTAGTACCCCCGTCCGAGAATCTGGACATCCAAGATCTTGCCCACCTCTGCGAGGAGGCGGGCCTGGAGAAGGTCTCGCAGCTCTCCTCTGCTGGGACGAGTGCCGAGAACCTTGCAGATGACAAAAGTCGCCTGCAAGCGTTCTACCTCTGTGGCAAGGCTCGCTTGCTCTGCCGGCGTAAGAGCAAGTCGAATGGTGGGCTCAGCGGGGTCGGGCGAGGGGGCTTCAGGCGCGAGTCCCTCTGAGGTGAAGCTGGAGCCTCCATCTGTGTCTACTGCTGAGTCGAAGAAGCGGACGGCGAAGAAGAAACCTGCAAACAAGTCAGCCAGGCACTTTTCCGAAGAGAAAGTGCTGCCGAACCGGGTGCAGAGGGCCTTCGGGAGCGAAGAGGATGGGGAGGGGGAGGGGGGGGGGGGACAGCGAGGGCGAAGAGGGCAGCTGTGCAATGTGCGGGTGCACAAGCAGCAGCGAGCGAGGGGGATGGAGCGGGGAAGGCAGAGCGAGAGGAGGGCAGCGGGCTGCGGCAGCCAAGGGGCAACGTGCAAACAGGGGGGGGCAGCGGGCTGCGGCAGCTAATGGGGCAGCGCGCGCAGATAGGGGGGGGCAGCGGGTGGGCTGAGAGGCAGTGCGCAGGGGCTGAAGGGGGTGGGGGGGCAGCGAAGGGGCAGCGGGGGGAGGGAGGGGGGGGGAGGAGAGCGATGGCGCAACAGCAAGGGGGGGGGGGACGAGCAGCAGTAGCGGGCCTCAAGAATCGCTTTCTACTTTCTCGAATTTTACTGTCTTTACAGACCATCAGAGACTTCTTGTCACAGAAGCAGCTTTTGGAAAAGCAGATGCGGTGGGCGAACATCTTGTCACAGTTTCACTTCCAGATTGTCCATGTGCAGGGACAGAAGACTGTGGTGGCAAATGCTTTGTCTAGAAATCTGTTGGTTCTGGCTATTTCCGCGATACATCATAGGAGCTTCGAGGATATGGTCGACCAGTATGCCACAGATACAGATTTTGCAGACGTTTTCACACGGATACGGGATGGGGAGACAGTAGCGGGATATTCCATTCAGGATGGCTACTTGATGAGAAAAACCATGTTGTGCGTTACACAGCTGTTGAGAGAAAAGGTTATGACTGAATGCCACTGTCCACCTTTTATGGGTCACCGCAGCATTGCTACCACCATGAAAGGGGTAGAGAGATACTTCTCTTGGCCGAGACTAAAAAAGGATGTTGAAGAGTTTATGCGCAGTTGCTTAGTATGCCAGAAGGTCAAGTTTGACAGGCATAAAGCACAGGGACTGTTACAGCCTTTACCCATACCCAACCGCCCCTGGGAAAGTATTGCAATGGATTTCATTTTTCATCTCCCGAGAACACAGAGTGGTCACGATGGTATGTGGACTGTTATTGAAAGATTTAGCAAGCAGGCTCATTTCATTCCAGTGAAGAAAACAGTCAATCCGGATCACTTAGCAAGACTGTTTGTGGCCCAGATTTTCAGATTACATGGCATGCCTAAGACGATTGTCTCCGACAAAGACCCCAGATTTAGGAGTTTGTTTTGTAAGGCAATTTGGAAGAACATTGGCACGCGGTTGCAGTTCTGGTCATCGTTCCACCCGCAGACTGACGGGCAATCTGAGATTGCCAACTCAGTGGTTCTAGATTTATTGAAGTCTTTTATCTCGAATCAGAAGACTCAATGGAAAAGTACCTACCTTTGGTGGAATTTGCCTACAATAACACGATACACTCTTCGACGGGGAAGGCGCCATTTGAGATTGTTGAAGGTGCTGCGAAGGTTCCACCCTTCCTAAGCACAAAAGATAAGATTTTTGAAGCGGATTAATATATGAAAGATTTGGATACGGCTTTTGCTAAGGTTCGCGAGACTTTGCAAAAGTCTCAAGAACGATAGAAAAAGGCAGCGGATCGCCATCGTCGCGACTTGAAATTGAAGGAGGATGATTGGGTGCTCTTATGTTTTGAGAAGGCACGCCTACGAAAGAAAAAGGGAAAGAGAGGCTTTTTCCAAAGCTTAGTATGCGATACTACGGACCTTTCCAGATCACTGAAAAGATAAATGATGTCTCCTTCCGACTGAAACTGCCAGATACTTGGAGGATTCACAATGCATTCCATGTGAAACTCTTGAAACCTTTTTAGGGTGATGTGCCTGATGATGGGGAGCCTAATGAGCAACCTAAAGTGGAAGAAAACGAGGAGCTCCTTGTTCCTGAACAGATTTTTCCACATAAGGATACGAAGAATAAAGGTAAAGTCCGAAGGCGGTTCTTGGTTAAGTTTAAGAACTATCCTGCATTAGATGCGAAGTGGATGGAGGAAAAGGACCTAGCAGATACTCTTCAGATTGTGAAACTTTACCTCGATGCTTTTGTGTTAGGTGCAGCGGAATGATTATTTGCGCTTTGCTCAAGATGAGTGCTCCGAACTGTGCTCAAGTTTCCTTTTAGTTCTTATGGAAGGGAGAGCCTTCCGTTCTTAATGAGAGAATGCTATGATCACAAACAAAGTGAATGGACTTTGTGCGTGCAAGTGTATAAGACTGAGAGATGGAGAGAGAAGAGAAAATACGACACCAGAGACGTTGTAAAACCCTCCTCCGAAGGCCCCACTCTTGTCGGCGAGAGTGGTCTACTTACGATTGCACAAAGTGGTACAATGACGATGCAATGGACTGATGCAACTTGGGACTATTCCGGTGACGACGACGGGGATGACAACGACGACTTTAGGGCTGAAATCTGTGGTCTTCTATCTGCTGAATTTCAGGGCTGTTTCGGTGGCTGAAAATGACTGTTTTGGCTGCGTTTTCTATGGCTGAAAATGGGGGTCTTCTGCAACCAACTTGGGCTGAATTTGCTGTCGTGTGGACTGCTGAAAAACACTGGACATCTGCTGCATTCACGGCTGAAAACCAAAAACACTGGGCTGCCTCTGTAGCGTTTGTAAAACGCTATGCAAAATCGGACTGCTGCTGGCGATCATGGCTGAAAACGCCAGGACTGTAGGGTGCTAAGGGTATGCAAAAACGCTATGCAATTTGTTGATGATGGCGATGATGCAAACTCGAAAACGCTGGGGTATCTGTGGTGAGGATGTCCAAAAACGCCAAGGCTTGGAGACGGAATCTGCAAACTCTAGGGTTGATGGGTTCTTACTGAGAAGGTATCTGTTGAGCGGGGAGCTCCTTCCGCCTCTTCTTCCATAAAGTGCTAACTTGGGTTTGCTTATATATTAACTTAGCAACATTGCCCTACCTACTTTTGTTGGGAAGTTACTTAAAAATAATAACTCTAGAGGGACACCTTGTGCTCACCTGGTGTTCACGTTGCTAGGGCTCTTGCCCTTGGACACTCGAGTGCATCCTCCTCCTGGGGTGGGTCACCCGAGGAGGAGGTTCCTAGCTGGTTGCTACGAGTTCTCTCCGCCGTTCCCAGCATGTAGTGCATCAATTAGGTGGCCATGGTGATGCCTACGCGTGGCTCTTGCCCGATGGTACGCGGCCCTTGCCCGACCATGTAACATGGCTAATATTTGGAAGGGATAAGCACCTCACCCTGTGGGCCCTATGGTGTGTCGAAAAAAATAATAATAATAATAAGTGAAAAATGTCAAAAATAGGGGAAATAGGCTAAATGCAATGGAAAAATTCCTTAACTGATGCTAATGGATTTTGATGGGAATTCTGATGATCATGCTGTGTGCAACCGGAGGATATGCATCTATGCTAAGTGACTGGGCATGCACGGTCTACGAATAGACTCACAAAAGTGCCAGATCACTGCTAATCTAAACTGAGGAGTTGACGGGAACCCTGCTATGGTGTAGCTTGTCCACGGACACATAGGGTTGGGATGTGTCACGTGACATCCCCTCCTTTCGAAGTGAGGTACTGGTACCGAACTGTATGGAGTCGAGGGAGATCTCCAATAGCATCCGGAATCCTGGAAGGGACTCTTCGTCGGCCCACTCTGCTGTGTGGGTCGAGCAGTACTTGAACTTCATAAAGGTCTGCAACGCTTGCTTCTTTGGGCCGCGCCGAAGGCGACTCAAAGTTTTCTGTGGCTCCTTTGATGTTTCAATTTCGTCTAGAGTCCTGCTTCTTTCGTCTTCAAGAATCTCCATGGATGAAAATTCCTGACACCATCTCCAACACAAAACCATGAACATATCCATTCCATGTAAAGTGAAGGAAAAAAATCTTGTCTTATCTAAAGACTGTGTATACAATGTAGATGAACATACAACCAGTTCATCAAACACATGCAAATAATGCGCTCGAATCTTTTCTGTTGGATCGAAATCAATCAACTGTGGCGAATCATAATGGAAATGCCCATGCTTGGTGCTCATACTTTCATGTGCTCGTTCGGAAACTGTGTCATACCAAGGAAGAGACATGGAATGTGACTTCCTTACATACATACCTTTCAACTTTTCATGAAAAATCCGCATACATGCGTGCTCATCCATGAGAGAAACGTGCTCAACATACAATATGTCATGCCTAGTAAAAGGGATCACATAACTGCTGACTAAAATACAGGAAACGGTCACGAATGAAACACTCGAACAATGCGTGCGTATCAATCATGTGAACACATTATACTTCTTGTGAGGGTTCTTTGGACCTAGGCTCAAGAGCCAAAATCTGTTCTTCGTGAATGATCGAATCGTGCTGTGGGGGTTCTTTGGACCTCAACTCGAAAGCCAAGATCGGTTCTTCGTGATTGATCGAATCTGTAACGATGTTAACTTCGCTAGAAAAAGCATCAACTAACACATCATCCTTATGAACAATCACATCATCTTCATGCAACTCATCATGCTTGTGAGAAATCACATCTTGATCATGCAAATCATCATGCTTGTCATTGGCATCCAAATCATCATGCTTAGCAATATCATTCAAATCATCATGCTTATCTTTGTCATCCAAATCATCATGCTTGTCATTCAAATCATCATGCTTATCATCATGCAAATCATTGTGCTTATCATTGTCAATCAAAACATCATCATGCTTCACACAATCATGCAAATCCTGTGTGTCATGCTTTGGAGAAGAATAGACTGAGAGAGTCTCCTTTTCCCGAATCTCTTGCATCTATGCCTGAACTTGAGAAAAGAGTCGCAAGAACTCTTGCATTCTTGCTTTGTTTTCGCGATGAAATCTTTCTTCTCTTTCTTTGGTCTCGCGATCAAATTTTGCTTCTCTTGCTTTGTTCTCTCAATCAAATTCTACTTCTCTTGCTTTGGGTTCCAAGCGTGCTTGCTCGCTCTCACGCGCTATGGCTGCCATTCTTTCTTGGTACTTACACTCGATGGATGCGATTCTTTCTTCGCTTTCTACCTTCCTGTCCATCATCCTCTTGTCGAAAGCCTCCATAGGAGTTAGTGCAATCCTTGTCGTAGATGGGGAAGGGGGAGGGTCGGAAAAACCTCCTGGTGGGAAAAATTCTTCTTCGCCTCTCTCATGCTCATCACCTCCAAGTGAAGTATCCATTCGGCTTCGAGTGATGACCATTCTACAATCGTGGGTTCTTGTGGTCTTGGGTTCTTAAGTCCACGAGGAACTTAGGTTTTTGCGGGTCTTGAGTTCTTGAGGTTTTCTTTCGCTTGCAAATCGCGTTTGAGAAGGATCTTCTCTCCACCCGAGTTCTACTCTTTTCTGCGGGCGCACCCCTTGGTGGCCTTGCGCTCACACCAAGGTTGCTTTTTCCCACCTCACATCGATTGGCCGGCCACTAAGTGCACGGTCCGCTCTCAATGAGTGAAAAGAGACACAAGGGGAGGCTGGGCAAGCCCTTCTTTCCTGGGATTCCTGTCACTCTTCAAAAACACGATTAGGAATCGACACGCACAAGCGAACTTCGGTTCGTGCAACCTCAACAAGCAAAAAAATTTCTTGTGGTTCTTGTGGTTCTTTCCTTGAGTGCTACAGAGCACTGCCAAAGCTCTGATACCAATGTTAGGTACAGCGGAATGATCGTTTGCGCTTTGCTCAAGATGAGTGCTCCGAACTGTGCTCAACAAGTTTCCTTTTAGTTCTTATGGAAGGGAGAGCCTTCCGTTCTTAATGAGAGAATGCTATGATCACAAACAAAGTGAATGGACTTTGTGCGTGCAAGTGTATAAGACTGAGAGATGGAGAGAGAAGAGAAAATACGACACCAGAGACGTTGTAAAACCCTCCTCCGAAGGCCCCACTCTTGTCAGCGAGAGTGGTCTACTTACGATTGCACAAAGTGGTACAATGACGATGCAATGGACTGATGCAACTTGGGACTATTCCGGTGACGACGACGGGGATGAGGACGACGACTTTAGGGCTGAAATCTGTGGTCTTCTATCTGCTGAATTTCAGGGCTGTTTCGGTGGCTGAAAATGACTGTTTTGGCTGCGTTTTCTATGGCTGAAAATGGGGGTCATCTGCAACCAACTTGGGCTGAATTTGCTGTCGTGTGGACTGCTGAAAAACACTGGACATCTGCTGCATTCACGGCTGAAAACCAAAAACGCTGGGCTGCCTCTGTAGCGTTAGTAAAACGCTATGCAAATCTGGGACTGCTACTGGCAATCATGGCTGGAAACGCCAGGATTGTAGGGTGCTGAGGGTATGCAAAAACGCTATGCAATCTGTTGATGATGGCGATGATGCAAACTGGAAAACGCTGGGGTATCTGTGGTGAGGATGTCCAAAAATGCCAGGGCTTAGAGAGGGAATCTGCAAACGCTAGTGTTGATGGGTTCTTGCTGAGAAGGTGCTTGTTGAGCGTGGAGCTCCTGCTGCCTCTTCTGCCAGAAAGTGCTAACTTGGGTTTGCTTATATATTAACTTAGCAAAATTGCCCTACCTACTTTTGTTGGGAAGCTACTTAAAAGTAATAAGTGAAAAATGTCAAAAATAGGGAAAATAGGCTAAATGCACTGGAAAAATTCCTTAACTGATGCTAATGGATTCTGATGGGAATTTTGATGATCATGCTGTGTGCAACCGGAGGATTTGCATCTATGCTAAGTGACTGGGCATGCACGATCTACGAATAGACTCACAAAAGTGCCAGATCACTGCTAATCTAAACTGACTGAATTGACGGGAACCCTGCTATGGTGTAGCTTGTCCACGGACACATAGGGTTGGGATGTGTCACATGACATTTTGGTTTAGCATAGTCTACTCCAAACGAAACCCAGAATTCAGCTTGACCGGAGATCTGGTGCAGTGGGATGCACAAGAGGGGAGTCACTCCGCTCCTTTTTCAATAGATGCCTTGATTTAGATACTAGAGTCACTGATGTCTCTTTGAGCTTCAAGGATACTGAAAGCTGACAGTATTCTGTTGTATGACTTTATGAAATCAAATTCTTGATTATGATACTGATTTGTTCTTGACTTCTTTTAAGTGCAGGAACTGATAGACGAAATGACTTTAGCATTTTGGTTTCATTGATCTCGAATAGACATGGTTGCAATAGGGGTTAGTCAATTAGACATCGATGAGGTCCCGATTGGATCTAGATGTGATTGCTAGCTACATTGCCGATAAATCATGGTCTAAGATCCGAATAAATGTTGAATGTCATGTGATGTCCTGTGATGTCGTGTGATGTGACTGTCGATTTGCTACATGTGCTAGATGTGTGTTCCTAGTACGTAGGTACTAACAGTCAGTGTCTGCTAAGACGGTTTATGGCTTCTGTCGTTTTTGCAGGCGTAATCGCGGTCGATTACAATGCTTTCAAGAGGGGGGTATGTCACAAAGTGATGACGTGGCTACCGACAGCAGAAATCCTAATTTCTGCCAGAAACCCTAAAATTTCTGCAAACCCTAATTTCTGCCAAAAACCCTAATTTTGCAGAAACCCTAATTTCTGGAAACCCTAACCCTAACTTCTGGCTGAAACCCTAAGTGGATGAAAAACCCTAAAAGCTGGCGCAAGTGCCACGTGGCAGCAGTGTACGGACTTTTTCGGAAATCACAAAGATGGGAAAAAGCTCCTAGCGACTCAATTTCTGGCAGCTTTTTGCTACGCAAGGAATTGGAGAGAGAGAGAGAGAGAGAGAGAGCGAGAGAGAGAGAGAGAGAGAGAGAGAGAGTTGATTTGCTTTTTTTTTTGGTTCTCTCTAGAGAGAGAGAGAGAGAGATTGCTTTTGAACTCGAAGCTTTTTGGGGCTCTGCTTTTGGGCATCCCTTGTAATCTTTTTATACGCGGTGAGGGCCTCACTTCTCAGAGTATTTGGACGCAGAGTCTGAGAGTGAAACCCTAACCGCTCTTTGTACTTTGACATTGATTTAATGCATAAAGAAATACCAAAAGGGGCGCCAATCTTTGGGGCCAATATCTCTAGGCACGGAACTCCGCCGGGCCAGTGCAAATCTATTGTGATCTGTGAATTGTTTTGAAGTGGTTATTTGGTGCTGTCGCGATTGATTCTTGACTTGGAGTGTCCAAGTCTGTTACACAAGAGCCTCTTGTCCACGTACTTAATTAGCTAATTGCTAATCCCCCGCACGTACAGGTGAATTCGGAGATATTTCATGCAAGAAATCTAGTCCGATTCAAGGGGCGAGTAGCCCTATAGGTGCGAGAGTATGAGGGATTGCTTACGAATGTGATCGGCACGCGAAACGGAGTCCAAAACAGTAAAATACAGCCTGATGTGTGTTTTTGCAGGTTTAGAGTTTTGACCCTAATTGTTCCCTTTTACCCCCAAAAGCTTCGGAGAAGCATTGGGATCACTGTTAGGTGATCTAGTGCATTTTCGGGGCAGAAAACAGAGAATTCAGCGTGCTGCAGATTCTCGCAAGGTTTGAGAAAGTGTCTGTATGCGCCGGGAAAATCACCTTTAGCGTGGGGATTTTGTCTATGAAGCCTCCTACTGCAGTTATGCTGCCGAAATCGGGCTAGAGTAGGCCATTTTCAGCCCTGTAAAAGCGGGACAGCTCGTAGGAACTTACAGGTTTTCTACCAAGTTTTAAAAGAATAAAGAAATACCAAAAGGGGCGCTAGTCTTTGGGGCCTACAGGTTGTCACTGTCTGCTTGTTGGTAGCACTCTAGCTTCCGAGCCGTGGTTTGTGTGAATTGTTAATTCAGTTACATGTTCATTTGCGAAGTTTCTCTATGTCGTGAAGTTTAAGTAAAGTTTATCAAGTGAAGAATCGGGTGAAAGCTAAAGTCTACCGCCCTACGGAGCGGTTTCTTTTTCAGTTTTCAGCCCGTCGCCGCCGGTGTGGTGTGAGATCTACGAGCGTTAGTCCACGATAGATGCAGTCCAGTTCTTCAGCAGCACATTGAGCCCTCACCTCGGCCATTCCCTCGCCGTCATTGAGTGCTCCATTCCTATCCATCATCGATGTCACCGAGATCTGCGTTTTCAGCCCTTCATTCCTTTCGCATCGGGAGTCCAAATCAGCACCGTGGTGGCCATCCCCAATCCCACATCGAGAAGGATCCAAGGTGCATCAAATCAGCCTAGGACGTGCCTCTTCATGAGGAGTTACAGCGGCGATTGTCATCAATTGAGTCAATTGAGTTTGCATTGAGGTATTGCAGTGTGTGCACACTCCATTTACGCAAACTAAAGCAAAAACCACATTGGCAATGGTGTGGGGCGCCCTTGAGAGGGTTGGTTGGGACCCCATCAAGTGTCACTCTTCTCTCTCTCTCTCTCTCTCTCTCTCTCTCTCTCTCTCTCTCTCTCTCTCTCTCTCTCTCTCTCTCTCTCTCTCTCTCTCTCTCTCTCTCTCTCTCTCTCTGTGTGTGTGTGCGTGTGCACATCTCTATTGCATTCTCCCAGTCCCTCTCTTCAGGGGGAAGTAAAAGGAACCTTCATTCAAGCTAAAAGGAGTCACTAACGCAAGAAAAGAAGTAGAAGGATTTGTGGGAGTGTAAAAGTAGATCTTCAACATTTCATTTCCACTGCACCTGACATTGGTATCCATTGAATTTCGTAAATGGAATGTACACACAAAGCAAATACCACATCGGCAACAGTGTGGGGAGACCTTGAGAGGGTTGGTTGGGACCCCATCGGGTGTCGCTCCTCTTCTCTCTCTTTCTCTCTCCCTCTACACATATCTATTGCATTCTCCCAGCCCCTCTCTTCAAAAGAAAGTAAAAGGAACTATCATTGAACCTAAAAGGAGTCACTAACGCAAGGAAAGAAGTAGAAGGATTTGTGAAAGTGTAAAACTAGATCTTCACCATTCATTTCTGCTGCATTTGACACCTATACTTTCTCGGGATCCATTCGCACTCCGGTTGCTAATATAATGGGTCCGAGGTAGTGGATTTGTGTCATAAAGAATTCACTTTTCTTCCAATTGGTGGTTGCGGAATATGTTAAATACCATAGCAAGATGTGTGCAATGTTGGTTCTCGTTCTTGAAGGAGAAGATCAAATCGTCAAAGAAATTGCCCACAAAATCACAGTGCTTTCTGAAAATGCGCTCCATCATACAATTGAAGGTGGTCGGAGAATTTGTGAATCCAAAAGGCATGACCAAAAATGCCCGAAAGTGGTATGGAAGCTGTCTTCGGTACATCAACTAGCTTTATGTGAACCTGATGGTAGGACAATCCGTGAAGATGATCCGAAATATCATTGATATGTGGGATAGAAAAACGGTTTTCAATGAAGATCTTGTTCAAGGAACAATAGTCGATATACATGCCCCAGAAATTTCATGATCTTTGGGGTCGTACCGGTGGCAATACCCTAGACCGGGGTTCTTCAAAGCAATTAGGGTACTTCTATAAGAAGTGTAGATGACTTTGATCTTGAGGGGATAAAGGAACAAATTCATGGGTAGAGTCAGAATTTGCATAAATCATGCAAGCAAAAATTGGTCTCTTTATTAATTTCTTGACTGAACAAGCAAATACAAGGGATATAGATTCGCCCTAAAATTTTACATCTAGTTTTATTCATTTGTCTCCATGGGTGAGGATGATCTCCATCACGAGCGCGTAGGAGGGCATCATACTTATGGAACTAGGGTGTCCCTAACAAAACATCAGAACCCTGTGATTCCATGATGTAGAAATCCACAGCATCTAGAAATCCTTGGACGTGGACTCGGAGTAAGTCCACCAAAGGTGTAGTAGCACCATAAGTGCCGTTCGCCATCTCGACTTCAATAGAGTTTCCCTTTGTGTATTCGTCAATGCCAAGGCAGGCGGCCATGTTAGTGGAAATGAAGATTTTGGCTGACCTAGGGTCTAAGAAGATAAGGGCATCTTTGTCCGGAACTTGTTCCAAGACTCTGCATGGCTCTCCGGATGTATCGTGTGTACGCCATAGTTACAGGGAATGGCCATTTTCAGCTCGTTGTTCCCGGTTTCCACTCCAACTTCCCGTTCTATCCATAACAAGGAATGGCATTTCATGCCCATTGTTGTTGCCCTTTCCTCATTCTGATTTCCCGTTCCATGTAATTATGATCCAAGCTCTGATAAATCCTTGGTGGTGGTGTTGCTTGGATGTTTTATCATTCGACCGAAATATTATTGGGTGGGGTAGGGTGGGTGGTTTGGTTACATTCCCTAAAGGTGTGTCCTATGCGACTACACTTATAGCATCTGCCTTGAGCCTTGGTACTCGGCCATCTATTGAGGAGTTAGTTGGAAACGCTCCCTAAAGCTAGAAAAAGTGTCAAAACTTTAGTACTTGCTCACCTCCTTAAAGTCTTTGGATTTCTTCTTCCTATCCTCGAGAGGATCATACTGGTTGGCTCGGGTTTTTTTTTTGCTTCCAAGACTCTGACATCTTTGAGCAAGCAAGACACTTTTATCTCGTGGTGAAAGTCAACATCATCATCCTCTAATCGAACTCGCTTCGTGGCCTTCTTAGCATTTTCAAAAGTAGATATCCAACCCTAGTAGTCTGAATGCTGCTCGACTCTGCTTCTCGGGCCATTGAATACACCTTCTGGGCCGCAGAGCTAGGTGTAGTGGACTTTTTCATTGCCGACTTCAAAAGTGATCTGATGACGGAACGCCATCTGGAATGCATCTCATCAAGCGGGTGCTTGGCCAAAAAATTTTGCATACTGTGGATCTTTGGAGTACCGAAGCGTCTGCAGGGCATAACGTCAATCTATTGTTGTAAGGTGCAGCGGAAGTGAGTGTTGAACTTTGCTCAAGATGAGTGCTCGGAAACGTGCTAAAGGTTCCTTTTACTTACGGAAGGGAGAGCCTTCCGTTCCTTTGGTGAGAAAGTGCAAGTGATCACAAACAAAGTGGATAAACATTGTGAATGAAGGTGCTGAGACTGAGAGATAGAGAGAGAAGAGAATACGACACCAGAAGAGTTGTCAAACCCTCCTCCGAAGGCCCCACCTCTCTATGGCAAGATGTAAGGTGCAGTGGAAGTGAATGTTGAACTTTGCTCAAGATGAGTGCTCTGAACTGTGCTCAAGGTTCCTTTTACTTAGGGAAGGGGAAGCCTTCCGTCCTTTAATAAGAGAGTGCAAGTGATCACAAACAAAGTGGACAAACACTGTGAATGAAGGTGCTGAGACTGAGAGATAGAGAGAGAAGAATACGACACTAGAATGTTGTCAAAACCCTTCTCTGAAGACCCCACTCTCTATGGCGAGAGTAGTCTACTATTGATTGCACAAATCTCTACAATGCTTGGACTTGCTGACAATGTCGACGACGATGAGGACGACGGCGAGACGGGCTGATATCTGAAAATGCTAAGGGCTGAAATCTGCAAATCTTTATATGCTGAATTCTGACTCTATGTCGATGGCGATGTCCATGGCGACGATGTGACAACGACGCGCTGAAAACGCAGATGCTGAAATCTGTGTTTTCCAGGCTGAATTTGCAAACTACGCTGGATCTAACCGTGCGGCGAGGAACTACTACGGGAAGGTGAGATCTGCGAGGTTCGGGGGTTCTAGTGCGGAGTTTGACTACTGGAAACTGAAAACGCTGATGCTTCTTGGGGTTCCATCACGGTGAATCTACAAAACGCTTAAGTGTAATTCTGATGCAAAAACGCTAGGCTGAAAACTGTCTGCTGCGGTGGAAAACTGCTAACGCTATGGCTGATCTGTGGTCTTGATGCCAGAAACACTAGGAAGTCATGCTGTCTTGCTACTGTCGGGGCTGATCTGCAAACCAAATCGCCAAGGCTAATCTGAGTGAAAAATGCTAGGTCTTGCAAGGGCAAAAACACTAGGTCTTCTGTCTTGGGGGGTCTTGCTGAGAAGTTTCCTGATGAACACAGGGTTCCTGCTGCCTCTTCTGCCAGAAAGTGCTGGCTCTAGGTTTACTTATATACTTCACTCGTCAAATTGCCTTATCTAGTAAGTCACTTAAAAATAATAAGTGAAAATTGGCTAAAATAGGGAAAATAGTTCTATGCACTGTAAAAATGCTCCTGATGGGTTTTGATGGAAATCTGATGATCATGCTTTGTGTAACCAGAGGATATGCATCTACTCTAAGTGCCTGGACATGCACGGTCTGCAAACAAACTCACAAAAGTGTCAGATCACTTCCTAATCTAACTGAATTGAACCCATGTCATAAAGTAGCTTGTCCACGTACACATAGGGTTAGATCTGCACGTGACATTCCCTCCTTTTCAAAGTGAGGTACTGGTACCGACTGTTTGGCGTCGAGGGAGATCGCCAATAGCATCCGGAATCTTGGAAAGGACTCTTCGCCGGCCCACTTTGATGTTTGGGTCATGCGATACTTGAACTTCATAAAGGTCTGCATGCTTGCTTCTTTGGGCCGCACCGAAAGCGACACAAAGTCATCTGTGGCTCCTTCAATGCTTCTTCTTTGTCTATAGTCATGCGTCTACCTTCTTCAAGAATCTCTGAGGATGAAAAAATCCTGAATCCACTTCCAACACAAAAACATGAACATACCCATTCCATGTAAAGTGACTGGAAAATTTCTAGTCTTCTTTAAAGGCTGTGCATGCATGGAATGTAGATGAATATATAGACAGAGTGTCAAACCATTCATCAAACACATGCAAACAATGGAGTCGAATTTTGACTTTCTGATCTTAATCAATCATTTGTGGCAAATCACAATGGAAATGCCCATGCTTGATGTTGAATCCTTCTTCTGCTCTTTCAGGTACTATGTCATGCCAAGGAAGAGACATGCAATGTGAATTCCTTGGGTGCAAAAATTTCATCTTTTCATGAGTAATCCGCATACATCCATGCTCATTCATGAGTGAATCGTGTTCATCGTGCAATATGTCATGCCTATGAAGAGAGATCACATAAAGATGGTGACTAAAATGAATGAAACACTCGAACAATGCGTGCTGACTAATCATTCAACACATAATACTTCCTGTGGGGTTCTTTGGACCTCGACTCGAGAGCCAAGATCGGTTCTTCGTGATTGATCGAATCTTCCTGTGGGGGTTCTTTGGACCTCGACTCGAGAGCCAAGATCGGTTCTTCGTGATTGATCGAATCTGCAATGAGGTTAGCTTCACTAGACAAAGTATCAACTAAACCATCATCCTTGTGAACAATCACATCATCTTCTTGCAAATCATCATGCTTGTGAAAAATCACATCTTGATCATGCAAATCATCATGCTTATCCTTAACATGCAAATCATGTTTGTCATGCTTTGGAGAAGACAAGACTGAGAGAGTCTCCTTCTCCTAAATCTCTTTAAGCTGCGTCTGCACATGAGAAAAAAAAAGGACCAATGCGGCTTTTCTTTTGTTGTGCTCATGCTCTATTTCAGCTCTTCTTTCTTTGTGTTAACGTGCTATGGCTGCCATTCTTTCTTTGTGTTCTGCCTTTCTTTCTACTTTTCTTGCTTCGCGTTCTAACTTCCAGTCCATCATCATCTTGTCGAAAATCTCCATAGGAGTTAGTGCAATCCTTGGTGTAGATGGGGAAGGGGGAGGGTCGGAAAAACCTCCTGGTGGGGAAAACTCTTCTTCGCCACTCTCATGCTCACCACCTCCATGTTAAGTACCCATTCCACTTCGGGTGATGACCATCCACTGAAGTCTTGAGTTCTTAAGTTCACGAGAAACTTGGGTTCTTGTGGCTCTTGGGTTCTTGGGCTCTTCAGGGTCTTGATCTTGAGGTTCTTGAGGTTTTCGCTTGCAATCTGTGTAAGAGAAGGATCTTCTCTTCACCCGAGCTCTTCTCTTTTCCGTGGGCGCACCCCTTGGCGGCCCTGCGCTCACACCAAGGTTGCTTTTTCCCACCTCACGTCGATTGGCCGGCCGCTAAGTGCACAGTCCGCTCTCAATGAGTGAAAAGACGCACAAGGAGAGGCTGGACAAGCCCTTCTTTCTTGGGTTTCCTGTCACTCTTCAAAAACACGATTAGGAATCGAAACGCCCAAGAGGACTTGGGTTACGTGCGACCGCAACAAGCAAAAAAAATTATGTGGTTCTTTCCTTGGGTGATATAGAACACTGCCAAAGCTGTGATACCAATGTAAGGTGCAACGGAAGTGAATGTTGAACTTTGCTCAAATGAGTGCTCCGAACTGTGCTCAAGGTTCCTTTTACTTAGAGAAGGAAGAGCCTTCCATTCTTTAATGAGAGAGTGCAAGTGATCACAAACAAAGTGGACAAACACTGTGAATGAAGGTGCTGAGACTGAGAGATACAGAGAGAAAAATACGACAACAGAATGTTGTCAAAACCCTCCTCCGAAGGCCCCACTCTCTATGGCGAGAGCGGTCTACTATTGATTGCACAAATCTCTAGAATGCTTGGACTTGCTGACGATGTCGACGACGACAAGACGGGCTGAAATCTGAAAATGCTAAGGGCTGAAATCTGCAAATCTTTATCTGTTGAATTCTGAATCTATGTCGATGACGATGTCGATGGCGACGATGCGACGACGATGCGCTGAAAACGCAGATGATCAAATCTGCGTTTTCCGGGCTGAATTTCCAAACTACGCTAGATTTGACAGTACGGCAAGGAACTGCTACGGGAAGGTAAGATTTGCGCGTTGATGCTTCTTGAGGTTCCATCGCGGTGAATCTGCAAAACGCTGAAGTGTTATGCTGATGCAAAAACGCTAGGCTGAAAACTGTCTTCTACGGTGGAAAACTGCTAACACTATGGCTGATCTATGGTCTTGATGCCAAAAATTCTAGGAAGTCATGCTATCTTGCTGATCTGCAAACCAAATCACTACGGCTGATCTGAGTGAAAAACACTAGGTCTTGCAAGGGCAAAAATGCTAGGTCTTCTGTCTTGGGGGGGGTCTTGCTGAGAAGTTGCCTGATGAACACAGGGTTCCTGCTGCCTCTTCTGCCAGAAAGTGCTAGCGCTAGGTTTACTTATATACTTCACTTATCAAATTGCCCTACCCAGTTTCCCAAGAAAAGTCACTTAAAAATAATAAGTGAAAATTGGCTAAAATAGGAAAAATAGGTCTATGCACTGTAAAAATGCTCGTGATAGGTTCTGATGGAAATCTGATGATCATGCTTTGTGCAACCAGAGGATATGGATCTACTCTAAGTGCCTGGACATGCATGGTCTACGAACAGACTCACAAAAGTGCCAGATCACTTCCTAATCTAACTAAACTGAACCCATGTCATAAAGTAGCTCGTCCACGTACACATAGGGTTAGATGTGCACGTGACACGAGAGCGGTCTACTATTGATTGCACAAATCTAGTACAGAGATGTTGATGCAATGTTCTTAATGCTATGATGCAGTGAGGTTCTAGGTCGGTGACGTGGCAACGGCGAGACGACGACAATGCTGTCCTGTATGGTTGAAAAACACTGGTTTGACCTTGCTGAAAACACTGATGCAGATCTCTAAAAATGCTGATGTAGCTGTGTCAAAACGCTGCTACTCTTGGTTGGTTTTATCTCTGGACAGCAGGCTGAAAACGCTTATTTGGCTGCAGTAAAAGCGTTGATTTTACTGCTACAAACGCTGTCTTGATTGAGTGCTGCAAATGCTTGTGGAAACGCTAGTCCAAAGGATGATCTGCAACGCTGGAATGGTTGCTGAAAACACTAGGTTTATCTATGGAAAACACTAGGGCTTACAGGGGGTTCTTGCTTGAGAAGGTTGCTAGAGATGCTTGCTGCAAGTAGTTGCCTGTGCTCTCCTTTCTTCTTCTGCCAAAATACACTAGCGCTAGGTTTCTTATATACAGGCTTGGCTGAATTGCCCTACCCAATTTCCCAACAAAAGTCACTTAAAAACAATAAGTAAAAATTGGCTAAAATAGGGAAAATAGGTTTTCTGCACTGTAAAATGCTCCTGCCGGAATCTGTTGGTAATGCTGATGATCGTGCTATGTGCAACCAGAGGATATGCATCTACTCTAAGTGTCTGGACATGCACGGTCCGCGAACAGACTCACAACAGTGCCAAAACAATTCCTAAGCTAGGCTAAGTGAACCCTTGTCATAAAGTAGCTTGTCCACGTACACATAGGGTTAGATGTGCACGTGACATCCCCTCCTTTTTAAAGTTAGGTACTGGTACCAATCCACATGGCTTCCTTGTAGGCTGTCAACAATTCGGGATAATCTTTAAAAAATTCTTTATCAACCCACACTGCTTCGTGGGTTCCTCGATCCTTGAACTTCAAAAAGTATTGTCTCACTTGCTTCTTTGAACCATGGCGAAACCGATGCAACAATACTTGCTCCGCCTCCATGACTTCTGCTTCATCGATGATCTCCGGCTCTTCTTCTTCGGAAATGTCCTTTGGAGGTGTTCCCTGAAACACTTTCAACCAAGAAACATGGAAAACTTGTGTATTGACCACGAGTTAGGCAATTGCAATTTCATCGAAACCTCATTTATCTTTTTAATGACAGCAAATGGACCATACATTCGAAAAGACAACTTAAACATTTCTTTTAAACTTGCTTAAGACGTTGCTTCATGATTCTTAAATACACCCAATCCCCTTCCTTGATTGAAACATCCTGACGATGCTTATTAGCGTGCCGTGAATAAGACTCCTGAGCCTTGCTTGGCCAAAGCTTCACACTCTCAGAAATCTCATCCCATGACCGACTTTTAGCATTGGCATCAGCCTTCAGGCATTTGACTGAACAAGCGAGTTAAGAGTGACTGGAACGGATGGCCAAAAGCTGCCTCATACGGAGTTCGACCAATGGCAGAGACATAAGAGTCATTCAAAATAGCCTGAACCAATTGGAGATAGAGCTCCCAATGAGACTGCTAATCACGCACATATGACTTTAAAACATCAAAAGCCAACTGATTGTAAATCTGTCGGACCATTTGACTGTGGATGAAAAGACGATGAAAAATTCAACTTAGTGCCAAAATTTTCAAAGAGTGCACGCCAAAAATTGGATGTGAATCTAACATCTCTATCTGAAACAATCGATTTTGGCAAACCACAGGGGGGGTACCAATGCTTTATGAACAACCGTGCTACATCTTATGCGGTGACTGTGGCCTTACAAGGAATCAACATGCAAAACTTGTTGAAACGATCAACAATTGTCAAACACTGAGTGTTCCTTGAATGCAAACTTGGTGGAAGGTTAGTCACATGGAAATATCTTGAAAAGGTCCATCGGGAATAGGCAGCAGAAGCAAGAGGCCTTGCTGCTTACCCTGAGGAGCTTTTACTTTTTGACAAATAGTGCACTGTGTGACATAACGAAACATATCTTTTCGCATTTTAGGCCAATAAAAGAATCTTTCTATTTTTCCAGAGTGGTGTTCATTCCCCTGTACCCACCCGTGAGAGAGTCATGTGCATCATGCAATATGGTTGCCTGAGAGAGGGCAATACACATAGACGTTGACAAAAATATAACAAACCATCACGAATGAGATAGTTGCTTTGCCCTTGGGAAGCAAGAGCCTGCAACCATTGCTTACCAAACTCGGAATCCGCATACTGGTTCTTCATGCTGTCAAAAGACACACCCTGAAGACAAACTGTGGATCTTGACTCAAGAGCCAAAATCTGTCCTTTGCGACTCAACGCATCTGCACAACAAGGTTAGCTTTTCCAGGCACATACTCAATCAAACCTCCAAATTGCTCAAAAAATTGTGACCACCGTGCTTGGCGATCACCCCAATGTGCACTAGGCATAGACTAGAGCCACTTGAGCGCTTGGTGATCTATGCGAACTCTAAACTCTCTACCATAAAGAAAATGCTTCCAATGCTTAAGAGAGTGAATGACAGACAAAAGCTCTTTATCATAAACTGAATAGTTCTTTTCTACACTATTGAGCTTCTGACTAAGGAAAGCTATTGGACGACCCTGCGGCTGAAGCACAACTCCTATGGTGACATTGCTCGCATCCATCCATACCTTAAAGGGGTCATCCCAAGTCGTAAGGATAAGACACGGTGCTTCTGTCACCGCAACCTTGAGAGCTGCAAAAGCCTCAATGGCTTCTTCGGGTAAGTCTACGCGTTGACGGCACGTCTTAACCCCTTTCAAAACATCAGTCATAGGTGCGGCAATGCGTGCAAAATTCTCTATGTGCGAACTATATGCTTGACATAAACCAAGAAAAGAATGCACATCATATGCAGTTTTGGGAAAATCCCAATTACGTACTTGTTCCACCTTCACGGGGTCTAGCTTGACGCCTTCTGCAAAAATGATATAACCCATATAAGTAAATTCAATGAGAAAAAATTCAGATTTCTTAGCTGCAATGTACAACTGACACTCATCCAAACGAGTCAATACCCTTTCTATATCCTTTTCATGTTGTTCCCACGATGCAGAAAAAATGAGAATATCATTCAGAAAGATGAACACACATATACCAACCATATCGCCACAACGGCCTATCATGAGACGGTTAAATGTACCCACGGCACCTGTCAATCCAAAAGGCATAACAACATACTCCCATTGCCCTCGCTCTGTGCGAAAAGTGGTCTTGAAGATGTCGCCTTTGAATACCCTTACCTGATGGTAACCACTCTTGAGATCGACCTTCCTAAATACCTTTGCCCCATTGAGCCCATCAAGGATATACTCAATGCGAGGCATCGAAAACTTGTTCTTGATGGTCATCTTGTTCAATGCCCTGTAATCGACACACAAACGAGACAAACCATCTTTCTTGCGGACAAACAAAATAAAAGCAGCAAAATGACTTACACTAGGACGTATGAATCCTCTAGCCACCAACTCCGTGAGTTTCCGCTCTAACTCTTCTTCCTGCGTCTTGTTCAAATGGTAGGGAGCCTTACTGACAGGGTTGTGCCCCCTCCGTAAGCTTGATGCGATGGTCCTCCGGCCGCTCGGGTGGGAGACGAGATGGAAGATCATCCTGCAAAAAGAGATGCTTAAACTTGGTAAACAAAGTTGAATACTTGTTTGGAGCTTGAATGCTCTGGGTAACTGGAGAGGCATACATGAATGCCGCTTGTGCTCCTCGTCGTAATTCACGCTTGGCCTGTATATAAGAAATGAGAGGCAAAGAATGCAGACCCTCCTCAGCACGAATGATCATAGGAGAGTCGCTTTTGGCATTTAATGTGAGAGTGTTGTCCTCCCAATCAATGAGAGGGTTATGCTCACGATCCATCTAATGCCCATAATCACATCACATCCTGAGAGAGGAGACACGAGAAATTTCCTACGGAAGGCAGCTTGTTGAACTATAAACAACACATCAAGGCACTCTTGCATGATGAGACAGTCCATCCCGGGAGAGAAGCCAGCCACCTCGAGAGGAGATGTCTGACTAACCTCCAGGCGGGCTCTCTCTAAAAGAGAGGCGCCAATAGAAAAGAACAAACTGAACAGACTTTTAGCACTTCAATAACAGTTGAACTGAAAGAGAGACGACATGCGACACGGAGTGGCGGAATTCCACCCCAGAGAGTATTGGCCCCAAACCTTGGCGCCCCTTTCGGTATTTCTTTATATTGCATCAACACAGTACAAGCCCGAACTCCACGCTCTGCATCTTCTCCAGGAAGCATGCCAGAGAATGAGCCCTAACCTCATATTTAAAGGCCCTAGGCCCCAAAAGCAGTTTTACATGAAAAGGCTTCAAACTCAAAAGCTTCTGGTTCAAAAGCAATGCCAAAAAGCTGTCAGCGTAATTTACAGAATTCTGTACAACAGTCAACGCAAAACGCAGAAATCCGTATAGCCTACCATGTCATCATGTCAGCGTAATTTCCGAAATTTGACCGTACAGTTGCCATGTCATCAGTATTGGCGCAAGTCTTTCTTTGTGTGTGTGGGTCTTGCTTTATTTAATCCTTTATGTCTCTTGGGGCACCATCGGATGGGGTCCCCATAAGTTGGTAGAACTTCTTCTATTACTTGTTCTTCTTAGGGTTTAGGCCCCTCGGCCGGCATGTGTAAGTTGGCTCCATTCTTTAGGGCTTTGACACGTCATCAGTTTGTGACATCTCCCCTTCTTGAAAGAGGTAATCGTCCGCGATTACAGCATATCTGCAAAACAACTTAAGTTAGCTCAAAAATTTCCGAGGGACATTTCGAGGGACAATCAGTTTGCTCTTTTTGTTAAGGAGTTAGCTTCTCCTTTTGGCTCTTTTGATCAAGGAGTTAGTTTCTCCTTTTGTCCAGATCGGAACTCTTGATATTCTGGCGTAGTAAAATTAGCCATCACACCCAGACCGTACTGATCTTCCACGGGTGTCTTGATGCACTAAAATTACATACCCAAGAAATCTCATCCAATTAGGAATATTCAGTAGTTGGCACACCACAATGCAACACAAATGCTTACATATACATGTTACAAGACACAATAAACAGCGTCGCACTCCCCTGAGACAAACGGTCTGCGGTATGAAGCTACTCAACGACTACCTCGTCACTCCCCCCGCAAATAACCTAAAAAGGTCCGGGCCATGAGCTCAGAGGACTGTATAACCAAACGCTCCCCAGACCGCAGTCTACGTCGCTTGGAGGTTCAAGCATACAACCAAACGCTCCCCAAGCATTGGCCTACGTCGATCCGAGGTTCAAACAATACCAAAACAATATTTCTCACTTCTCCACCAGAGAGTAAAATCACCAATCAATGAAACCAGTATTAAAACCAAAGTCAAACAATTCAAATCGACACCAAGATAGGTCCAAACAGATACCATCCATTCCAAACAAATTCCAAACAGGATCACCAAACAAGTTCTCAAACAAATTTCAAACTTAAAAAGCAATCTCGACATCAGTCGAGCTCGAAAGGTTGATTGAATTTTCATCTTGAAACCTGCACCAAAAATTAGAGTTAGATGGCTTCTATAAGGTCGTAGCCGAGCACATCATGCTCCATCAGCTTTAGGACAGACAATGTTCCTCTAGTGGCGATGGTAGTCCCAAGTCATAGCAGTCACACCAGACCTCCGAGGTTATCAACAAGAGGCACCTGATGAGAGATGTAAAGAAATTTCAAGTTATAATCTGCTATGGTTTCCATGGCAAGCATTTCAGGATACCCCACTCTGCTAAAAGTTGCACTCCAAAGGAAGATGTCAGAAACCATATAACTTCGGGCAAATTTTTTCTTGAAAGCTTGCCAAGTCCTTGGAGTGTGCGGCTTGGTAGCTATAGACATCAATATCTGCATGGCACTGCCTCTGAGAAAAACAGTGACTCAAAACAAATCTTGGATCCTTCTCTTGTAAGTGGCTTATGCCCTGTAAGACATGAGCGGTGAAGACGGGAGCGCGCCCAATGCACGATGAAGTAAGGGTGGGAGTGGCTAATAAGTCCGGGGTCGAAGCACAAAGCAGTAATTTCCAATAAACTTTTGAAAGTGCAATCTTGCTCTGTCTGCTCCTTGGTAGGACCAGTATGCTAGAAAAGAACGGATTGAATAGAATTTTAGCACTTCAATAACAACTGAACTGAAAGAGAGAGACGACATGCAACACAGTGGCGGAATTCCACCCCAGAGAATATTGGCCCCAAACCTTGGCGCCCCTTTCGGTATTTCTTTATATTGCATCAACACAGTACAAGCCGGAACTCCACGCTCTGCACCTTCTCCAGGAAGCATGGCATAAATTGAGCCCTAACCTCATTTTTAACCCCAAAAGAAGTTTTACATGAAAAGCCTTCAAACTCAAAAGCTTCTGTCCAAAAGCAATGCCAAAACGCTGCCAACGTAATTTACGAAATTCTATACAACAGTCGGCGCAAAATGTGGAAATCCGTACAGCCTGCCACATCATCATGTCAGCGCAATTTCCGGAATTTGACTGTACAATTGTCACGTCATCAGTATTGACGCAAGTCTTTCTTTGTGTGTGTGGATCTTGCTTTATTTTAATCCTTTATGTTTCTTGGGGCCCCATCAGACGGGGTCCCCATAAGTTGGTAGGACTTCTTCTGTTACTTGTTCTTCTTAGGGTTTAGGCCCCTCGGCCGGCATGTGTAAGTTGGATCTATTCTTTAGGGCTTTGACACGTCAGGATCAACAAATATGACAAAACGTTGACCCTTTACACGACCATAACACTTTATGAGAGACTCATCAATATGTGAGTCAAAGACGTGAGAAGATTCAGTGTAATGCATTAAAGTGCTTATGGTTGTTGCTGGTTCCTTAGGTTCTTTAGGTGGGGCTATCTTAGGACAAGCCGCTTTAATGTGACCCTTGACGTGACATTGATAACAATGACCTTCCTTAGCATAAATGACTTGTTCTTCTGCCATTATATACCCTCCTATAATTCCTTTTTCGGCCTTTTCATCAGGGGTAAGCATAGGTTTAGCAATGTTTTAGCTTTACCCTTAGATTCATTGTTAGAGTTCTTTTCCGAAGAATTAGAGGAAGATGGGCTAGAAGAATTACCATTCTGCGTGTTCTGAGGAGTCTGAGAGGTTCCTTGAGAAGTCTTGTTCACCTTAGGCTTTCCCTTATTGTGCTTCATCTCCTGCATGAGAGCAATCGCTACCGCCTCGTTGAGATCGATTGGATCAAGTACCTCGACATCAAACTTGATATATTCGTCCAATCCATAAAGGAATGCCTCTTTGCGTCAGCATCCGATTTGCGTAATTGAGTACCGAGCTGCAAAACACGATTAGAGAAAGACATAACTGGCATACTATTTTGCTTGAGATCGTGCCAATCGTCTTTCAACCGTGCTAGGTACTGTGGTACCATAAACCTTGCCTTGAGCTTGTCTTGGAAGTCGGCCCAATTGAAGGAAAGGGGCGCCTTGTCATCGGATGCCTATAGGTGCGCGGCCAACTGTGCCTCTTGCCATGCGTGGTACCAATTAATGGCATCACGGGTAAGGTACATAGTTGCCGTCAAAACCTTGCTATTTCCTGTCTTCTTAGTTGTCGCAAAATAAGCATTAAATTGATGCAACCAAGAATGAATAATAGTAGCAACCATCTTACCGTCATACTTACTAAACGTCAACTTCTCGGTGACAGGGTTGTTGGGAGTCCGAATCTCGGCTTGCGCCATTGGATGAACCACCAACCTCTTTGGTCGGCTTGGGTTTCGAGGTGAGTACCTGTAGGACCAACTCTTGCATGTGTTGGTCTCTCAGCGTGTCAGGCTCTAACTCCAAGGCCACTCTTTTCTCTTCGAGTTCGCGATCCAATTCCGCTTTTGTTTCTTAGCGCTCACGATCCAAGATTGCCTTTCTTTCTTTGCGCGCTTCGCGGTCGCGATCCAAGATTGCTTTTCTTTCTTCGTGCTCGCGCTCCAAGGCAACGCGATTTGCTTCTTGTTGTGACATCATGTCCATCATCGACTTGACAGCCTTCATCGGATTTGGTACAATCCTTGGCATAGATGGGGAAGGGGGAGGGTCAGAAAAACCTCCTAGTGGGGAAAACTCTTCTTCGCCACTCCCATGCGAAGTATCCATTCCGCTTCGGGTGATGACCATACACTGAAGTCTTGGGTTCTTAAGTTCACAAAGAACTTGGGTATTGTGGGTCTTGGTTCTTGAGGTTCCCGAGGGTCTTGAGTCTTGAGGTTCTTCTCTGTGTTAGAGAAGGATCTTCTCTTACCCGAGCTCTTCTCTTTCCTGCAGACGCACCCCTTGGCGGCCTTGCGCTCACACCAAGGTTGCTTTTGCCCACCTCACGTCGATTGGCCGGCCGCTAAGTGTTGGGGTATAAAGCCCAATGTGGTCGCCCAGGTAAGTGTGCGGGCCGCCAGGTATGTACACATATTCTTTTGTAAAAACCTAATAAGAACTCACTATGCTCTACACATTACAATAGAGCAAGTTCACCATATCGTCGTGCTCTTCTTCTCGCACTCTCTCTCGTGTCACACTTCCGCTCGTACTCCTTCAACTGGTATCAGAGCTCAGATCGAGGCTCGGGGCAGCACTGCAAGTGCTGAGGATATCGACACTCCCAGAGTGTTGATTTGTGGCTGTCTACACATCGAAGGACGGCTCACAGTTCTTGGAGGCGTGTCACATACAACACGGCGCATCTACACACAGACTGTAGGCGACATCCACTAGTTCATCAGGTAGCTTGTGTTTGCTGCTTGATATTCCAGATTTCATCCAGACATTGCAGGTACTTCCACATGGGATGTATTTTCAGAGATGATGTATGTCTGTTGAGGGTTTGCTAGCTGTGAGTCACGCAGCAAACAACCGCCGCAGCGGTTACAGCATACAGTGGGAAATTTGTGGATGTATGACTTTGTGGGAAGTCTATGTACTGTCAGATTTACTGCAGCCTTTGTTGAGGGTCGAGTGAGGTTTTATTGAGCTGGGGGATTCTCGAATGTTGAGATCCTTTCGGTGATACAGGTCCTGGAGCGATCCCTCGAGCACCCTTAGATAGGCAGCTAGGATGTATTGACTGTGAGTTAGACAGTTGGGATTGCATCTTTGCTTTACTGCCGTTGAGGCATTGTCGCAGTCTATGCTTACAAGACAGTGACAGGACAGTCAGAGACAGTACAGGTGCAGGACAGGTTTACCCATAGCTTATAGTGTCAGAGAGACAGTGTTTTTGAGCTGTTTTTTGGTCTGTTTTTTAGTACACCAAAGCCATTTTACAAAGGAGACTCTGCCGAAATTTATGCAGAATCTGAAGCTTTCTTGGTTCATTTGACAGGTTGATATTGGTTCAGAGGTCATTTTACAGGGGAAACTCTGCCGAATTTTTCCCAAGAAAGTAAACTACTGTGAAGCGTAGCTATGGCTGGATCACACGACACTGCTCTTTACAATATCAAGAAGCTGGATGGAACCAATTTCCCATTGTGGAAGCAGCAGATTTGGCACGTGTTGGTACAAAAGAAGCAGATAAAACCTATAAATCTCAAGGGGATAAAACCAGAAGATATGGACGAAGATGAATGGAGCGAAATGGATGAATTGGCACTTTCTACCATTATGCTGACTTTGGCAGAAAGCGTTTACTTCAATGTAGCAGATGAGATGTCGGCTTCTCAAGCATGGTTAAAGCTGAGTGATCTTTATGAGAAGCAGAGTGCAGCTTCACAGGTATACTGGCTTAAGAAGCTTGTTGACTTGAAGATGAAAGAAGCGACACCTATGTCCAATCATCTGAATGAATTCAACACAATCTATAGTCAGTTGTCAGCTCAAGGTGTCAAGTTTGATAAACCTGTTAGAGCTATGTTCCTGTTGATCACATTGCCGGAAAGTTGGGACACTTTTCGCACAGCTTTGAGTAATTCTGCACCTCTAGATGGTTTGAACATAGCAGGTGTAGAAGGAAGTCTGCTTACTGAAGAAACCAATAGAAAGACAATGGACAAAGGCAAAGGAACAGCCTTAGTTGTCAGGGGAAGGACCAAAGAAAAGTACAAAGGTGGAAAGAGGAATCAGTCTCGTAGCAAGTCCCGCAGTGCTAAAGGCAAGAGTGACATAGAATGCTACCATTGTGGCAAGAAGGGTCACATGAAAAGAGACTGCAAAGAATGGAAAGCAGAAAAAGGCAAAGAGAAAGCTGAAGACCATGGTGAGAAGAACAAGTCCTCAGTGAAGATTCAAGAAATAAATGTGACAAACACTGTTGCAGAGGATGACAGTCTAGTGTTAAGAGACATCTACTTCTTGAAGAATACAATGGACTCAGCTCTTCTTACAGCATCTGATGGAAATGCACTGAGTGACTGGATTATAGACTCAGGGGCATCACTTCATGTGTCTCCAAACAAGGAGTGGTTTACCTCTTATGTGACCACTAAAGATCATGTTCGGCTAGGCAATGGGCAGACATGTGAGATCTTAGGTGTTGGAGATGTTCAATTGAAGTTTCAAAATGGCTCTTCTTTCACGCTGAAGAATGTGAGACATGTTCCCGCAATTACAAAGAGCTTGATCAGCACAGGTTTACTTGATGATGCTGGCTACGTCACCACTTTTGGACAGAACATATGGAAGATATCCAAGGGTTCTATGACAGTAGCACATGGAGTAAAGTCTGGAGGACTTTACATGATTTATGTATCAAATGTCTCTAAAAATGTAATCAATGTAACCGAGCAGCCGAACGTTTCTTTGTGGCATTGCCGGTTAGGACATATGTCCAAGAAGGGAATGGAAATCTTGTCTCGTTTGTTATTTTCCTGGCTTTTCATTTAATGATTTTGAATTCTGTGAACATTGTCTGTATGGTAAGCAAACACAGCAGCCACATAAGCATAGAAGCAGTAGAAGAGATACACAGTTGGCACTTGTTCATAGTGATTTGTGTGGACCTATGCCTAACCTATCTCTAGGGGGAGCTTCTTACTTTATGACATTTATAGATGATTCCTCGAGGAAAGTATGGGTTTACTTTCTCAAGCACAAGGATGAAGCGTTTAGTGTTTTCAAAACGTTTGTGACACTTGTGGAGAATCAGAGTGGCAAGAAGCTTAAATGCTTACGCATTGACAATGGTGGAGAGTATGTTTCAATGGCCTTTCAGGACTTTTGTGAGTCAAAAGGTATAAAACGTGAACTTACTGCTCCTTACAATCCTCCTCAAAATGGTGTTGCTGAGGGGATGAATAGGACCATACAAGAGAAAGTCATAAGTATGTTGTCTAATGCACAGCTGCCAAATGGCTATTCATCTTGTAAATAGATCTCCTAGCAAGGTTTTGCAGAAGGATTCAGTGTCAGAGATGGTATGGTCAGGCAAAATGCCCTCCTCTCAGAGTCTTTGGCTGTGAGGCATATACTCACGTTCCAAAGGAATTTAGGAACAAACTTGAGCCAAAGAGTAGAAAGTGCATCTTTCTAGGCTATGGTAATTCTGGTGAGATGGGGTACAGACTTTGGGATCCCGAATCCAGAAAGATTGTCCACAGCAATGATGTTCACTTTAATGAATCCAAATATCATTCTAAACCAGAGAGGGTTGAGGAGATTAGAAGAGTTGTCTTCCAAGAAGATGGACCTGCACGTGCAAGACAAAATGTCAGGGCTCAAGAGGAGCGAGGACAGGATAGAGTGGAACCACAGGTTGTGGCTGAGCCTGAGCCACCTATTGTGCGTAGATCTGGACGTATCACACGACCTCCTGATAGGTTTGTTCCATCTATAAACTATGTCATTGACGAAGGAAATTTGGAATGGCGGCCTCTACACCAAAACAAACTCCATTGCGCCACAAGGGAAATGAGATGAGGGCACCACCTAGTCTTGGAAGCGTGGACTAGGACCGCTACACAAAAAGAGAGAGAGAGAGAGAGAGAGAGAGAGAGAGAGAGAAGAGAGAGAGAGAGAGAGAGAGAGAGAGAGAGAGAGAGAGATCACTATGAATGAAGCATTAACCGTAGTGTGTGTACAAGGAATGGATGACTTCAAACACTCCCAACACAAATAGCATATAGATTACCAAACAATCACTCAAGGATTAGCCAAGATCACATCAAGCACTCTCACACGCATATAAAACATTTCTCTTAATTAACATAAGTAAGAGGAGGAGAGGTTACTAGCATGAAACAATTTGCACTCTAGGATGTGCAAGAATAGAGTGAATGAATGAGCTTATGGGCTCATGGCGAGTGATACAAAGGCTCAATGGGGCTGAGGGAGGCTTGAAATTACAAAGGGGAAGGCCTCTTTATATAGGAAAGAGAGTGATTAGGAGCGAGGTTAAGATCCAAGTGTAATTTGTACAAATGAAGCTTGATTAGGGACATTCAACCAATGAAGAAGCTCCTTCCAAGTGATTTGTTGACCAATTAGCTCCATCATCACTTGTGTTGTCTTCACTCCAATCTCTTTATATAGGAAAGAGAGTGATTAGGAGCGAGGTTAAGATCCAAGTGTAATTTGTACAAATGAAGCTTGATTAGGGACATTCAACCAATGAAGAAGCTCCTTCAAGTGATTTGTTGCCAATTAGCTCCATCATCACTTGTGTTGTCTTCACTCCTTCCTCCATAGCTTGAGTCCAAGAGCTTCCTTATTTTAAAATGTAAAGAATCTACATAAAATCAATACATATCTAGTAATAATGAAAGGGGTTGAATGAGGACTTATGAATTACAACAAGATTAAGCATGACTTGAGAGGTGATTAGAAGAGGAATTTTGATGGGTTTTTGAGCTTGAGAGAGAGGAGGAAGGAGAGGAGGGTGAGAGACTAATGGATGATTTTTAGAGAAGGTCTCAATGTGGAAAGGAAGGGTGTGTGTGTGTGTAAAGGTAGAGGGGGTGGTCTCCACCACAGTTGAAAAAACTGGCGTCCACCATTTTGGCCATATCTCCTAGACCGTAGATGCAAAAATTATAAAAAAAATATGGCCAGAATCTCAAGCTCATCGCTACAACTTTGATGAAGACAAATTTTCTTAGATCGGAGTGGAAGTATTTTTAAAAATTCAGCAAAATCATGTGTCTGATTTCTTCCTTTACCAAGTCTTCCACTTGGGTCCCATTTGTTTGAATCATCATATGGCTCCAAAGCCATGATGATATGAGACTCATGACCCTTGAATCATGGGTGCATGGCTCCACAACCACATCATATTTTTTCTTTTCACATTTACATATTTTCCTTTCCTTTCCACTAGGTTCTCCCTCTACCTTTCACCTCGGTGAACTAGTCAAGAAAAATTCCTATCAAATCATTTTTTTTTATTTTTCCAAGAGGTTGTTCTCACTCTTTCTTTTATTGTAAACCTCTAGAAGCAAGGAAAACCAACAAAATATTAAACAAAAATTTTCTAATAGGCTCGGATCATAGCCCCCCCAAACCTGGCTAGGGGTATTTTATGCCTCTAGCCTACTTTCTTTGATCTTGAGCTGTCTGACCTTTCCTGATGTGATAAGGCTTTAGAAGCCATCCATTTGTCCTGGTCTTGTGCACTTTACCATCAATGTCTTGAAGTCTGTAAGAGCCATTTTTGAACTTTTTGGGACCAAGAACGGGCCTTCCCATCGGAAAAGAAACTTTCCATCCTTACGAGTGTCGAAGCGATTGTCATATCGAAGCACTAGAGATCCTTTTTGATGTCTTTGGATGCTAGCTTTTTGTTGAACTTTTCTCTGCGCTTCTCTGCTTCTTGAGAATAGTGGTTGATGGCTTCTTCACGATCCAATTGCAGCCTCTCTAAATCCATGATCCTTTGATGTACTTTCTCCTTTTGAGAGCCTACCTGGCTACCCAATATTCGAAAACTTGTTAACTTCACTTCAATGGGCAAAAGCGCCTCCTTTCCATAAACCAAATGAAAGGGGTGTGTACCCTAATGTGGTTTTGAAGGAGGTTCTATAGGCCCATAGAGCTCCATTCAGGTGTTTGTCCCAATCTTGGCGCCTAGCATGTACCTGTTTGGTGAGAATTTTGCAAATGATTCCATTTACTTTTCCACCAAACCATTGCACTGAGGGTAGTAAGGAGTAGAGTGTTGATGCTTAATATTTAGCTTCTTCATGAGTTCTCCTACCAAGTCTGCTCTAAACCCTGGTCCTCTATCAGATAGTATTTCAAGAGGGGTGCCAAACCGGCAACAGATGTGGTCAAAGATGAAGTGACTCACATCCTTAGCAGTAATTCTATTGGTCGGCATAGCCTCAGCCCATCTAGTCATGTAGTCTACTCCCATGATGATGTACTCTTTACCTGACTGAGTGCGTGGTAGAGGTCCTATGGCATCAATTCCCCACTTCTCAAAGGGCCCATATACCTTTATTGGGTTCTGAGGTTCAGCTATGAGCCGTCGTGGTCCTGCTTTCTGACATTCATCACATGTTTGACACCAGTATTTGACATCACGATGAAGACTTGGCCAAGTAAACCTAGCTTGTAGAACCTTTCTACTAGTGACGTCGTGTGCAAAGTGTCCTCCGCACATATCATCGTGACAAGCTTTTAAAATCTCTTCAATTTCACTCTTCAAAGGCACTCTCCTAAGCACACCATCCTTACCAAGACAATACAAGTCATCATTTACTATGCGATACCTGGTAGCCTTCCTAGCTAACCATCGCCTTCCCCTGCATTCAAGTGTTTAGGAGCCTCTCCTTGCTCCAGAATGTGCATAATATCTTCCAAGTCCTCCTTGCCTTGCTGAAGTGGAAGTTTGATGGCCACTGCTCCCACTATTGACTCATTTAACTTTGATGATGCTAGGTGGTCTGCATCCTTGTTCTGGTCTCTTGGCACATGATGTACTTGTGCCTCCCTAAATCTCCTCATAAGAGCCTTGGCTTCTCTCATTTTAGTAGAGAGACGAGCATTTTTGCAAGCCCATGTACCTTGCATTTGCCTTACCAAAAGCATGGAGTCACCAAAAGCGTTTAATCTCTTAATTGAATTATCGAGGCACCAACGAAGGCCATGAATTAGAGCATGATATTCTGCTTCATTGTTGGAGTGGACATCTTCTAGAGTGATCCCTTCACCATGGATCCTCTCTCCCAATGGAGATAAGACCACGATGCCTGCAGCTGCCTTATCCTTGGTTCTCTTGTATGCTCCATCAAAGTAGAGGCTATAAGCATTGACCAAAGCCTCTGGAGCTGGAGGTGGTGGCAGTTCCTTTCTCTTCAAATGGAAAACTTTTTCATAGCACTTGTTTGTTAAAATGTCGGCTAAGCATGCTCGAGTTGTTCTTTCAACCTGTATTGTATAATCAAACTCTTGAAGTCGCACCACCCACTTTGCTATTTTGTCAGAGATTTCCATATGTTGTAGTGCATAGGGAAACATATCCTCCACAGTGATAATTACAAACCTCTTCGGCAGCAAGTATGGCCGAAATTTGGTTACCGCAAACATGAGAGCTAACACTAGCTGTTCCATCAAGGTGTAGGCCTTCTCTGTGTTTTCCATGAGGCGGCTAGCAAAATACACAGGCCTCATAAAGGATGTTTTTGGATCTTTTTGTAGGAGGGCAGCACCAATGGCCTCTTCTCCCACACTAGGGTTTACAAAGAATGTTTCTTCCCAACAAGGTTGGAGGATTACAGGGAGTGACCCTAACATTTTTTTAATCTCTCTAAAATGCCCTTCACTTTCTTCACTCCAAACAAGCGTCTCTTGACGAGTCAGCTGTTGTAGAGGAAATATCACTTGGGAGAGTAAGTGTATGAATCTACTCAAATATCTTAGCTTTTGCAAGAAGGAGATTAATTGTTTGATGGAAGTTGGGGAAGGTAGATTTAGCAATGTTTCTATCTTTTCAGGATCTACCTCGATTCCATCAATGGACACTACATGCCCTAATAGTGTAACCTTGCTTTCCCCAATGTGACATTTGTCCTTGTTTAGTTGTCCACCCAGCTTAGCTAAACGAGTAAATCCTTCATCAATCTTGCCGAGATGCATACTTTTGGAGCTGTA
This sequence comes from Adiantum capillus-veneris, assembly GCF_014529385.1. NCBI lineage: Eukaryota > Viridiplantae > Streptophyta > Polypodiopsida > Polypodiales > Pteridaceae > Adiantum > Adiantum capillus-veneris. The sequence goes on along the minus strand of NC_140936.1, from coordinate 122,598,464 downwards.
AATACAAAAGTCATCTATGAAAACCCTTATGGACTTACCAAAGTAAGGTTGGAAGACCATGTTCATGAATCGTTGAAAGGTGGCTGGAGCGTTGGTGAGACCAAAAGGCATGACTCGAAATGCAAAACATCCCCATGGTGTGATGAAAGTAGTCTTTTTTTTGTCCTCCTCTGCAATGCGTATTTGAAAGTAGCCAGAGTAGCCATCACACACTGTGTATCTCTCATGGCCTGCTACTTCATTTAGAATCTCATCTTGAAATGGGAGAGGGAAGTGGTCCCTCTTTGTTGCAGCATTTAGTGGCTTGTAATCCACGCACACTCGCCCTTTACCATTCTTCTTTGGCCTCACCACTACTGGGGAGACCCATTCTGAATCTTCTACTGGGTATATGAATCCTGCTTCTAAGAGTCTCTTCACCTCAGACAACAGTGCATTTTGTTGCACAACTCCTAATCTTCTTAGTTTTTGTACTACTGGCTTGCTCCCTTCTTTTAGATGGATATGATGCTTCACTGCAGTGACACCTGTAATGTGAGTGTAATCAAAAATAAACAATGATGTATGCTTCTTGAGAACATTTACATAACCCTCCTTTTCTTCTTCCTTTATATCCTTGGATAACATCTCCTCTAGGCTGGCATCCCACACATTCTCCATTTGGATCCTTGGGTTGTCTTCTGATGAGGTAGTTTCCTTTATGGTGACGCCCATGACTTCAAGAGTGCTATCACTCTCTTCACTTAAACTCTCTTCCTCGTCCATGGATGAGGAACATCCACTTGAGCTCCACTCATCAGCTGACGTCTCTAGTTCAAGGTTCTCTTGTCGCCCATTCTTTAGGTTATAAACCACCAACCGACTATGGCCACCCATGCGAGGCCTCAACTCCAAGTCTCCTGTTGCCCAATCTTGCCTAGCTCCTATACCCATGAGCCAAGGTCGTCCTAAAATAAGGGGGTATCCTTCTCCCTTTCCTGGCATCACATAAGCATCAACCTCTGTAGTGATTCCAAAAACAGAAACTCTCAAAGCTTTCACTACACCCACACAAGTGACAGAGACATTATTGGCCATTTTTGCCCTAAAGTTTGATGATTCCATTACCTCTAAACCCAATTGATGCATTAGCTTTTCTGTCATGACACAAACCTCTGCTCCACTATCAATGTAAGTTTTTGGAATCCGTTGTCCCTTGATTTGAGCCTCCACCAAAGGCACTATATCCTTGAGACCATATGCTTTGATTACACTTACTAGCTTACTTCGCTTTGCCCTCGTGCTCACCATTTTTTACCATTGTCGTCGAAGCTTTGGGGAGATATGAAGTAGTTGTGGCCAAGTAATCTTTGGTCCTTGAGAACTCACATCAGCTGTCAAGTCATAAGGTTGTGTCCGAGATCCCATAGGGAAATCAGAAATGTCAATTTGAGACCTAGTACGGGTCTTTCTCTTCTTGGCTTCATCTTTAGTTGCCCGAGATGTACTTGCTTCATTGCTTGCATCCTTGCTTGTTTCTTTACCTACTTCTTCTTGGACACGCACACGTTTGATAGGCATTGTAGCCACTTCATCTATCTTCATCTTCCCTTTAGCTATTTCTTCCTGGTTGCTTCTGCCCTTGAGGACCTCCTCCATCCTTATGATGCTCACATTTGGTTGAGTAGCAGGGGCTTGAGCTTGAGCACGAGGTGGCTGCAAAATTTGAGGTTGCAGTTGCTCTTGTGCTTGAGCTCTAGCACGGGGTGGACTTACTTGTTGTCGAGGACATGTGACAGGGTAGTCATATCTTCTGGGATGAGGGCAATTATACATGCCGTGGCCATTTTCCCCACAATTGTAACACAACATTTCCCTTGCTTGACGTCGCATTGGTGGTCGATTCCCACCATTTTTCTCAATAGGCCTTCTTGCACCCTGCACAAGATTTACTCTCAACCCCTCTAGCTGGTTTGTGAGATTGTTTATTTGTTGGAGCATATCTTCTTGTTGACCTCTATTGAGGTCTGGTGCATTAGGCACATTTGGAGGTATGTGAGAAGCTTCCATAGTTGTGATATTGCCTCCCAAAGCTAGCTGGCCAGCTTGGGCTTGATAGAGAATCTTTCTATTCTTTTCCCTAGCAATTCTTAAGGCATCTTCAAAAGCATTTGGAAATTTGCTCTTTACCTTCTCCCTTAGCAAGGGGTATAAACCTGAGATAAATCGATCCTTTTGGAGGCAATTGGGAGCTCGCTCACCAGGGTTTAGTGAGTTTGACCATTGCCCCCAAAGTTTCAGAAAACCTTCCTCATAGGTTGCATAACCATGAGGGTCAACTTGATGAAGGGACAGAAGCCGTTGCCATAGTTCTTCTGCCGAATTGGCTCGTTGAAATCTTCGTAGGAAAGCCACCTTTAATCCCTCCCAACAATTCTTTGGGTTGGATCTAGAGCCTGGAACCATACCCTAGCTTCTTCTTTGAGCACCAAAGGAAAAGCTCTCAATTTCAATGCTTCGTCATCCCTCCCAGAGACAAGGAAAGCCATCTCCAAGTTATCCAAAAAATCCCCAGCATTTTTCCCACTACGCCCAAAAAAATTTGGGAAAGCCATCATAAAAGTGGGTTGCCTTCCTCTCAATGCAGCACAAAGATGAAAACGTCTAGGCCCAAATCATATCTTATTAAGGGTAGAATAAATGGATTGATAGATGCATTAATCTCAGCTAGACGACGAGGGCCTAGTAAGTCCCTTATGATGTTTTGGAACCTAAGCTTTGTGCTAGCTATTATATGCACAGTTTGTCTAGCAAGAGGTTGGAAAGGTCCATATAAATCCCTATGATTCATGGAGTATGCTTAAAGCAAGATGAAGATGTGAACATCAAAAGATACATTATACTCCAAAATAGGAAATATTATAGGGTCAGGGGACAACAATATCTCTCTCAACCTCTCAGCTCCAAAATAGAAGACCAATCTTTGTTGGAAAAAAATATTTCTATCAATGCGCACATTCACCCTAATATTCTGAACTGATTGAAAGTTGTAGAAAATGGGATTATTCATTGGTGCATTAAATACAAACTTCCATGAAGCACTTCATTGAAGTTGAGCTCTCTTGGATCCCACCATTTGAGAGATGCGAAGAATTTGCTCACCAGTGATTAGCCTAGCTTTGGTGTGACCATCTTCAGCTTTGTAGAGTTCATAGGGTTCGATGGCTACCCTCTCAACCACCTTGAGCCTTCTTGCTAGTAGTAGTTGGAGTGCATCACCATATGTAGCCTCTTGCCAATACCGCACCCCATTGATGTGTAGCTCCCCCTCCAAAAACTTGTTAATTCCCGAGTTTGAGAGTGCTTTCACCACCTGAAGTCGAGGCTTCAAAGGAAGTGTCTTCACACTAGCCACAAAGCACTCAACACAATTTTTTGACCTAGGGACTTGATGACTACAAGATTTTTCTTGAAGCAAAGAAGGGTGTGTGTAGTTAACTCTCTTTACCCGCATACGTGCCGTTTGTCGATAAAGACGCTTCTTTTATCGAGCTTCTTGGGGAGACCATAGTGGAAGTCTCGGAGAATTTGATGGATCTTCCTTCATAGGATTGATAGAGCGCTGCTTGAGAACTCCTCCGTGGGGGCACCAATTTATGACGAAGGAAATTTGGAATGGCGGCCTCTGCACCAAAACAAACTCCATTGCACCACAAGGGAAATGAGATGAGGGCACCACCTAGTCTTGGAAGCGTGGACTAGGACCGCTACACAAAAAGAGAGAGAGAGAGAGAGAGAGAGAGAGAGAGAGAGAGAGAGAGAGAGAGATCACTATGAATGAAGCATTAACCATAGTGTGTGTACAAGGAATGGATGACTTCAAACACTCCCAACACAAATAGCATATAGATTACCAAACAATCACTCAAGGATTAGCCAAGATCACATCAAGAACTCTCACACGCATATAAAACATTTCTCTTAATTAACATAAGTAAGAGGAGGAGAGGTTACTAGCATGAAACAATTTGCACTCTAGGATGTGCAAGAATAGAGTGAATGAATGAGCTTATGGGCTCATGGCGAGTGATACAAAGGCTCAATGGGGCTGAGGGAGGCTTGAAATTACAAAGGGGAAGGCCTCTTTATATAGGAAAGAGAGTGATTAGGAGCGAGGTTAAGATCCAAGTGTAATTTGTACAAATGAAGCTTGATTAGGGACATTCAACCAATGAAGAAGCTCCTTCCAAGTGATTTGTTGACCAATTAGCTCCATCATCACTTGTGTTGTCTTCACTCCTTCCTCCATAGCTTGAGTCCAAGAGCTTCCTTATTTTAAAATGTAAAGAATCTACATAAAGTCAATACATATCTAGTAATAATAGAAAGGGGTTGAATGAGGACTTATGAATTACAACAAGATTAAGCATGACTTGAGAGGTGATTAGAAGAGGAATTTTGATGGGTTTTTGAGCTTGAGAGAGAGGAGGAAGGAGAGGAGGGTGAGAAGACTAATGGATGATTTTTAGAGAAGGTCTCAATGTGGAAAAGGAAGGGTGTGTGTGTGTGTAAAGGTAGAGGGGGTGGTCTCCACCACAGTTGAAAAAACTGGCGTCCACCATTTTGGCCATATCTCCTAGACCGTAGATGCAAAAATTATAAAAAAAATATGGCCAGAATCTCAAGCTCATCAGCTACAACTTTGATGAAGACAAATTTTCTTAGATCGGAGTGGAAGTATTTTTTAAAAATTCAGCAAAATCATGTGTCTAGTTTCTTCCTTTACCAAGTCTTCCACTTGGGTCCCATTTGTTTGAATCATCATATGGCTCCAAAGCCATGATGATATGAGCCACTCATGACCCTTGAATCATGGGTGCATGGCTCCACAACCACATCATATTTTTTCTTTTCACATTTACATATTTTCCCTTTCCTTTACCACTAGGTTCTCCCTCTACCTTTCACCTCCGGTGAACTAGTCAAGAAAAATTCCTATCAATTCTTTTTTTTTTATTTTTCCAAGAGGTTGTTCTCACTCTTTCTTTTATTGTAAACCTCTAGAAGCAAGGAAAACCAACAAAATATGATAAACAAAAATTTCTAATAGGCTCGGATCATCATGTTGACTGATTGCAATGAGCCTTCATGTTACAAGGAAGCAGTGCAAATGAAGGACTCCGGGAATTGGCAAATGGCCATGCAGTCAGAGATGACAGCTCTGCATAAAAACCAGACATGGAAGCTAGTTAAATTACCACAGGGCAAAAAGGCTCTACCTTGTAAATGGGTTTACAGGTATAAGATCACCGCTCATGATAGTTAGCCAATGTACAAAGCAAGGCTTGTTGCCAAGGGCTTTAAGCAAGAACAAGGCATTGACTTTGATGAAGTCTTCTCTCCGGTGGTCAAGATGAATACATTGAGATGCTTTCTTGCATTGGTTGCCATATTATATTTGGTGTTGCACCAAATGGATGTCAAGACAGCGTTCTTGCATGGTGATTTAGATGTGGAAATTTACATGCAGCAGCCAGAAAGGTTTGTTGAGAAAGGCAAGGAAGATTGGGTATGCCAGTTGTTAAAGAGTCTTTATGGCTTAAAACAATCACCGAGGGCATGGTACCATAAATTCCACAAGTTTATGCTTTCTCAAGGCTACAAACGTAGTGAGTTCGATCACTGTCTATATACAAAGAAGGCTAAGGATGGTAGTTGGCTGATCCTTATTTTGTATGTGGATGACATGTTAATTGCTGGCAAGCACTTGGAAGAAATTTCAGCTTTGAAGTCAAAAATGGCAAAATCATTTGACATGAAAGACATGGGTGAGGCAAGTCATATCCTTGGTATGCGCATTGAGAGAGACAGATCAAAGAAGTTGATTTGGTTATCTCAAACAGAGTATATTGACAAGGTTTTGCAACGTTTCAATATGGAGAAGGGAAAGACACTGAGTGTTCCATTGCCACCATATGTGAAACTTAGCAAACAAGATTGTCCTGTGTCTGAGGAAGAACAGACTGAAATGGATAAGATTCCATATGCGTCTGTAGTGGGTAGTTTGATGTATGCAATGATTGCTACTCGCCCAGACATTGCATTTGCAGTGGGAGTAGTAAGTCGATACATGTCAAACCCAGGCAAGAAACATTGGGAGGCAGTGAAAGGAATATTGAGATACCTGAAAGCTACAAAGAGTATGCGTATATGCTATGGGAGTCAGGAGCTAAGTGTAAAGGGTTTTACAGACTTTGATTATGCAGGTGACTTAGACAACCGAAGGTCTACGTCAGGGTATGTCTTTACATTGGCTGGTGGAGCAGTATCATGGCGTTCTAGATTACAAGATTGTGTTACTCAGTCTACTACAAAGGCTGAATATGTTGCAGCATCAGAGGCATGCAAAGAATCAATTTGGCTTAATCGACTAGTAACAGATTTGGGAATCAAAGAAGAGATGCCTGTGTTATATTGTGATAGTCAAAGTGCTATACAATTGGCTCGCAATCCAGTTTATCACTCAAAGACAAAGCATGTGGATGTGAAGTATCATTTCATCAGGGAAATGCTCGAGGATAAGCAACTTCAGCTTGTCAAAGTTCACACCACAGAAAATCCTGCTGATCTACTTACAAAAGGACTTCCCTCAGAGAGCTTTGCGCATTTTCGCAAGCAGTTAGGTGTAGGGTAGTACATCACTTCTCTACATCTCTTGTATATTAGCTTGTATAGTAGCTTCTCTCACACTTAAAGTACCACATTGGACTTTAAGTGGGAGGTTGTTGGGGTATAAAGTCCAATGTGGTCGCTCAGGTAAGTGGGCGGGCCGCCAGGTATGTACACATATTCTTTTGTAAAAACCTAATAAGAACTCACTATGCTCTACACATTACAGTAGAGCGAGTTCACCATATCGTCGTGCTCTTCTTCTCGCACTCTCTCTCGCGTCGCACTTCCGCTCGTACTCCTTCATTAAGTGCACGGTCCGAAAGGTACAGCAGAAGTGAATGTTGAACTTTGCTCAAGATGAGTGCTCCGAACTGTGCTCAAGGTTCCTTTTACTTACGGAAGGAAGAGCCTTTCGTTTCTTTAGTGAGAAAGTGCAAGTGATCACAAACAAAGTGGATAAACACTGTGAATGAAGGTGCTGAGACTGAGAGATAGAGAGAGAAGAGAATACGACACCAGAAGTGTTGTCAAACCCACCTCCGAAGGCCCCACTCTCTATGGCGAGGACAGTCTACTATTGATTGCACAAATCTGGTACAGAGGTGCTGATGCAATGTTTTTGATGCTATGAAAAGTGAGGTTCTAGGTCGGTGACGATGGCGATGGCGAGGCGACGACAATGCTGTCCTGTATGGCTGAAAAACACTGGTTTGACCTTGCTGAAAACGCTGATGCAGATCACTAAAAACGATGATGTAGATGTGTCAAAAATGCTACTACACTTGGTTGGGTTTATCTGTGGACAGCAGGCTGAAAATGCCAGTAGATCAGGGCTGAAAACGCTGATTTGACTACAATAAAAAAGCTGATTTGTCTGCTACAAACGCTGTCTTGACTGAGTGCTGCAAATGCTTGTGGAATGGCTGATCTGCAACGCTGGAATGGCTGCTGAAAACGTTGGGTTTATCTAATGAAAAACGCCAGGGCTTGCAGGGGGTTCTTGCTTGAGAAGGTTGCTAGAGATGCCTGCTGCAAGTAGTTGCATGTGCTCTCCTTTCTTCTTCTCCAGAGTACACTAGCGCTAGGTTTCTTATATACAGGCTTGGATGAATTGCCCTACCCAGTTTCCCAACAAAATTCACTTAAAAATTATAAGTGAAAATTGGCTAAAATAGGGAAAATAGGTTTTCTGCACTGTAAAATGCTCTGATGGAATCGGTTGGTAATGCTAATGATCATGTTGTGTGCAACCAAAGGATATGCATCTACTCTAAGTGTCTAGACATGCACGGTCTGCGAACAGACTCACAAAAGTGCCAAAACACTTCCTAAGCTAGGCTAAGTGAACCCTTGTCATGAAGTAGCTTGTCCACGTACACATAGGGTTAGATGTGCACGTGACAATTGTTGCCGCTGCATCTCCATCCTTTCGTATTCTGTAGGAGGGGATGGCCTGTACTGCTCTGAATCTTCAAAAGACGGACGACATCCGCTGGAATCTTCATTGTTCTCGCCCGGGCAGGATTGGTCCGACGTCACCGTTCCCTCCTGGCGGGATTCGTTGATTGAATCCATAAGTGTTGTGAGTAAAGGGATCAGATCCTTTGTAGAAGAGAATCGATTGAGCTCTGATACTATTGTAACAGACTTGGACACTCCAAGTCAAGAATCTACCACAACACACATGAGAGAATTGAAAGAACTGAACAAAACTGAGAGAGAGACTACATGGCACGGCGAACTTCCGTGCCCAGAGAGATTGTCCCCAAAGACTGGCGCCCATTTCGGTACTTCTTTGTTATTAATGCTTCATAAGTATGTCAGAGGGTCCTCGTCTCAACAGTGTTTCCAAGCTAATTTGCATGAGACTGAGGTCTTGGCATCTTATTTATAGGCGGTGGGCCTTCCAAAAGGCGTGTACATGAAGAGCTTCAAGTCTAAAAGCATCTGGTCCCAAAAGTTGGCCAGTGCAAATCGCGGAAATTCCATACAAGTGCCACGTCAACAACACGAATCGCGGAAATGCGTACGGCAGCCACATCAGCAGCGCAAATGCGGAGGTCTCTCCATCTGCCATGTCGTCAGTCTTTTGTGCCAATCTTTATAGCCTTTGTCCCTTTTGGGACCCATTGCACAGTACCTCATAAGCTGGTACAACTTATGAAATTGGGTGTCGTTTCACATTTGGCCTCTTGGATTGGTTCTGCAAGTTGTCACAACTTCTTCTGCATCTTTCAACGGGGCTCTGACCGGAGTTTGCTGACCGGAGTTTGTCCTTTAGGTCATGCCACATCATCACTTTGTGACACCTTGCGCTGATGTTCGCTTTCTTCATGACACTGCTCTAGAACCATACCCATTTTGTCTTTGTAGAGTACCCTTTGTAGCACTCCATCTCGACCATATGTCATCCGATCCTCCCTAATCAAAGTGATCTTGCGAGAAATCCTCCTCCTTTGCAGCTTGGATAAACCCTCCAACCATTGACTTGTACTCTCAAAAAATCATCAAATCTCCTTCAGAGTCTCTCTACTTGTATAGCTGGCAGGTGCCACATATAAACTGCGCCATACGTTTGCACACAACTACTAGCCAATTGATCAGCTTCCACATTTTCTTCCTTTTGATGTGCTTGAATTGCACCGTTTTGAAAAACTTCAAGAGCTTTCTTTATAGAAAAAAACCAACTTTTAAGAGAATCCCTCTTTACTTGCCATTGCCCCAAAATCTGCTTAATGACCGAGAGTGCATCACCCTTTAACACAAGCCTGCATATACCAAACCCCACACACTGCTTCAAGCCTAGATGGAGAGTCAAATACTCTATCTCATTGTTCATGTGAACATCCTCTAGATCATAAGCCTTGGAGAAGATCACTTTACCTCGTGGATCTTGTATCACCACTCCTCCTGCTGATTTTTGTATCATCCTTCTGTAAGCTCCGTCGGACCACATCACAAAAGCTCCTTTCAAATCAGACTCTTCCCAAACTTCTTCTCTTACCAGTCGGCTTCCTTATTGACCAGAATGTCGGCGAGATGTGACCTACTTGTGTGATCAATCTTGAACTCGAACTCGAACTCATGCAACTCTAGCACCAATTCATAATACAACTCCTTGGCTTTAAATGAAGCACCACCTCAGGCAACAGATTGTTAGATATGAGCGCATAGAACCTGCGAATGATCAAATATACTTTAAACTTCCTACATGTAAACACTAGAGTCATCACCCACTCTTTAGTTCCTTCTCCCGGGCTAAACAGTCAGTTATCAAGGTAGACATGCTTGTAGCATCTCCCTACCTTATGCATCAAAACAACACCTATAGCAACATGCCTACCATCATAGCAACCAACATAGAAATCATCCTCATTGTTGAGAGGACAAACCGTTGGCAATTCACACCTTCACCCTGTTAAAGGCTACCTACGCAGCTTCAGTCCATTGGAAACCATGAACCTACTCACTCGTCTTTTAAGAGGATACACATATTGCAAAAGCTTCCAAAAGAACCTAGATAAATATTTCAACTTGTGCACAAATGAAGCCAAACTTATTGCATTGGTTGGAGGTTCCATCAAAACCAAAGTCTTCACCTGCTCGGACTCAACCTCTATACCATTCTGTGTCACAAACTGATGACATGACATGACCCTGTGGACAACAGCCCTTGCTGACGTGGACAAAACTGTACGTGGCAGCAATACGGAATTCCGGAATTTGCAATGGCATGTTGACGTGGCACACAGTATGGATTTTCACGTTTTGCACTGACAATTGCTGACGTGGAAGGTTGTACGGATTTTCACAAAGCACGCTGACTGCTTTTATTGGCAAATTTTGAGCCAATTGCTTTTGGGGATTATTGCTTTTGAGTTTGAAGCTTTTGGGGCTCTGCTTTTGGCATCCCTTGTAATGTTTATAAGTGACCCAAGGGGGGCTTACTTCTCAGAGCATCTCGACGCAGAGTCTAAGAGCAGCCGCGGGAGTTGTACTTTGATCAAGCATTAATATAAAAGAAATATTGAAAAGGGTGCCAGTCTTTGGGACCTATATCTCTGGGCATGGAACTACGCCGTGCCGTGTCGACTATTAAATTTGTGAATTGTTTGCAGTGAATCTCTACTGTGTCACGATAAAATCTTGACTTGGGGTGTCCAAGTTTGTTACATTGTGAGACCACATGACCCAGCAAATGAGCCCGTGATTGAGCCAATTTGCACTTCTTGGGATTCAATTGACCGCCCTCTTCGTCTAGCCTTTGAAAGCATAGCTTTAACTTGGACAAATGATCAGCCTCGAACTATAACACCCAATATCATCCATAAAAACTTAGATAATCTTACCCACATACAACTTGAACACCTTGTTCATCCAATCCTGGAAAGTTGCATAGGCATTCACCAATCCAAAGGGCATCATGCGGTAAGCAAAGCAACCCCTGGCAAAATGAAAGTAGTCTTCAACTGGTCCTCCAGAGCAATACCAATCTGGAAGTACCTTGAGAAGCCATCCATAAACGAATATCTCTTATGCCATCTACCTAATTTAAAATTTCATCCTGATATGGCAAGGGGTAATGGTTTCGCTTTGTAGCAACATTTAATGGTTAAAAATCTACACACTCTCCACTTTCCATTCTTCTTTGGTGTGATAACAGAAGGAACCCACTCAGACTCTTGCACACGATAGATGATACTTGCTTCGAGTAGCTTATTGATTTTCTTCCACAAAGCCTCCTTTTGAATCTCCCCCAACCTTCTCGGCTTCTGTGCAATCGGCTTGTAACCCTTTTTGAGTAAAATTCAATGCTCCACCCCGTTGACCCCCTGGTCTTTGTACTTTGTAGAGAATAGGTTGGCGTACGTTGCACATAGCTTCATACAACCCTTCTTTCCTACTTGGTCAAATCTTCACCCAACATTCCCTCTATCTCTACTGCATCCACACCACAAATCGGAGATTGCTTATCTTCCTTAGATAGGGGAGTCTACGGAGACTCCAAACAAACTCGGGTCAAGCTTCAGCAGGTCCTCGTCAATATCTTCCTCCTCTATACTGATAGAGCCCTCATCATATGTCAACTCTTGACTCGTACTTTTAGCTGGTACTCTAATCTCCTCTATAACCTTATGCCACATGATGAAAACCGCTTTCCCTTGACTTCAAATCAAGCACCACCTGCCTACCATTCTCTTTGTCTAACAGAGTGGAAACTCTTCTTTCCCAATCTTGCTTAGCTCCAATTGCAAGCACCCATTGCCTCCCAAGAATGACAGGGTAAATCACAAAAAAAATCAATGAGACATTCAAATCCCATTACCTTTACCTTCACATCGTGAGCCACATCCCCAAACACCTCCACTTAGCATGATTGGCCATCCTCATTCGCACATTGGACGACCACAGCTTTGATACCTATGTCCTTCATAGCAGCCTCGGTTAGTAGGACGCAAATCTGTGCCCCACCATCAATGTATACATGCACCTGCATTTTCTTCTTAATCAAGGCATCAACAATCGGAAGCACATCCACTGGATTTCCTACCCTTAGAGACAAATTTTGTATTGCATGCACATCACCTCGAACCCGTGGAAGCCTCGTGCTGACACTAGTAGACATGTCGATGCTGATACCTTCTTGAAAAACCCTGCAAAAAGCAAGCCCGCAGGTCCGGCCATGCCTGCCTTGGTTCACCCTCTAAAGCATCAAACCATACCTTTGCTTTACCGCACATCAACCATGGAATCGTCTGCATCTTACTGTCTTCATTCGGCATACGCAGCGACAACATATTTAGCTCAAAATCGGCAAAGCATATTCATGAGACAACATATTCAACATGCTCCACGTTCCTTTACTTCAAGAGAGAGTTACTTTTACTTCATGAGAGATGTGCAAAGACTTGAGAGAGGAGAGAATGATACTGTGATTGAAGGTTCTGAGAGTTATAGAGAAAGAGGGCAGACTAACACCAGCTGATAGACAGGTATCAAGAGAAGAGAGAATGATATTGTGATTGAAGGTTCTGTGAGTTATTGCTAGACAGGTATTTGCTTTAGCTTGCACAAATGTTGATACAATGGTCATAGATGTTGACATGTTGATGGAATCTTGTAGCTTCTTGCATCTGCGAGGCTAAAGGCTGAAAACTGAAAACGCTAGAGCTTATCTGGCTTGGGGTTGCGATCTGACGATGAGGCTAGGGCTAGAATCTGAAAAGGCTAGGTTGATTCTTGTAATGAGGCTGGCAATGGTTTGATTGATGAAAAAAGTTGAAGGTGCTTGTGTTGCAGGTACTTGTATTGGATGTCTGGAGGGGTGACCCCTAGGGTCTCCGGCAAAGTCTGTGTGGAGCAGTGTCAGATTGAGCCCCCACACTTTATAAAATGATGCTAATATGTCACTTGTTAATAAGTTGATGAACTACTAAAAAGAGGTCCTTCGTATGCAATTATTACCTGGGCTTGGTAGTAATGGTGTTGTATGGCGTTGTTACCAAGGAATGCCATCTCATAGGTAGGGAATGCCAGAACGGCATTCCCGCTACTGCTCATGTCCAAGAACAAAATGGCATGTGATACCAGAACGGCCAGAACGGGCAGATTTTATCGAGTTTTTTGTGAGTATTAAAGTCCTTTAGTTCTATTCAATCACACAAAGCTAAAAATTGCATTATTTGGGTGATTTTAATACCTCCTGCTCCGCGGCATTTCTATTATAAACCTCTCTATCGTTCCCCTATTCCGCGGGCATACCGTCACCGTTCCACGTTCCGGGTAACTCTATTGTATGGGAACACTCCTTAATGCCAACACCTGGCAAACATTGGTTGTGTCCATGTTCAATCAAAGGGTATGCAACTACCCTAGAGTGCCTGAACATATGCGTCTTGTGCACTTCGTAGGATGTCCTAAACCCTACAAATAGGAGTTTCAACTTGTCCACATGCACATAGGGTTAGATGTGCATGTGACAACTGAACCATGCTCCTAATGTCAAACACTTCCTACGTGTTAAACCATGGCCCAACATCAGACACCCCAACATGCACTCAAATGTGTTGGCAAGCACGCATGCACTTCTGGTTCAGCATTTTCTTACATGCCCAAACCATACGCCGATGGCAACGTTGTTTTACAAGGCAACCAATCGTTGTTGCTGCTATAGTAGTAGGGCATCCGACAACCTCTCTCAATTGCATGGGCTGTCAAGCGCTCTCACTATTTTTCCTTAAAGTGGAATCATCCCATGACACTGCAATTAGTAACATTGATTTTACTCAACAATAGCGTTGAAGGGGCTAAAGTTCTAGAGAATGTGTCACGCGGCTGAGCTTTGGCCCCCAAATGGGGCCAATTATGGTGGCTTCAATGTCCTCGTGCTCGCATGTATCAAGTCTGCATTAAAATTGTCTTTTGCTACCTCGTTATGTAACCTATCGAATTTATCTGGGACTGCAACTATGACATTGATCAAGAAAAGGTCTCGTCACAGTGAAAATACAATATTGGGCACCAATTTCAGAGGAAATGGTTACGACCAATAAGGATAATTACGAAGATTGATTGAATAAGTATTTGCAATACAACAAAAATGGATTGAATCCAGAATCATATAGCCTTTTGTTCTCGATTGTAAACCGAAGGGGTCTTAGAGGGTACTTAGTGGGAGCACCAATGAAATGACGCAAGGAAATCGTAGACAAGCGGAGGTGCCAATTTTAAACCATCTCAAAGATAACCTTGTCACTAAAAGAAAAAAGCAAAAGGGGGACAAACTAGGACACTTACAGAGCTCTAAAAGACACTTGAAATGACACCCAAAACAGTGAGTGGTAGTCCCTAATTTGCAGCAGAAGATGGAACCAGCCAAGAATTCCATTGAAAATGGTAAATTAACCAAAGACAAAGTTGCAACAAGCTTGAAAGCTCAACGTAGAGATGCAAAAGATAGCCAAATTGGACAAAGATCGCTAGACCCCAAGTAACCCCTGCAAACAAGACTTTTCTATCAAAAAGATATAACAAACAAGCCTTTCTTATCAACCAAGCCAAAACCACTTATAAAGAGTAGCAGACTTTCTTAAGAAAGAGAATTGTTTCTCAAGATGAGAAGATTGGATAAAATCTCTTTGGCCAATAACCAGGGTAAAACATAAGCATCCCACAAATCGAAACTCCTGTGACTGATAAGAAGACGCTACGAGATAAGACAAGCATGCTACAATTAGAGACGCATGCCATCAATAAAGAAGACTTTACCAGGAGAACTTTAAGTAAACAAGTTAAAACAACAAAGTTACATATCCAAAGCATTTTGATATATCCAACCTGGATGTCAAAAAAGCTATCGGGAAGAGCTATACGTTTAAAACTTGCCATTCCACGTCCAAAAAAATGTCAAAGGGAAACAAGGGTATAAGTCCTTAAACGTAGACCACCAAAAAGATACTTTTGCCACATATCCATGACAACAGATAACCCTTTTTCATCCTTGCAAGTGCATCAATTCAGAACAGGGACTGTCAATCATTTGACCACAAAGCCTCCACATTAGACAAGCTCCTTTGTACATATCTAATTGAAACCCATGATTAATCACTATCTGGACTCTATGTGTCTATTTTTCCAGCATGCGCTCTTCATCGTTGTTGGTCCACTTGCCTTTCTTCATGCTTGACTGGAATAATTTTTAAGGAATGTTGTACTCAGCTAGCAATCTCGATAACTCAAAAGTGTAATCCTCAAAAGTTGATCCGTAAAGAAGACACTTGCTCTCAAATGATACACTAAAGCTACAACATAAAGATGTTGTGCACACAATAGAAGGGAGCAAAGGGAGTCCTGCAACTTCAATGAAATCGATTGATCTCAGTGGAGGATGATGGACAGCAATGAATGACAAACTGTCATTTGGAGATGATGTATGCGATGTATCAGTGACATCCCTCACCAAAATTAAAGTCCCATCCACAATGGGAAGCCTACGGCTCTCGTTGTTCTCACAAGTTTGCGCTGATGATAAGGTGAACTGAGTAGATCCTTTAGCTGTCACAAACTTAGCAAACCCCAACTCTATGCCTTTAGTTGATACTTTAGTTCCCATCATCTGCTCTCTTCTTTGAATTGTCATAGTTGAGAGGTTGGTTGCTTGGGAAGTGACAACCAAGAAGGCATGATGGGAGGGATTGCACCCTATTTTGGTCTCCAATTCATTATGAATCATGCCAACTCTCACAGCTTTTTGTTGAGCCACTGGCATCAAAAAAGGGTGGCGAGAGAGGTCGAAATTTGATTGCACGGACAAGTGCATCACCCTTTCGTTGAATCGTTGGAGATCTACATGCGGCTGTATGATCTGTGAAAACCTAAAAAGAACTGCGGCGGAGAGCATGCAATTGCTATCTAATGAAGTCGGAAACAACACCGCCTTATCATGCAGGACATTGGAAACTCCTTGCCCCGGAGTACTACGGAGTAAGAGCGTGATCCCAAGGGTGCTATCTGCATTGCAACCTTGAAAGTGAGTTTGTAAAAGAGACACACAGAGATTAAAAAATAGAGAGAGAGAGAGAGAGAGAGAGAGAGACCTTCATTCACAAGAGAAAGATTTGGATAGGGTGGAGGGACTCCTTCCGGGTTGCCTCCTGGCTGCTCTCCTCCGTGTCCACCACTGTCACCTTGCTGATTGTGCTGGCTTCCAGTTGACCCACTTGCCCCACTGCCACTGCCACTGCCACTGCTGCTAGAGGAGCCAAACTCACTTTTGATGGTGAGCCAGAGATCGTTAGTAAATTTCTAGAGTGGAAACGGCTCCAATGCTTGAATCCCTCCATAACACAGACCATGCTTGCTCTTCGAGCTGGTGCATAATCACCTTCAAACATCTTCCCTCCTGTCGCACTGTTACTAGCCCGTAGTGCACCCCAATCATGAATATATCTGCCATCCTAGCTGGATGATCGAACAAAAAACACACCGTGTCAGTACTCTTTCTCCATCTTTTCATCTTTGGAGGGCTAGGGTTTCTGCCAGAGGGATGCGACGTTCTGCAACTCTGCATCTAGACAGGATACATCGCAAGTAGCCAAGCGAGGTATGTGTTAAGCTCCCTCGCGCGCTCTCCCTCTCTCTCTTGGCTCGAAATAAAGAAAAAAAAAATTACCGCCCTTGCCCTCGAGAAATTACGATTGAAGCAAATTACATCATTATTTTTTGCAATCAAGCGTAATCTCTCTCTCTCTCTTACTACCCTTACAAAAGGGTGAAAAGGGTGGAGCGGATTCGAACCCTCACAATTTAAAATCAACCTTATAAACCACTCCCAAAACCACTCCACCAATTGCTATGCCAATGAAGAAATTACAATAGATGAAATTCTACCTCTGCACGTCACCCACTCTCTGCACGCCACCCTGCTCTGTATGCAACTACCTGCTCTACACATCGCCTCGCTCGCATTGCATGTTGCGTCGCGCGACGCTCGCCATACGGCTTCGACTTTACCCACTCGATGCATCAGGGGGGATTCCCATTTTTTTCTGAATATCTTTTTGCTGGTACTCTCTCTCTCTCTCTCTCTCTCTCTCTCTCTCTCTCTCTCTCTCTCTCTCTCTCTCTCTCTCTCTCTCTCTCTCTCTCTCTCTCTCAAATTTGGAGCCCAAAATGAGCATTGGAGGCCCTCCAAGGCTGCTGCAACAGACACGGATCTTGCCCCCGACATGAGCCCCTCGACTTCAACAAACTTCTCTTCCATGAATGCTTGGTACAACTTTTTTGAACTTGAGCAAGTCCACCACGTAGCCATAGGGGGGGGCGGGGGACTTTTGGTTTGCACTCTTAGTTTCAATTAGTAGTTCCTATTTCATGGTTCCTTTCAACAATTTCATGGGTTTTATTTTGCGCATGTCTTTCTCTCTCACACACGTTCATTATCTCTTTGTTTATGATAGGCCTCAGATTTGATCCTTGTAGCATGCTATTTACGTAGTATGGGGATCCTCTGGAGCACATACGTAGAAGCAGATGTTTCAATTGTTGCTAATGGTGTTGTCTCCTTGCCTTGAGAAAACAATTGGGATTCCACAATCTCAACTCCTAATCAGTGCCTTTCGGGTGAAAGGTT
Source organism: Adiantum capillus-veneris (assembly GCF_014529385.1). Lineage (NCBI taxonomy): Eukaryota > Viridiplantae > Streptophyta > Polypodiopsida > Polypodiales > Pteridaceae > Adiantum > Adiantum capillus-veneris. Next base: position 122,580,682 of record NC_140936.1, on the reverse strand, counting down.
GGCTTCAACTTTCAAGGCTTACAGATTTTTATCTAAAACACTAGGCTTAGAATATGTGAAGCTAACAAAGCACGGGACGATATACCACTCCACCTAAATAGAATAATTGAGTGTCTACAATGAAAAAAAGTAACATATGGTAGTGAAGGACCAAGCGCCAACTACTTGCAATGCCAAGGGTGATGTGTGGTGTTCCATAGACACACTCTTTTATATGTGTGACAAAGAAAATTGGTCACAAGATGATTTCAATAAGTTTAAGGAGAACCTAAAAGACCATATTAGGTATTTTGGTAAAAATCTCACATTATGGGAATCTCCAAATGGACTAAATTCATGTAATTTGGGAATTTTCCACTTAAAGTGGGAAAAATTGAGGTGTGTGGTTAGTAAATAAAGTGAAAATCTCATAGGATTGTGGTGTTGATAAACACCAAAAGTCAAGAGGATGTACAACACATGGATTTGAATAATAAATATAAATTACATAAAACAAAGGAAGATACAAAAAAGATTTTGTTTACAAACTGACTAGTATAGTCACAATAGAAGCTCCACATAATTCTACTCCACATTTGATACCATATCTGAACTTTGATCCAAGTGTGGTTGATGTGCACGAGTGAGGCCTTCTTTCGCTTTTAGAGCATGCCTTTCTGGAATCTTTATTTTAGAAAATGGTCCTTCTTTGTTGGGTCTCCAGGACCAAAATTGCATCTACAGTTACCCACACTTGTGGGTCCTTATAGTTGACAGCCCAATAACCCTTCCAACAATTGCTGTAAGCTTGAGTATCTGTCATCCCACTTTTTCTCGCACAAGGTGCCCAATATTGAATCAAGAGTTTTCTGTAGTTTGGTGATGTAGGCTCATTATCAATGTCAGATAAAGCCATTGCAAGCCACACTGGATAGATTTCTGTGTCACTCGGAACAAGCATAAGAAAGTCACCTTGCTGCACATCAGACATAGGGTCAAACTCTTCCCTTGGCCTATCTCGTTGAGGCCCACAAAAATGATCGTTCAACTCTTCAAGGCCTAGGAATCTTTCTGCTCCTTGTTGCAAATTCATTGTAGTGCTTTGTAGGTGAGAATATTCTTGAGTTTTTGGCCAAAACATTTCATACAAGACTCCCTCTGATATGATTGCTTTTCCAATCTCTTCAATTACCTTACTCCAATAATCTATCACGGGTCTATAATATCGCGGAATACTTGAACCATTCCCTAAATTTTTCCAAAATTTTATATAGTTCTTTAGCCCCAAAATGACTTCTTCGTGGGCCTTGACATACTCCGCCATTTGTACTAGAGGTGGATCTCCATGTGGTAACATTGGCTTGCCTTCTGTGTCTGTTTTCCAAAGGCGAATACTTCCACTCCAACTTGATACACCTACATGTGCCTTATATTGCATCATTGGTGTCTCATCCTGCATAAAGAACCTGAACTGAAGCGGTTTGGAATGTCCAACAAGTATGTCTTGTCCATCACAAAGATAGCCATCACAATATTTCTTGAAATTGGGGATCTTTGTGAGAAAAATGGAGCTGGAGATGAAGATGAGATGTTTCGTAATGTATCCATCAAATGTGGCAAAGTATAGGTTTGTGTAACTCTCAGCTTCTCTGAAAACCTACTAAACATGGAGTTTATGTCCTCATGTGTATGCCCAACCATTAAAAATCCCAGCTGGATGGTTTTGAAAACACCCCTTGCAACAAGCATTGACAAATAGGCAAATAAGTATCGATTTTTGTTTTCCCCTGCACAATTATCCAATTGTAGCAACAAGTTCTCTGGCAATCTGCAAAATGTTGACCCCAATTCCTCTTCTGCAATTTCTGACAACTGCACAATGGGCTTTTTTCCATCACTCAAGTTATGGTAGTCCAAAGCATCCCTTGAGTTCAAAGCATGTAGTAGTGAAATATTGCTCCTTGGAAGTCCATTTGTTACTAGATCACCAAGAGGATGCTTATCTATCCTCTCTAGGTTATGTAAACAATTAGAAATTAAGCCAATTGTAAGATTTGGATCAGCTGGCCACAAACCATTCAAGACAAAGTTTCCGTAATGACCTTCTCCATGTCCATGAGTGATCATGCCAATCAATGCCACCTGCAGATTATATCCTGAATCCACACCCTTGGGAACAATGCGTAATCTAGGAATGGCAGTTTTCTTTTGATCCATCTTATCATGGATTATGCATACATATTTTTGTGGTTGAGTTTCTGAATACGTGCACCATGCATAATATAGGCTTCTGCAACTCTTTTGTTGTGCCATGTGAACTTCTCTCTCCCTCAAGAGAAGAGCTCTCTCTTCAAGAGAAGGTTTAGCTTCTAACCTTGCCTTGATTGAGCTACAAATATTGCACTTAGAGAACTCACTCGTCTTTGTTAAAGTGACATGTGGGTACTCTTTGTTCCAAATTCTACCAAAAGAAGATTGGGATAGCTTCTTCTCATAGCCCATTTGGTCAAGTGTCGTGTTGATTGCACATAAAATATCCACTTGTTTGTATGTTGATGGAATCACCAATTGAGTCTCTCTTGAGCCATCTAGCAGTGTTCTACTTCTATGTGGCATCTTCTCAGAGTTGTTTTCCACAAACTCATTTAGTAGTGCTCTTGCTAAACTAGTATGTTGAAGTCCCCTTCTCAATGTACATGTGTTCCCATGTACATATTGGCGCACACCATTTTCAAAGTTCTCCTTGTATCGATAAAATGATGTCTTTGGTATTCCATGTAGCTCATACCATGCTCTACAACAAACAATAGAGCCATTTAGCCTGAATTGGTATCGTGACTTCTCATCTTTCTGATAACATATAGAAAGAACATCATAAACATAATTAGTGCGTGATTTTTGAGACTCTCCCCAAAACTGTTGTCGTAACCTTGTCACCATATCACGATCTGCAAACTGGCAACATTTTTGTGCACAACAATCAATGCATGATACCCTTTGAATTGATTTGTTTGAAAGGTAAAAAGTCGAAGCTGGTGCTGCTTTTGATTTTCGAGTCCTGTTCATGAAAGTGTATCGTCTCTTCCTTGACAACTGGACAACATTACTCCCATCAAGTTTTTTTCCAACATTGTCATCGTTGGATACATCCTCATATGTAGCATGCATGCCATCAACAGGAACAAATCGTTGTAATGGGCTCCCATTCAACATTGTTGTCTGCTTGATGGGCCACTTTAGCAAAGTGATGCTACCCACTTCAACCACATCATCAATGCTTGCATTTTCTCTTTCAATACCCACACCCACAAAATCAGGACCAAGTTCCTGAAAGTTGACATAATCATGTGGAAATACATATAAGATGGTCCCTTCATTCATGGTTTCCATCATTGTGTCATCTTTTAAAAGGACCCTCTGATTTCTCCAAGACGCTCGAATCATTGCTTCAAATTCTGGGCTTGTTATAGGTATTGCATCTGTAACTAGAGGATCAGAATGATCATGTTCTTCATCACCATTGTAGCTTTCCTGTGGATCAATTAAGTTCCCATTCAATACAAAATATTTCAAAAGAAGCTTTGACCATCGAACAGCACTCCATAATGAGCCTTGGAGAGATGAAGTATCCATTGTAGGAAAAGGTAGGACCACATCCTTCAAGCATTCCTCCACTAGTATGGAGACATTTCCGTGCCCTATCTTTGTACCACCACAAGTGGAATCTGGATCTGTTCTACACACACAGCCAATACCAACAATTTCATTGTCAAGTATCATATGTACTTTCTCCCCAGATTCAAAGTCCATCCTGTAAGTGAAAAAGATTACATTGTTAAATCCATAGTTATAGAAAAATACTCTTCAAACAAAAAATCATGCTACAACATGGAAAAGGTTTGCATAGGTTGGATAAGTGGTGAACCTTGAGACCAAATCCTCCTTGCTATATTAATGGAAGCAAGGTTGGAAATTATGGTGGATCTTGAAACCAAAGCATCCTTGCTATATTAGAGCATAGGTTGGACAAGTGGTGGACCTAGTTGTAATACCCACTGCCACCTATCAACTACTATAGAACTATGCTTTCCAATGTCCAAGTATCCCTTGAGGCTTTCAAGGTTGAACACGTGGTGGACCTTGAAACGAAAATCCCCTTTCTATATCAGAGCATAGCTTGGACAAGTGGTGGACCTAGTTATAATGCCCAATATCCAAGGTGAAATACCTTAGGACCTTGCTACCTTGCTTGCCAATGTTTACGTAGCCCCTCATTTATTTAATGGAAGTAAGGTTGGACAAGTGGTGGACCTTGAAACCAAAGCCTCTTTGCTATATGAGAGCATAGGTTGGACCTAGTTGTAATACCCACTGCCACCTATCAACTACTATAGGACTATGCTTTCCAATGTCCAAGTATCCCTTGAGTCTTTCAAGGTTGAACACGTGGTGGACCTTGAAACAAAAATCCCCTTTCTATATCAGACCATAGCTTGGACAAGTGGTGGACCTAGTTATAATGCCCAATATCCAAGGTGAAACACCTTAGAACCTTGCTACCTTGCTTGCCAATGTTTACATAGCCCCTCATTTCTTTAATGGAAGCAAGGTTGGACAAGTGGTGGACCTTGAAACTAAAGCCTCTTTGCTATATGAGAGCATAGGTTGGACCTAGTTGTAATACCCACTGCCACCTATCAACTACTATAGGACTATGCTTTCCAATGTCCAAGTATCCCTTGAGTCTTGCAAGGTTGAACACGTGGTGGACCTTGAAACGAAAATCCCCTTTCTATATTAGAGCATAGCTTGGACAAGTGGTGGACCTAGTTATAATGCCTAATATCCAAGGTGAAATACCTTAGGACCTTTCTACCTTGCTTGCCAATGTTTACGTAGCCCCTCATTTCTTTAATGGAAGCAATTTTGGACAAGTGGTGGACCTTGAAACCAAAGCCTCTTTGCTATATGAGAGCATAGGTTGGACCTAGTTGTTATACCCACTGCCACCTATCAACTACTATAGGACTATGCTTTCCAATGTCCAAGTATCCCTTGAGTCTTGCAAGGTTGAAACCAAAATCCCCTTTCTATATCAGAGCATATCTTGGACAATTGGTGGACCTAGTTATAATTCCTCTCCTTTCTTTAATGGAAGAAAGGTTGGAAAAGTGGTGGATTATTGAAACCAAAATCCCCTTTCTATATCAGAGCATATCTTGGACAATTGGTGGACCTAGTTATAATTCCCCTCCTTTCTTTAATGGAAGAAAGGTTGGAAAAGTGGTGAATCTTGAAACCCAAACCCTTTGGCTATATATAGAGGATAGCTTGGACAAGTGGTGGGCTTAGTTGTAGTATCCAATGTCCAAGGTCCAAGGTGAACTATGTAAAGACCTTACTTCCAAAAACAAAGTCGTACAAGTGGTTCTCCTTCAAACCAAAACGTCCTTAGTGTATTAGAACATAGCTTGGAGAAGTCGTGGACTTAGTTGTAATGGTGAATGTCCAAAGCAAACTATTATAGGACCTTGCTTCCCAAATCAAGTTTGGACAAGTGGTGGATCTTGAAACCAAAACCCCCTTACTGTATTAGAGCATAGCTTAGATAAGTGGTGGACCTAGCTGCCATGGAAAATGTTCAATGTGAACTGCTATAGGACCTTGCTATTAAATATCTAAGTAGAGCTAGCTTCTTTAATGGAATCAAGGTTGGGAAAGTGGTGCATCTTGAAACCAAAAGCCCTTTATTGTATTAGAGCATAGCTTGGACAAGTGAGGGACCTAGTTTTAATGTGTGATGTCCAAAGAAAAGTATTACAAGACCTTGCTTTCCAATATTTGAATTGGTCAAGTGGTTAAAACTAAGTATAAAACTTTGACCATTTTCTTCTCGAATTGCCAAAAAGCTAGTTTTAGACACCCCTAAATGAAAATGGTTTAGGGTGTGGCCTTAAGCAACGTTTTTTCAAAGACTTGAACAAAAGGGTTGCCGAAGAGTAATGAAAATTTATTATGGCTTGAAGTGCCTGAGTATGTGAAAACAAGCCTAGGTTTTCCACGAGGCAAAAGGTGACATAATAAGAACATTGGAAACTTAGGATTGACCATGTGGCCTAAACTTTGGCAAGTGAAGTGGTGGCCAAGTTTTGTGGCACATTGTGCACTTGGTCCTGTATGTGTTGACCACTTGGCTAAATCTAGGACCATAAGGCCAAACCTTTGGCACCTTAAATATAGTATGGGACATAATCTAGAACTGCTATAGTAAATTAGTAGTAAAGTTAATATATTAATATTTGTATTATATTTAAGTATATGCTAAATATAATTTATGTTCAAAATTTCACTAATGAAGAATGTTCCCATTTAGCACTCCAGATGCGGAGTCTTAGGGCAATGCCACAATGGGGTGACAAGGCAGCGCCTCCACGTGAGGTTTGGGGGTAGCGTCCTTGATGGGGATGTGGAATATAGCGCTCTCGATGGAGGGGCTTGGGAGGCTGATTTTGGGATATTGTTCCGGGCGGGGTCCTGGGGAAGCGCCCCGGGCGGGGTCAAGGGGCGGCATATTTTGCATATTTTCAACCATGATTTCTTTAATTTTGGCTGTGTGAATTGGTTAATGTTTTATATTGCTTTTGTTTTTTTTAATCCTATGATAAAACATGGACTTGTAGCATACGTGGCATTCTAATAAACCCTATCAAGATTAGGCACAGAGAGAGCGCACGAGCAACGCACACAGAGAAAGCAGGCGAGCAGCAAACACACAGAAAGCGCACACGGATCGCACACAGTTGGAGTATATGCGCACGTAGAGGAGCAAGCCCGACATCGTACACAACACACAGGTGGAGCGCACAGGATTGAAAGTTCGCGCACAAGATAAAGAAACAGCGGCGTACGCAACGCTTTCCAGAAGGGCAGGATCGGGCATAGCTTCTTCTCAGGAGACATTGCACACCTCACGAATAGAGAAAAAACAGGTATTTCTCTCTCTCTCACTCTCTGTCTTTCTCCATATAGAGAAGATGGTTCTCTGTAACTCTTCTTGCACACACACTCTCTCGTCAAAAGATAGAGATACGTAGTTTAAAAATATCCCCGCACACATACACATATTCCTACACATCGTCTTCCTCTCTTCCACATACATAACCACAGTGAAATCTGTTATCTTGTTGTCTCTCTCTTGAAAATACATGCACATATTCCCACACATCGTCTTCCTCACTTCCACATACATAACCACAGTGAAATCTGTTATCTTGTTGTCTCTCTCTTGAAAATACGTGCACATATTTTCATACATCGTCTTCCTCTCTTCCACATACATAAACACAATGAAATCTGTTATCTTTCTCTCTCTCTCTCTATCTATCTATCTCTGTATCTTGCTATCTCTCTCTTGAAAATACATGCTCATGTATGTGTGCGTCTGTGTTATCTATGTGTATGTATGTATATTTGTGTTATTTCATTGTAATACTCATACATAATGCAGATACACAATTACACTTAATTACGATATGCACACATAGTATATATACATACATAAATATCACAAATAACTAACACATTGTAATACTAGTAAACTTGAATGGAAGACTTACTTGCGTGATCTGTTAAAGTCGATTCTTGTAGCGAGTTCTGGATGTATGCTGAGCTGATTTTGCTCTAATCCATTTGTAGATATGATTGTAACTTCTGTTTCTCAAAAATAGTAGTGTTGTTTAGTGATACACCTAATGGACATAAATGGTTGAAACTAGACATGTAGACCAAAAATACGTGTATTTCTTTGGATGAATATATACACTTTTTGGTGACCCTTACCACAAGTGGTGGACCTTGAGACCAGTGGACTATAAGGACCTCCAAACAATACCTTGTACACTCAATCCTTCTTGGTATCTAGGTTGGACAAGTGGTGGACCTTGTTCAAATTCTCTAACCACTCTCTCTAACATGGTGACATAATTTAGGTGTGATAAATTCATATCTATGAAAACTAATATCAGCTTAGGCTTGTTAATTTGAATTTGTTTGAATTTATGTACAATATAATGATTTGAGGTTTGCATATTTGAATTTAGGTGGTATAATGATATCCTTTTGTGGTAAACTTGAATTTAAAATCAATTTCGCGTGGAATATTTTAAATTTAAGTGGTAAAATTTAAATTTATATAAAAAAGTTTGAATTTTAAAATTTGGGCGGGATATTTTAAAATTTAGGCGGGATATTTAAAATTTGGGAGGGATATTTTAAATTTAGGCAATCAGATTTTGAATTTTAAATTTAGGCGAGAAGGTTTTGAATTTATAGCGAGATCTCTCTTACATAAGAGAGTATAGGTTGGACAAGTGGTGGACCTTAAAGCTACAGCATCCATGCTACTAGACATGATAGGTAGGGAATCTAGTTGAATATTGTATGTATAATATATATGTAATAGATCTAGCTTGGACAAGTGGTGGACCTTGGAGCAAAACCCCATGTAAAACATATCATGCACATTCCAAGTGGTGAGAAAAAATATCATTTAAGATATAGCCTTATAGGTTGGACAAGTGGTGGACCTTAACACCAAGATATTCTTAATGTAATGACATAGAGTGGAAAACTGGTGAATCTTGAGACCAAACCATGCTACTAGCGATAATAGCTTGGACAAGTGGTGGACCTTGAAAGTAATCCCCCCATCTACGAAATATCGTGGGTTTAAGGTATTTTGATGGAGCCTAGCATCTTGGAGACATGGTGCAGCTTGCTTCTCTTCATGTTTCAATGGAGCCTATCTTGGACAAATGGTGGAGCATCCTTCTCTCCATGTTTCAATGGAGCCTAGCTTGGACAAGTGGTGGACCTTTGCTTCTCTCTATGATTCAAGTGGTGGACCTTGGAACCAAACCCCCATGTAAAACCTATCATGGTCACTCCAAGTGGTGAGAAAGAATAACCTTTAAGATATAGCCTTATAGGTTGGACAAGTGGTGGACCTTAACACCCAAATATTCTTAATATAATGACATAGAGTGAAAAAGTGGTGAATCTTGAGACAAAACCACTCATGCTACTAGCGATAATAGCTTGGACAAGTGGTGGACCTTGAACGTAAACCCCCCATGTTTCAATAGACTTAGCTTCGACAAATGGTGGAGCATCGTTCTCTCCATGTTTCAATGGAGCCTAGCTTGGACAAGCGGTGGACGTTTGTTTCTCTCTATGTTTCAATAGAGTTAGCTTGGACAAGTGGTGGACCTTGAAACCAAACCCCCATGTAAAACCTATCATGGTCACTCCAACTGGTGAGAAAGAATAACCTTAATGATATATCCTTATAGGTTGGACAAGTGGTGGACCTTAACACCCAGATATTCTTAATATAATGGCATAGAGTGAAAAAGTGGTGAATCTTGAAACCAAACCACTCAGGCTACTACCAATAATAGCTTGGACAAGTGTTGGACCTTGAATGTAAACCCCTCATCTACGACATATCGTGGGTTTAATGTTTTTCGATGGAGCCTAGCATCTTGGAGACATGGTGCAGCTTGCTTCTCGTCATGTTTCAATGGAGCCTATGTTGGACAAATGGTGGAGCATCTTTCTCTCCATGTTTCAATGGAGCCTAGCTTGGACAAGTGGTGGACCTTTGCTTCTCTCTCTGTTTCAATAGAGTTAGCTTGGACAAGTGGTGGACCTTGGAACCAAATCCCCATGTAAAACCTATCATGGTCACTCCAAGTGGTAAGAGAGAATAACCTTTAAGATATAGACTTATAGGTTGGACAAGTGGTGGACCTTAACACCCACATATTCTTAATATAATAACATAGAGTGGAAAAGTGGTGAATCTTGAGACAAAACCACTCATGCTACTAGCGATAATAGCTTGGACAAGAGGTGGTACTTGAATGTAAACCCCCCATGTACAAAATATCGTGTGTTTAAGGTATTTCGATGAAACCTAGCATCTTGGAGACATGGTGCAGCTTGCTTCTCTTCATGTTTCAATGGAGTCTATCTTGGACAAATAGTGGAGCATCCTTCTCTCCATGTTTCAATGGACCCTACCTTGGACAAGTGGTGGACCTTTGCTGATCTCTATGATTCAATAGAGTTAGCTTGGACAAGTGGTGGACCTTGGAACCAAACCCCCATGTAAAACCTATCATGGTCACTCCAAGTGCTGAGAAAGAATAACCTTTAAGATATAGCCTTATAGGTTGGACAAGTGGTGGACCTTAATACCCAAATATTCTTAATATAATGACATAGAGTGAAAAAGTGGTGAATCTTGAGATAAAACCACACATGCTACTAGCGATAATAGCTTGGACAAGTGGTGGACCTTGAATGTAAACCCCCCATGTTTCAATAGACTTAGCTTCGACAAATGGTGGAGCATCGATTTCTCCATGTTTCAATGGAGCTTAGCTTGGACAAGTGGTCGACCTTTGTTTCTCTCTATGTTTCAATAGAGTTAGCTTGGACAAGTGGTGGAACTTGGAACCAAACCCCCATGTAAAACCTATCATGGTCATTCCAAGTGGGAAGAAAGAATAACCTTTAAGATGTAGCCTTATAGGTTGGACAAGTGGTGGCCCTTAACACCCACATATTCTTAATTAAAGTGGTGAATCTTGAGACCAAACCACTCAGGCTACTAGCAATAATACCTTAGACAAGTGGTGGACCTTGAATGTAAACACCTCATTTACGAAATATCGTGGGTTTAATGTATTTCGATGGAGCGTAGCATCTTGGAGACATGGTGCAACTTGCTTCTCGTCATGTTTCAATGGATCCTATCTTGGACAAATGGTGGAGCATCCTTCTCTCCATGTTTCAATGGACCCTAGCTTGGACAAGTGGTGGACCTTTGTTTCTCTCTATGTTTTAATAGAGTTAGCTTGGACAAGTGGTGGACCTTGGAACCAAACCCCCATGTAAAACCTATCATGGTCACTCCAAGTGGTAAGAAAGAATAACCTTTAAGATGTAGCCTTATAGGTTGGACAAGTGTTGGACCTTAGCACCCACATATTCTTAATAAAAGTGGTGAATCTTGAGACCAAAACACTCAGGCTACTAGCAATAATAGCTTGGACAAGTGGTGGACCTTGAATGTAAACCCCTCATCTACGAAATATCACGGGTTTAATGTATGTCGATGGAGCCTAGCATCTTGGAGACATGGTGCACCTTGCTTCTCGTCATGTTTCAATGGAGCCTATCTTGAACAAATGGTGGACCATCCTTCTCTCCATGTTTCAATGGAGCCTAGCTTGGACAAGTGGTGGACCTTTGTTTCTCTCTATGTTTCAATAGAGTTAGCTTGGACAAGTGGTGGACCTTGGAACCAAACCCCCATGTAAAACCTATCATGGTCACTCCAAGTGGTAAGAAAGAATAACCTTTAAGATGTAGCCTTATAGGTTGGACAAGTGGTGGACCTTAACACCCACATATTTTTAATATAATGACATAGAGTGGAAAAGTGGTGAATCTTGAGACCAAACCACTCAGGCTACTACCAATAATAGCTTGGACAAGTGTTGGACCTTGAATGTAAACCCCTCATCTACGACATATCGTGAGTTTAATGTTTTTCGATGGAGCCTAGCACCTTGGAGACATGGTGCAGATTGCTTCTCCTCATGTTTCAATGGAGCCTATCTTGGACAAATGGTGGAGCATCCTCATCGCCATGTTTCAATGGAGCTTAGCTTGGACAAGTGATGGACCTTTGCTTCTCTCTCTGTTTCAATAGAGTTAGCTTGGACAAGTGGTGGAGCTTGGAACCAAACCCCCATGTAAAACCTATTATGGTTACTCCAAGTGGTAAGAAAGAATAACCTTTAAGATATAAACTTATAGGTTGGACAAGTGGTGGACCTTAACACCCACATATTCTTAATATAACGACATAGAGTGAAAAAGTGGTGAATCTTGAGACCAAACCACTCATGCTACTAGGGATAATAGGTTGGACAAGTGGTGGACCTTGAATGTATACCCCCCATGTACGAAATATCATGGGTTTAAGGTATTTCAATGGAGCCTAGCATCTTGGAGACATGGTGCAGCTTGCTTCTCTTCATGTTTCAATAGAGCCTATCTTTGACAAATGGTGCAGCATCCTTCTCTCCATGTTTCAATGGAGCCTAGCTTGGACAAGTGGTGGACCTTTGCTTCTCTCTATGTTTCAATAGAGTTATCTTGGACAAGTGGTGGACCTTGGAACCAAACCCCCATGTAAAACCTATCATGGTCATTCCAAGTGGTCAGAAAGAATACCCTTTAAGATATAGCCTTATAGGTTGGACAAGTGGTGGACCTTAACACCCAGATCTTCTTAATATAATGACATAGAGTGGAAAAGTGGTGAATCTTGAGACCAAACCACTCATGCTACTAGCGATAATAGCTTGGACAAGTGGTGGAACTTGAGCGTAAACCCCCCATGTTTCAATAGACTTAGCTTCGACAAATGGTGGAGCATCGTTCTCTCCATCTTTCAATGGAGCCTAGCTTGGACAAGTAGTGGACCTTTGTTTCTCTCTAGGTTTCAATAGAGTTAGCTTGGACAAGTGGTGGTCCTTGGAACCAAACCCCCATGTAAAACCTATCATGTTCACTCCAAGTGGTGAGAAAGAATAACCATAATGATATATCCTTATAGGTTGGACAAGTGGTGGACCTTAACACCCAGATATTCTTAATATAATGGCATAGAGTGGAAAAGTGGTGAATCTTGAGAGCAAACTACTCATGCTACTAGCGATAATAGTTTGGAAAAGTGGTGGACCTTGAATGTAAACCCCCCATCTACGAAATATCGTGGGTTTAAGGTATTTAGATGGAGCCTAGCATCTTGGAGACATGCTGCACCTAGCTTCTCTTCATGTTTCAATGGAGCCTATCTTGGACAAATGTTGGAGCATCCTTCTCTCCATGTTTCAATGGACCCTAGCTTGCACAAGTGGTGGACCTTTGCTTCTCTCTATGTTTTAAAAGAGTTAGCTTGGACAAGTGGTGGACCTTGGAACCAAACCCCAATGTAAAACCTATCATGGTCACTCCAAGTCCTGAAAAAGAATTACCTTTAAGATATAGCCTTATAGGTTGGACAAGTGGTGGACCTTAACACCCAGATATCCTTAATATAATGACATAGAGTGATAAAGTGGTGAATCTTGAGACAAAACCACTCATGCTACTAGCGGTAATAGCTTGGACAAGTGGTGGACCATGAACGTAAACCCCCCATGTTTCAATAGAGTTAGCTTCGAGATATGATGGAGCATCCTTCTCTCCATGTTTCAATGGAGCCTAGCTTAGACAAGTGGTGGACCTTTGCTTCTCTCTATAATTCAATAGAGTTAGCTTGGACAAGTGGTGGAACTTGAAACCAAACCCCCATGTAAAACCTATCATGGTCACTCCAAGTGGTAAGAAAGAATAACCTTTAAGATGTAGCCTTATAGGTTGTACAATTGCTGGACCTTAACACCCACATATTCTTAATATAATGACATAGAGTGGAAAAGTGGTGAATCTTGAGACCAAACCACTCAGGCTACTACCAATAATAGCTTGGACAAGTGTTGGACCTTGAATGTAAACCCCTCATCTACGACATATCATGGGTTTAATGTTTTTCGATGGAGCCTAGCATCTTGGAGACATGGTGCAGCTTGCTTCTCGTCATGTTTCAATGGAGCTTATCTTGGACAAATGGTGGAGCATCCTTCTCTCCATGTTTCAATGGAGCCTAGCTTGGAAAAGTGGTGGAACTTTGCTTCTCTCTCTAATTCAATAGAGTTAGCTTGGACAAGTGGTGGAGCTTGGAACCAAACCCCCATATAAAACCTATCATGGTCACTCCAAGTGGTAAGAAAGAATAACCTTTAAGATATAGACTTATAGGTTGGACAAGTGGTGGACCTTGAATGTAAACCCCCCATGTACAAAATATTCTGGGTTTAAGGTATTTAGATGGACCCTAGCATCTTGGAGACATGGTGCACCTTGCTTCTCTTCATGTTTCAATGGAGCCTATCTTGGACAAATGGTGGAGCATCCTTCTCTCCATGTTTCAATGGACCCTAGCTTGGACAAGTGGTGGACCTTTTCTTCTCTCTATGTTTCAATAGAGTTAGCTTGGGCAAGTGGTGGACCTTGCAACCAAACCCCAATGTAAAACCTATCATGGTCACTCCAAGTCGTGAGAAAGAATAACCTTTAAGATATAGTCTTATAGGTTGGACAAGTGGTGGACCTTAACACCCAAATATTCTTAACATAATGACATAGAGTGAAAAAGTGGTGAATCTTGAGACAAAACCACTCATGCTACTAGCGGTAATAGCTTTGAAAAGTGGTGGACCTTGAACGTAAACCCCCCATGTTTCAATAGAGTTAGCTTCGACAAATGGTGGAGCATCCTTCTCTCCATGTTTCAATGGAGCCTAGCTTGGACAAGTGGTGGACCTTTGCTTCTCTCTATGATTCAATAGAGTTAGCTTGGACAAGTGGTGGACCTTGGAACCAAACCCCCATGTAAAACCTATCATGGTCACTCCAAGTGGTACGAAAGAATAACCTTTAAGATGTAGCCTTTATAGGTTGGACAAGTGGTGGACCTTAACACCCACATATTCTTAATATAATGACATAGAGTGGAAAAGTGGTGAATCTTGAGACCAAACCACTCAGCTACTACCAATAATAGCTTGGACAAGTGTTGGACCTTGAATGTAAACCCCTCATCTACGACATATCGTGGTTTAATGTTTTTCGCTGGAGCCTAGCATCTTGGAGACATGGTGCAACTTGCTTCTCGTCATGTTTCAATGGAGCCTATCTTGGACAAATGGTGGAGCATCCTTCTCTCCATGTTTCAATGGAGCCTAGCTTGGACAAGTGGTGGACCTTTGCTCTCTCTCTGTTTCAATAGAGTTAGCTTGGACAAGTGGTGGAGCTTGGAACCAAACCCCCATATAAAACCTATCATGGTCACTCAAAGTGGTAAGAAAGAATAACCTTTAAGATATAGACTTATAGGTTGGACAAGTGGTGGACCTTAACACCCACATATTCTTAATATAATGACATAGAGTGGAAAAGTGGTGAATCTTGAGACAAAACCACTCATGCTACTAGCGATAATAGCTTGGACAAGTGGTGGACCTTGAATGTAAACCCCCATGTACAAAATATCCTGGGTTTAAGGTATTTCGATGAAGCCTAGAATCTTGGAGACATGGTGCAGCTTGCTTCTCTTCATGTTTCGATGGAGCCTATCTTCCACCAATGGGGGATCATCCTTCTCTAAATGTCTCAATGGAGCCTAGCTTGGACAAGTGGTGGACCTTTGCTTCTCTCTATGTTTCCATAGAGTTAGCTTGGACAAGTGGTGGACCTTGGAACCAAACCCCCATGTAAAACATATCATGGTCATTCCAAGTGGTGAGAAATAATACCCTTTAAGATCTAGCCTTATAGGTTGGACAAGTGGTCGACCTTAAAACCTAGATCTTCTTAATATAACGACATAGAGTGGAAAAGTGGTGAATCTTGAGACCAAACCACTCATGCTACTAAGGATAATAGGTTGGACAAGTGGTGGACCTTGAATGTAATACCCCCCATGTACGAAATATCATGGGTTTAAGGTATTTCAATGGAGCCTAGCATCTTGGAGACATGGTGCAGCTTGCTTCTCTTCATGTTTCAATGGAGCCTATCTTGGACAAATGGTGGAGCATCCTTCTCTCCATGTTTCAATGGAGCCTAGCTTGGACAAGTGGTGGACCTTTGCTTCTCTCTATGTTTCAATAGAGTTAGCTTGGACAAGTGGTGGGCCTTGAACCAAACCCCATGTAAAACCTATCATGGTAACTCCAAGTGGTGAGAAAGAATAAAGTTTAAGATATAGCCTTATAGGTTGGACAAGTGGTGGACCTTACACCCAGATATTCTTAATATAATGACATAGAGTGGAAAAGTGGTGAATCTTGAGACCAAACCACTCATGCTACTAGAGATAATAGGTTGGACAAGTGGTGGACCTTGAATGTAAACCCCCCATGTACAAAATATCATGGGTTTAAGGTATTTCAATGGAGATTAGCATCTTGGAGACATGGTGTAGCTTGCTTCTCTTCATGTTTCAATGGAGCGTATCTTGGACAAATGGTGGAGCATCCTTCTCTCCATGTTTCAATGGACCCTAGCTTGGACAAGTGGTGGACCTTTGCTTCTCTCTATGTTTCAATAGAGTTAGCTTGGACAAGTGGTGGACCTTGGAACCAAACCCCCATGTAAAACCTATCATGGTCACTCCAAGTGGTGAGAAAGAATAACCCTTAAGATATAGCCTTATAGGTTGGACAAGTGGTGGACCTTAACACCCAGATATTCTTAATATAATGACATAGAGTGAAAAAGTGGTGAATCTTGAGACCAAACCACTCATGCTACTAGCGTTAATAGGTTGGACAAGTGGTGGAACTTGAATGTAAACCCCCCATGTTTCAATAGAGTTAGCTTCGACAAATGGTAGAGCATCCTTCTCTCCATGTTTCAATGGAGCCTAGCTTGGACAAGTGGTGGACCTTTGTTTCTCTCTATGTTTCAATAGAGTTAGCTTGGACAAGTGGTGGACCTTGGAACCAAACCCCCATGTAAAACATATCATGGACATTTCAAGTGGTGAGAAATAATACCCTTTAAGATATACCCTTATAGGTTGGACAAGTGGTCGACCTTAACACACAGATCTTCTTAACGTAATGACATAGAGTGGAAAAGTGGTGAATCTTGAGACCAAACCACTCATGCTACTAGAGATAATAGGTTGGACAAGTGGTGGACCTTGAATGTAAACTCCCCATGTACAAAATATCGTGGGTGTAAGGTATTTCAATGGATCTTAGCATCTTGGAGACATGGTGCAGCTTGCTTCTCTTCATGTTTCAATGGAGCCTATCTTGGACAAATGGTGGAGCATCCTTCTCTCCATGTTTCAATGGACCCTAGCTTGGACAAGTGGTGGACCTTTGCTTCTCTCTATGTTTCAATAGAGTTAGCTTGGACAAGTGGTGGACCTTGGAACCAAACCCCCATGTAAAACCTATCATGGTCATTCCAAGTGGTCAGAAAGAATACCCTTTAAGATATAGCCTTATAGGTTGGACAAGTGGTGGACCTTAACACCCAGATCTTCTTAATATAATGACATAGAGTGGAAAAGTGGTGAATCTTGAGACCAAACCACTCATGCTACTAGTGATAATAGGTTGGACAAGTGGTGGACCTTGAATGTAAACCCCCCATGTACGAAATATCATGGGTTTAAGATATTTCAATGGAGCCTAGCATTTTGGAGACATGGTGCAGCTTGCTTCTCTTCATGTTTCAATCGAACCTGGCTTGGACAAATGGTGGAGCATCCTTCTCTCCATGTTTCAATGGAGCCTAGCTTGGACAAGTGGTGGACCTTTGATTCTCTCTATGTTTCAATAGAGTTAGCTTGGACAAGTGGTGGACCTTGGAACCAGACCCCTATGTAAAACCTATCATGTGCATTCCAAGTGGTGGTAAATAATACCATTTTAGATATAGCCTTATAGGTTGGACAAGTGGTGGACCTTAACACCCAGATCTTCTTAATATAATGACATAGAGTGGAAAAGTGGTGAATCTTGAGACCAAACCACTCATGCTACTAGGGAGAATAGGTTGGACAAGTGGTGGACCTTGAATTTAAACCCCACATATACAAAATATCGTGGGTTTAAGGTATTTCAATGGAGCCTAGCATCTCGAAGACATGGTGCATATTGCTTCTCTTCATGTTTCAATGGAGCCTATTTTGGACAAATGGTGGAGCATCCTTCTCTCCATGTTTCAATGGACCCTAGATTGGACAAGTGGTGGACCTTTGCTTCTCTCTATGTTTCAATATAGTTAGCCTATATTAGACAATTAGTAGACCTCGAATCTCTCCATGTTGTCTAGAGCTGAGCTTGGACAAGTGGTGGACCTTACTTCTCCCTTCCCTTAGTTTACTAGCTTAAAAGATCACTATGTATACTTGCTTAGATCTAACTTGAACAAGTGGTGGACCTTGTATTCACACAAACTTAATTCATTACAAAAAAGTATATGCTAAAATAACATTTGGTTTTTTTTGTTTCAGGAAAGATGGCTCCAAAAAAACAGGTTGCAAGGGTTGCTGTCTCAGTTGACTATACTTGCAATGATCTTAGGAAATGGTATTTGGACATACATGGTATAGAGGGTGCACAATTTCATAAGGTGCATCTATTTATTGCCAAAAAGGAGAATGACAGCTTGTTTGAAGATGTTGGACAAGTTGTGGAAGCATCTGTCTCTGTAGTTGATAGTCATCCGGAGGTGGAATGCATTGACATTCTAGTTCCAATGAATCTAGAATTTCAACTATCTCCAGGAGCATATGCATTGGAGCGCATGTCTAGAAACAAAGAAGAGACAATGTTTTCTCGAGGATGGAAGTTTGCAGAATCAAATCCAAACATCACAGCAGATCAACTTCAAAGCTCCATCATTGCCACACTACAACGAAAAAAGGTGAAAGCTTCACGACCACCATCCACAAAGAAGCAAGCAAAAGTGCAAAAAGTAGCAGCTAAGCGAACTAGTTCCATTTTGGATGTAGACAAGGCATCTTTGGCATCCTCATCAACAGAGGGTTCAATGTCAAAGATGAGAATTGTGGATCCAGATGTTTTAGAAGCTGAGGCCATGAAAGGACAAGAAAAAGATACAGGTGGAATGAATAAGTACATAAATTATTTTCCTTTCCAATATAGGGAATTTGATATCCCTATTCAAAATTGTTGGCTTGCTCCTGATCACTATAATGCACGTATTATGGATAAAAAACACGCTGAAAGTGTGTTATTTGGATTTTCACGGAGTACGACCAAGCCTGCAGCATG
The DNA here is from genome assembly GCF_014529385.1 of Adiantum capillus-veneris. NCBI lineage: Eukaryota > Viridiplantae > Streptophyta > Polypodiopsida > Polypodiales > Pteridaceae > Adiantum > Adiantum capillus-veneris. Next base: position 122,561,702 of record NC_140936.1, on the reverse strand, counting down.
TGCATATTTGATGCCTGTTCGAAATGCAAAATCAAAGAAGGGGACTCCTTTGGCAGTAGAAGAGGTAGAGGAGCAAAAAATTAAAGATTATCATTATTGGATTCTTGATGGGCAGCATTCAATCTATGCTGCAAAAGTTTTGCTTCACAATGAACAAAACAACAAAGAGATATTTGAAAGACTGATTAGCGTGTATAAATTTAGAAAGGCTCGCATTGTTGTGAATGCTCCTCCATTTGTTGCAACTGCTATATCTGCCATTGCAAATGAGGAGGCTCAGGCATTGTATGTCAAGCAACCTTACAGCCAAATATTGAGACATTTACGGAGTCAATGGATCTTCTCAGGACGACCACCAAAGGCAGCAAGTGGAATTGCAGAGGGACATGCATCTCGTGCCGGATGGGATGTAAGTTATTTTCTTTGTCTTTTTGATAGTGTTTAATTAACAAATCTTGCTCAATAGTTTAATTATTTCTCTATTTCTTTTTAGGCTTTTCTTCGATTGGCAAGAATGAGTGCAGCAGCAAGTTGGATTGCTAAACAGGCACACATGGTCACGTACTCTGATTTAGTTTATGATTGCTGGATAGAAATCATTGAAAAGCTAGAAGAGGAGAATAAGAAACCCCCAACAACTGTATTTAGATACCTTTGTGGCCTTGAGGAATCAGAGGTAAAGACTATTCAAGAAGAGATTAGAGATGAGAAGATTTTACTGTCAAAGAGTGCAAAGGATGGTGATGCAACTGACATGTATGATCGAATCAAGCAGTTGAAGCAAGACAAATTGATTCAAGATGCACTTCTTGAAGGCTTCAACAATTTGAATGAGTCTTCACCATGTAAAGACTGGGAGGAGGTGGTCAAAATGTATAACATCAATGATGTTGTTTATAAAACAATTTTAATGCTATGCGAGGAATGGATCAAATCTAGTTTGACGCGTGGAACAAAGAAAATGGCTTTTCCAGATGGAGCAATAAAATACATGCAATGGGCAATTCACCTTCAAAAGGAGAAAACTGAGCCTAGAGATTTGCCATGGTCAATCTATGTGGTGAGCCTACAAATGGAAGGCAATCTCTACTTGATGCGCCACTTCAATAATAAAGTGCCTATTGGCTTATGTGTTTTAGATATGACAAAAAACGTTGGAGGCAATTTGAAGTGGAGTGAGGAGACATTTAACAATGCTTTGGATGGGATCTTGGCTATTGCTGGAGGGTCAACAGATCCTGGATTTGTCTTTCTTGCATTTGTGGATTTCACTAACTTCACAAAATTGCAATGTGCCTTTCACGCCATGGGAGATAATCTGAGCTACCATTGTTGTGGTGCATTGCATCACTTTCCATCAGCTCCTTGCAAAGGAGCAATTCAATTCCTAACAGTTATTGCCTTCTTGGGACAAGGCAATGCATTTGAAGACCTGAGAAGAAGATCAGAGGAACATCCCATGCCAATTGATTGTTCTCTTCTTCAAGTAGCAGATAACGATATGTCAGATTTGCAATATTTGGAGGCCAAAAAAAGAGCTTTGGTCAAGCACTACATTCGTACATATTGTTTTGAAGACCGCAAGCTTGTTGATGTTTTTGGTGATGGCTCCTTGGTTGCACAAGAAGGAATACAACAGAAAAAAGAAGTTATATGCTTAATTGATAGTGTGGAGGAGGCAAAAAACGTGGAGACCATGCTGCTAGACTTTGTTAAGTCTCATGAAGATATAGAAAAATGGGCTGGACTTCAACAATCCACTTCGCAATCAGATGACATTGTGCCTGTTACAGAGGAGTGCTCTCCACAAAGAGAAGAAGAACAACAACAACAACATCCTCTGTCAATGGAGGACTTTTTGGAAATGGAGACACGTATGTTTTGAGTTTCTTGTGCATGTTAGTGTTTCTTGTTACTGATTTGATACTCTTAATGTTAGATTTTGCTTTATATAGTATTGATTGAGTTTGTATTTTTTATCTCAAGCATTCAAGGTTTGAATGTAAATAATAAATTACTTGAGTTTTTGAATGGTGGATCTTTAGACTAAAACTATAACATTTAATACTCACAAAGACTTAATTACTTAAGAGCTTGAACTCAATAAGTTTTGGACCTTTTATCAATACCCCCTTGATATGATACATTAGATCGTAGCATGGTTAAATGGTGATGCTTCATAAATTGAACCTAGCTTAGACAGGTGTTGGAGCCTAAATTTAAACTAACCTTGCTAGAAGGGAGCTTATGTTTGGACTTTGAGAACTAGCATAAGTAATCAATTAGAGCATAGATTAGACATGTGGTGGTGGCCTTAGAGACCAAAATCTTAATGAGCTTGGAAAGGTATTTAAGTACTGCAATTTACTTAGTTTTAGTACTCACTAAAGGCATAGCTTGACAAAAGGTGGACCTTACATGGATCCTAATTTCAAGAGGTGTGATAGACCTTCAAACCAAGATCATATAGCTTGGACATGTGGTGGACCTTGCATGGAGACTAGTTTAGACAAGTGTGGTACACCTTGTAACCAACACATTTGTTATATTAGCTTGGACAAGTGGTGGACCTTGCTTTTATGTTTCAATGGAGCATATTTTGGACAGGTGGTAGACCTTGTTTCTCTCCATGCTTCAATGGAGAGAAACATTAGCTTGGACAAGTGGTGGACCTTGCTTTTATGTTTTAAAGGAGCATATTTCGGACAAGTGGTAGACATTGTTTCTCTCCATGGTTCAATGGAACCCACCTTAGACAAGTGAAGTACCTTGAAACCAAACCCCCATAATACAACCTACTAAATAGGTTGGAAAATTGGTGGTATATGAAACCATCCATGATAGAGCATAGTATAGGTGAAAACGTAGTGGTCCTTATATCAATTACCCATGCATAGCTTGGACAAGTGGTGGACCTTGATTCTCTCTATGTTTCAATGGATCCTATCTTGGACTATAGATATATCTTACTTATTTCCATGCTTCAATGGATTGTAGCTTGGATAAGGAGTGGACCTTCAAACAAAACTCCACAGCATAGCATATATTAACAATTCATGGGTTTTATAGAGATTTTCTTGCCTATTTTGGAGAGTTGGTACACCTTTATTCTCCATTCTTCAATGGATCTGAGGTTGGACAAGCGGAGCTGGAGAAGTGGTCAACCTTAAAATGAAACCTCCCATGCTACAACCCATCATAGATCGTATATGTAGTGGACCTTGAAACTCTTTTATGTCCCTAGCTTAGAGAAGCATTGCACTCTTTATTATCTCCATACATGAAGGCAAGGTTGGACAAGTGGTGGACCTTCAAACCAGAATCTCTATGCAATAATAGGCAAGTGGTGGAGCTTGTTTTCTCCATGTTCCAATGGAGCCTAGCTTAGACAAACAATGGAGCTTGCTTCTCTCCATGTTTCAATGGATCCTAGCTTAGAAAAGTGGTGGAGCTTTGATTCTCTCCATGTTCCAATGGACCATAGCTTAGACAAGTGGTAGACCGTGAAAAAACCCCCCGTATACAACATATTATGGGGTTTTCATGTTTCAATGGCACCTAGCTTGGAAAAATGGTAGAGCTTGCTTCTCTTTATGTTTCAATGGATCCAATCTTAGCCAAGTGGTGGACCTTGAAACAAGAATCCCCCCCCCCCCCATGTACAACGTATTATGGGTTTTGAAAGCACTGGGAGAAAATAATAGCTTTGATAAGTGGTGGACCTTGCTTCTCTCCATGCTTCAATGATGGAGCCGAGGTTGGACACATGTTGGAGAGAAGATGGTTGCCCATGAAATAGACCATGCATGCTATAATCAATCATATGTTGTACACATGGTGGACCTTGCAATTGTTTTATATGCCTAACTTGGACAAGTGGAGGACCCTTGATTACCTCCAGATATCAACAACAAGCCAAGTTTGGACAAGTGTAGTACCACCAAACCAGAATCTCTATGCTACAATAGAGTATAGGTAGGACACGCAGTGAACCTTGATATCAAACCATCCATGCTACTAGAGATGATAGGTTTCACATGTGGTGGAACCTTGTATCAATGTTCTATGTGTAGTTTTTGACTAGTGATAGACCTTGAAACTAATCCCTCTAGGCTACAAGAAAAAAGAGATGGATGAGGAGGCTAGACTACTTTTGTTGCATCAATGCATCCCATGTTACCACATATACTATAGGGTTCTTGGATAAGTGTTGGATCTTGTGTCAATGCTCCATGTCTAGCTTGGACAAGTGGTGGACCTTGGTTCTCTCTATGCTTCAAATGGGCAATAGATTGGAGACACAGTGGCCTTTTTTTTCCAATGATTTTATTTTTTGGAAACCTTGGAGGCACCATGTAAGAGGCACTCTAAGTCTTCCATACAATAGACCTATTGGACTATAAAATAATGATATCTTTCTTTGATATTGTCATTATTTTATGCATAATATTTTCTTCTTTTTGCAGACACAAAGGAGTTAAGTGATATAAAAACTAGATGTATTTCACACTATGATTGGCATGAAGATCCTTTTGGGACACCAACTTTTCCTATTCCCAAAGATGTAATTTTCCATATTAACGGTGTGGATTTTGAAGTGCGACTTTCATGTATTGAAGGAGCTGGTTATGGGCTATTTGTGCATACTACCCTGGAAAGTGGTTTGACTATTCTAAACTATGGAGGGCATAAGTATAGATTTCAAGACTGGAAAAAGATATGCAAAATTTTTCCAAGAGCTTATAAATATTCTCTTCTAGAGGATCCAAACATAGAAGAAGAGGAAGATCAATCATACATTATTGGTTGTGTAGAAGAAGGAAACGTGTCGGGCTATATAAATAGTTCTCACAGTACAAATGTCTGTCCCAACGTACGCTATACATTTGATCCAAATTTGCCACCTTGGCATAAATGCACCTCTTCACACATCAAGTCAGAAGAATATGGCCATGTATGCATTGAGACTATTTGTCAAGTTGAAGCAGGAGAAGAGTTGTTTGCTGACTATAACTTTACTTGACATTGTAAAGTATTGTACATGGATGGAAATCTCAAGTACATGCATCATTTTCATTTTTCATGGATGAAATCTCAAGTGAATATAACATTTGATTATTGTTTAGTTTATGCTCAACGAGAATCTAAAGTGCTCTTATGCTTTGTGTGTTGTCTAACTTATTTGACTACCTTGGCCATAGAATCTTGATTCTACTCTAGATTTGTGATAAATCTTACCAAAATTTAATCAATGTCTAGGTTGGACAAGTGGTGGGGCTTCAAACATTACTGTCTTAAACAAGTGGAGTTATCTTACTTGAATAAGTGGTGGCCTTTGAATCCAAATCTAAGCCAAATCTCTAATTGTTTGCTTGTAGTCTAGGTTGGACATTTGGTGGACCTTGTATCCATGTTTCCTCAACAAGGGTGGCTTTTAGTTTTCACTTTAAGTACTCATCTTTAATAAAGTGTAGGATGGAAAATGTTGAGTTAGTAGATTGTATTTTAGACAAGTGGTGTTTGGTGTACGAATGCTGAAAATGGTTGCAAGGATTCTAACAACGACTTTACCTTAAATAAATTTCTTACTAGGAGTTCTACATATAAATATGGTGAATAAAATTCTAGTGGTTTTGAGATACCATTTGTGTGTGTGTTTTCTTAGATTCACAAACTGGGATGGATAATGCTCCTATGGTTCAGTCAACAACTATAGAATCCATAGATTCTATGGTTTCTAAAGTGCCCAAGATGGATGATATTTCTATACTAGAGTCTAGTGTTGTGCAACTTGAGCAAGCTTCCAATAATGAGAACCAAGAAATCGATGCTTCAAAAATGCAACATACATCAAAAGAGACTGAAAAGTCCACTCACGAGCTATTGCCAATTGGTACTACGTCATGTAGCGTAGATGTTGAGAAATCCATGCTTACAATTATATTGGATTTAAATGGTCTATTGTTGAAACGTTCCCCTCAACCATCCTCACACCACAACTCAGTGCAAATGGATTCAAAAAGATATATTATACTCAGGCCAGGTTGCATCCAATTCTTGAAGACTATTTTACAGAGGTTTAATGTTGCAATTTGGTCGACAGCTACTAGGAATAATGTGTATCAAATCCTTGCAGCACTAAACAACTTAGCTGAGGATACATTGCCTTTCTTTGCAATTTGGTCGCAAGATGTTTGCTACACCGCTCAAACTCAAAAATTGTTTAGACCCGACAATCCAAACGTTGAGGCAATGTTCAAGCCTCTAGCCAAAATTGCCATGGGGTTTGAATGTGATCCACAAAGAACAGTGCTTATTGATGACTCTCCTTACAAGGGATGTATTTCACCAGCAAACAATTGCATTTTTCCACCACAATTTGATGCTGAGAAGATGGTTGACAATATGCTCTTGGAGGAGCTACTGCCATACTTGATTCAGCTTGATGAGAGAAGGGATGTGCGTGATTTAATTGCTTCTAATCGTTATGGACAACCTATAGTGACAAATGATAGTGAATACAAACAAATCATGGAGTATTGGAAGCAGAAAAATGATGTTTGGTCAGCTAAGGTGTTCTTTACAAGAAGAATACCACCTGCAAAAGGTGACAGGGATGAAACTATCATTGAAAATGCAAGTGACACAAGCCACCGCAATGAAATGAGAAGAGCCCAAATACAAGAGATCTTAGCAAAGGAGCGTACACCCATTGAAAGCATGAAGGCGTCACAATTGACCACTTTAGCTAGGCAATTGGGTTGTAACACAAAAGGAGTTTTGAAGGCAACCACAGCAAAGGCTTATATAAATAAGGTGAAAGCTGAGAACAATCTTCTAAGGCTGGATAGAAAGCAACCCTAAGGTACTAGTGACATGTCATATATTCTTGATACACATACTTGAACACTCATGTGCATGGTATCTAACAAATCTTTCTTTTTATTCCTTCCTGCAGGATCTTACAAAGGATACTACTAGATGGAGCTCAATCAATAGAGATTTTGATATTTTGCTCAAAATAATGAAGCAGTCACCTACATTTTTTGTTTATCAATTTCTTGAGAGACTTTCTTTTAGTTTGTAATCATCAAATGAAATGAAAAGTATCCTTCTTATAAGATTGCTGATCTTTTTCTCGTTCAAAACTTTCAATTGTGATTTATAGTTTTGTTAGCATGAGATTGTGCTTTTTTAGTTTGAAAAAAACTGTCAAAGATCCAAGTCTTTTTGGCTTTACTTAAGTTATTAATTGTGAAAGATCCAAGTCTTTTTGCTTTACTTAAGTTATTGATTGTCTATGTAATAGTCCTTAAAACAATATCGGATGGCTTTCTTGCTCCCATGTCTCACATTGGTCTTTAGGTAAGACAAGTGGCGACCTTGAAAGTATGGTCTCATATCTCGATCAAGTGAAGAGACATGAAGCTTAAATATCACTACTATGTATCTAGTGTTAAACTCCATCAAGACAAAGATACTAGAGTGCCAAATTGTAGTCTAGTTTAAGTGAAAATCCATTTGAGCTAAGGTAAACCTTATAGTGCCTCATTTTTTTAGGATTCTACCCCATCAAGGAAGTTAGAATCTAGATAGGACAATTCGTGGAACTTAAGAGACTTATTATTGAGTTAGAGTCTAGTTTAGATAAGCAAAAGATCTTCAAACCATCACTTGACTTTCTTACTATTCAATATTCAAAGTCCCTTGAGGCTAACAAATTACATACCTACTTGTAACCTAACTAATGAGTAATTATATAGATCTAAGCAAGTATATATAATGAGTCTTCAAACTAATAAACCAAGGGAAGAGAGTAGCAAGGTCCACTACTTGTCCAAGCTCAGCTCTAGACAACATAGAAAGATGCTAGTTCTACTAATTGTCTAATTATAGGCATGGAGAAATGATAGAAGGTTGAACACTTGTCCAACCTATCATCTCTAGTAAGATGGGAGGTTTGGCCTTAAGATTCACCATGTAACCAACCTATACATCATTGTATTATGAAGAGTAGAAAAGCAAAGCTCCACCACTTGTCCAAGCTAGTTCTAAAATCCACATGAGATAAGCAAGCTCCACCATTTGTCAAATCTCTCTTCCATTAAAACATGAAAAAACTCAGCTATGTTGTACAGGGGGGACTTTTTTCCAAGGTCCACCACTTGTCCAAGCTAGGATCCATTAAAACATGGAAATAAACAAAGCTCCACCACTCGTCCAACCTTTAGAGTTGCAAAGTGTATGGGTTGTCTAAACTAGGTATGGGAAAATAATTGAAGGTCCACCACTTGAAACATGGAGCGAAGCAAGCTCCACCATGTCTCCAATATGCTAGACTCCATTGAAACACCCTAAACCCATGATATTTTGTACATAGGGGATGTACATTCAAGATCCACCACTTGTCCAACCTAGTATCCCTAGTAGCTTGATAGCTTTGGTCTCAAGATTCACCACTTGTCCACTCTATGTCATTGTATTAAAAAGGATTGGGTGTTAAGGTCCACCACTTGTCCAACCTATAAGGTTATATTTTAAATGGTTTTTTTTCTCACAACTTGAACTACCCATGATATGTTTTACATGGGAGTTTTGTTTCAATGTCCACCACTTGTCCAAGCTAACTCTATTGAAACATAGAGAGAACCAAAGATCCACCACTTGTCCAAGCTAAGCTATATTGAAACATGGAGAGAAGGATGCTCCACCATTTCTCCAAGATATGCTTCATTGAAACATGGAGAGAAGAAAGCTCCACCATGTCTCCAAGCTAGGATCCATTTAAATGCCCTAAACCCATTTTATTTTGTACATGGGGGGTTTTATTTCAAGGCCCACCACTTGTCTAACCTATTATCCCTAGTAGCACGAGTGGTTTGGTCTCAAGATACACCACTTGTACACTCTATGTCATTATATTAGGAAGAACTATGTATTAAGGTCCACCACTTGTCCAACCTATAAGGTTATATCTTAAATGGTATCCTTTCTCACCACTTGAAATGCCCATGATATGTTTTACATGGGGGTTTCATTCCAAGGTCCACCACTTATCCAAGCTAACTCTATTCAAACATAGAGAGAAGCAAAGGTCCACCACTTGTCCAAGCTAACTCTATTCAAACATAGAGAGAAGCAAAGGTTCACCACTTGTCAAAGCTAGGCTCCATTGAAGCATGGAGAGAAGTAACCTCCATCATTTTTCCAAGATAGGTGCCATTCAAACATGGAAAGAATCAAGATCTACCATGTCTCCAAGATTCTAGGCTCCATTGAAACACCCTAAAACCATGATATTTTGTACATGGGGTGTTTACATTCAAGGTCTACCACTTCTCTAACGTATTATACCTAGTAGCATGAGTGGTTTGGTCTTAAGATTCACCACTTATCCACTCTATGTCATTATATTAAGAATAACTGGGTGTTAAGGTCCACCACTTGTCCAACCTATAAGGGTATATCTTAAATGGTATCCTTCACCACTTGTCAAGGTCCATCACCACTTTTCCAACCTGTAAGGTTATATCTTGAATGATATTTTTCCTTATCACTTGTAATGTCCATGCTATGTTTTACAAAGGGGTTTTGTTCCAAGACCCACCACTTGTCCAAGCTAACTCTATTGAAACATAGAGAGAAGCAAAGGTCCACCACTTGTCCAAGGTAGGCTCCATTGAAACATGGAGAGAAGGATGATCCACCATTTCTCCAAGATAGGTTCCATTGAAACATTGAGAGAAGCAATCTCCACCATGTCTCCAAGCTAGGCTCCATTGAAATACCCTAAACCCATAATTTTGTACATGAGGGGTTTACATTCAAGGTCCACCACTTGTCCAACCTATTATCCCTAGTAGCACGAGTGGTTTGGTCTCAAGATTCACCACTTGTACACTCTATGTCATTATATCAAGAAGAACTATGTGTTAAGGTCCACCACTTGTCCAACCTATAAGGTTATATTTTAAATGGTATCCTTTCTCAAAATGCCCATGATATGTTTTACATGGGGGTTTCATTCCAAGGTCCACCACTTGTTCAAGCTAACTCTATTAAAACATATAGAGAAAGAAAGGTCCACCACTTGTCCAAGCTAGTCTCATTGAAACATGGAGAGAAGGAACCTCCACTGTTTCTCTTAGATAGGCTCCATTGAAACATGGAGAGAAATAAGCTCCACCATGTCTCCAAGTTGCTAGGCTCCATTGAAATACCCAATACCCATAATATTTTGTACATGGAGGGTTTACATTCAAGGTTCACCACTTGTCCAACCTATTATCCCTAGTAGGTTTGGTCTCATGATTCACCACTTGTCCACTCTATGTCATTATATTAAGAGGAATTGGGTGTTAAGGTCCACCACTTGTCCAACCTATAATGTTATAGCTTGAATGGTATTTTTTCTCACCACTTGTAATTCCCATGACATGATTTACATGGGGGTTTTGTTCCAAGGTCCACCACTTGTCCAAGCTAAATCTATTGAAACATAGAGATAAACAAAGGTCCACCACTTTTCCAAGCTAGGCTGCATTGAAACATGGACCTTAATACCAAATTATTTCTAGTAACATGAGTGATATTTTGTACATGGGGGGTTTACATTCAAGGTCCACCACTTGTCGAACCTATTTTCCTAGTAGGTTTGGTCCCAAGTTCACCACTTATCCACTCTATGTCATTATATTAAGAATAATTGGGTGTTAAGGTCCACCACTTGTCCAACCTATAAGGTTATATATTAAATGGTATTTTTTCTCACCACTTGTAATGCCCATGATATGTTTTACATGGGGGTTTTGTTCCAAGGTCCACCACTTTTCCAAGATAACTCTATTCAAACATAGAGAGAAATAAAGGTCCACCACTTGTCCAAGCTAAGCTCCATTGAAACATGGAGAGAATGATGCTCCACCATTTATCCAAGATAGGCTGCATTGAAACATGGAGAGAAGCAAGCTTTACCATGTTTCCAAGCTAGGCTTCATTGAAACACTCTAGGGGGTTTTATTTCAAGGCCCACCACTTGTTTAACCTATTATCCCTAGTAGCATGAGTGGTTTGGTTTCAAGATTCACCACTTGTACACTCTATGTCATTATATTGTGTTAAGGTCCACCACTTGTCCAACCTATAAGGTTATATATTAAATGGTATCCTTTCTTGCCACTTGAAATGCCCATGATATGTTTTACATTGGAGTTTCATTCCAAGATCCACCACTTGTCCAAGCTAACCATATTTAAACATAGAGAGAAACAAAGGTCCACGACTTGTCCAAGCTAGGCTCCATTGAAACATGGAGAGAAGGAACCTCCACCATTTCTCCTAGATAGGCTCCATTAAAACATGGACATAAGTAAGTTCCACCATGTCTCCTAGATGCTAGGCTCCGTTGAAATACGCAAAACCCATGATATTTTGTACATGGGTGATTTACATTCAAGGTCAACCATTTGTCCACCCTATTATCCCTAGTAGGTTTGGTCTCACAATTCACCACTTTTTCACTCTATGTCATTATAATAAGAGGAATTGGGTGCTAAGGTCCACCACTTGTCCAGCCTATAAGGTTATACCTTGAATGGTATTTTTTCTCACCACTTGTAATGCCCATGACATGCTTTACATGGGGGTTTTGTTCCAAGGTTCACCACTGGTCCAAGCTAATTCTATTGAAACATAGAGAGAAACAAAGGTCCACCACTTTTCCAAGCTAGGCTCCATTGAAACATGGACCTTAATACCAAATTATTCCTAGTAGCATGAGTGATATTTTGTACATGGGGGGTTTGCATTCAAGGTCCACCACTTGTCCAACCTACTTTTCCTAGTAGGTTTGGTCGCAAGATTCACCACTTGTCCACTCTATGTCATTATATTAATAATAATTGGGTGTTAAGGTCCACCACTTATCCAACCTATAAGGTTATATATTGAATGGTATTTTTTCTCACCACTTGTAATGTCCATGATATGTTTTACATGGGGATTTTGTTCCAAGGTCCACCACTTGTCCAAGCTAAATCTGTTCAAACATAGAGAGAAACAAACGTCCACCACTTGTCCAAGCTAGGCTCCATTGAAACATGGAGAGAATGATGCTCCACCATTTATCCAAGATAGACTCCATTGAAACATGGAGAGAAGTAAGCTCCACCATGTCTCGAAGATGCTAGAGTCGATTGAAATACCCAAAACCCCTGATACTTTGTACATGGGGGGTTTACATTCAAGGTCCACCACTTGTCCAACCTATTATCCCTAGTAGCATGAGTGGTTTGGTCTCAGGATTCACCACTTGTCCACTCTATATCATTATATTAAGAAAAATTGGGTTTCCATATCTAAATGGATCTTTGCTTGGATAAGTGGTAGACCTTGAGACCTAAATACCCATTCTACACTAGAGCATTGGTTAAGCCTTATGCACTTCAAGCATACCTTTAACAACAAGTAGTAGTTATTAGTTGACTTAAGTCTAGTTAACCTCCATGGTATTGAGACTAAGAGAGAGTGTAGCATAAAAAAGAGTCAGGATTTTAATTTGACTTTCTTTCTATTAATGAGTAGATCATAGATGGATTTTGGTATCTAATAAAACCTTAGGGTAGACAATGTAAAACTCATGTCTATTGTTGTTTTTGCATTAAGTGTTCTTGTTCTTTAATTTCAGAACCATTACAGAAAAATGGATTGGCTATATGCTGGCATAAATTGAAGAAAACTATTGAATTACCCATCCAACCTCTTCCAAGACCTTGTCCAAGGAATGAATCACCTCCTTATCACCTACCACTTTCTTTCAAGGACATCAAAAGAGTACTTATCTTGGATCTAGAGGGGTTACTTCTCAAGACAATTGAAATGAAACATGGAGATTCCATGCCATCTTGGGCTCAACACATGCGACTTGTGGAGGATAAAGATGAAGTTTATCATGTGGTGCGACCAGACGCACAAAGGTTTTTGGATTTTTGTGCTGAATACTTTGAGCTATGGATATGGAGTTGCTATAACTTAACAAGGGTGCAACGCATCACACAAAAATGTTTTCCTGAGCAGTATACCAAGTTCAAGGTGTTTATGAGTAACAAAAATTGCCAAAATCCAAATATTATGTTAGGATTTACAAGGGTTTATCACAAAAATTTGAGTGATATTTGGAAGATATTTGAGGATTTGGATGCAAACAATACCTTAATTTTTGATGACACTCCATATAGGGTGATGTGGAACATGCCAGAGACATATCTTATATTTCCAAAGATGTGGAGGCAAACTTCCGAGCAACTTCAAAACTTCTTGCAGAGAACAATAATTCCATGGTTGGTAGGATGGTTGTATGCAAAAGATAAGAGAGTCTATACATACAACACAATTGTAAATCAGTATAGTGATTCTGAGACAAATTATGTCCTTGGTGTGTACTTGTCAACACGAAAGAATTGAATAAATATGGCCATAAGATGCTTTTTTTATTCTAGTGTGTATCTTTCAACATTTGTATAATTTGATATAGTCTTTTTTATTAAAAAACAAAGGTGTGTCAATTTTATGAACACTTGAATGGAGTGCACCCTACTCTAAGGGGACTTCAATGTACTATTGGAGTGCATCCTATTGTAAGGGGACTCTGATGTATTGCTAGAGTGCACCCAAATTTTTGGAGACTCATTTTTTATTTGATTGGGGCCTATGTTGGGTCATATAGTAAAAGAAATTCATTTTTTGTCAATTCACATCGAGGTTGCATTTATTTGTAACTATGAGAGAATTGATGTTTGATGTCAAAATAAAACTTGTAAGTATGGATCAGAGAATTCATGGACTTTAAATATGTGAGAGGGATCTTTTTCTTGGGCACAAATGTTTGCTTCAAGAATTTTGTCATTACATACTTTACGTGAAAGAGTTTTAGAACCTAAAAGACTTTGAAAACAAAACTATGGAATCTAAGTGCATGTATTCTTCAATGGCTTGAAAGTTGATGTATACATGCATGTCGCCTTGATGAAGATTTAGATCTGACAAGATGCAAAGCTAGAATTCTTGGAGTACGTTACCTTTGTCAATTTGGTAATAACATATTTAACTTTCTTTTATTATGGGTGGAAAATATATTATTATGTGCATTTGGAACCTAATTGCTTGACCTTCAAACCAAGATTCCTATGTTATTTTTTCATATACTTTTTTGTAATGAATTAAGATTGTGGATACAAGGTCCACCACTTGTTCAAGCTAGATCTAAGAAAGTATATATACTGAGTCTTCAAACTAGTAAACCAAGGGAAGAGAGAAGCAGGGTCCATCACTTGTCCAAGCTTATCTCTAGACAACATAGAGAGATGTTAGGTCTACTAATTGTCCAATATAGTCATGGAGAAATTATAGAAGGTTGATCCACTTGTCCAACCTATCATCTCTAGTAAAATGGGAGGTTTGGCCTTAAGATTCACCATGTAACCAACCTATACTTCATTGTATTATGAAGAGTAGAAAAGCAAAGCTCCACCACTTGTCTAAGGTAGTTCCAAAATCAACATGGAGAGAAGCAAGCTTCACCATTTGTCCAAGATAGGTTCCATTAAAACATGGAAAACCTCATATATGTTGTACATGGAAGCTTTTTTCCAAGGTCCACCACTTGTCCAAGCTAGGATCCATTAAAACATGGATAGAAACAAGGCTCCACAACTCGTCCAACCTTTATAGCTGCAAAGTGTACCGGTAGTCTAAACTAGGCATGGGAAAATAATAGAAGGTCCACCACTTATCCAATATATTATCTCTAATAGCATGGGAGGTTTGGTCTCAAGATTTAGGAATTGGCTAACCTGTATTTCATTGTATTATGATGAATTTGGTTTTAAAGTCAACTACTTATCCAAGCTATAAGTTTATATCTTGAATGGTATTCCTTCCCATCACTTAGAAAACCAATGATATGTTGTACATGGGGGGGTTTGTTACAAGGTCCACCACTTTTCCAAGCTAGTTTCATTGAAACATGGATGAAGACAAGCTCCACCATTTGTTAAATCTAGACTCCATTGAAATCTAGAAAATCCATTCTATGTTGTACATGGGGTTTTTGTTTTAAGGTCCAACACTTGTCCAAGGTAAGATCCATTGAAACATGGAGTAGAGAAACACTCCACCACTTGTCCAAGCTAGGAAACATTGATAGTAGTTGGCTTAGTTTGAAGATTCACCACGTGTCTAAGCTAACTCTATTGAAACATAGAGAGAAGCAAAGGTCCACCAACTGTTCAAGCTAGGCTCCATCGAAACATGGACAGAAGCAAGCTCCACCATTTCTCCAAGATAGGCTCCATTGAAACATGGAGAGAATCAAAGGTCCACCATTTCTCCAAGCCAAGCTCCATTTGTCCAACCTATAAGGTTATATCTTAAATGGTAATCTTTCTAATCACTTGGAATACCCATGATATGTTTTACATGGGGGTTTTGTTCCAAGATCACCACTTGTCCAAGCTAACTCTATTGAAACATAGAGAGAAGCAAAGGTCCACCACTTGTCCAAGGTAGTCTCCATTGAAACAAGGAGAGAAGCAAGCTCCATCATTTCTCCAAGATAGGCTAGCATGGATAAGTGCACCTTGAAACCAACCTTCCTATGAGGCAATAGAGCATATGCTACATATTTTATGTATGCCCCATGCCTCAAATTAAGAAGTTATAGATTAGAAGTGGACCTTGCTTGAATGTCACATGCATTAAATTAAAGAAAAATAGCCAAGTGGATTGTATTCCTCAATGGATCCTTGCTTTCACAAGTTGTGAACCTTGAGTCACTTTTACATTAACTTGGACAAGTGGTGGACCTAGAAACCAAGCTCTCCATGTTGAGATAAGTTGTAGGTAGGACAGTAGAACATAGACAACGATAATGGATGCAATATACTCGTCTCCTAATAATCCAATTGATTGAAACCATGGTATTTTAGTTGTTTTCATTGTGTATTGTATGTGCATAAAGTGGAATGAGACCTTAAGAAAACTCAAATTTTTGACAAAATCTCTATATTTTGTACATGATATATTGAAAGTTGTCCAACCTGGGAATTGGGATTTTCCCACTTTACCTAATATGGTCTTCTAATATGTCTCAATTGCATTCATTTTTTCTTGAATCCCTCTATGCCCAACATATGGTAGAGCATGCGGTTCATAAATGACTTTATTTCTTGAACTTTTAGTAACACATAGCCAAGAGCCATAGAGAAGCTAGCCATCTTGAACCACGTATGGTTATTGCATCTTCCCTAGTGCTATGGTAGACTTAACATCTCGAAAATCTGACATAGCATCGGCTTACTTGATTGTGCTTGCCAGGAATATGAGCAATATGAAAGTGAATTTGTGAAAGGAAATTTACCCACCTCATTTGTTTGTCGGAAAGCTTGGTTTGTGTCATGAAGTACTTGAGACTTTGGTGATTTGTTCAAATGATAAAGGGCATCCCAAGTAAGTAATACTTCCACATATCCAACACATGTAACACAATTAGAAGCTCTTTTTCATAGATGGTAAGATTCATCTCATCAGAGTGCAATCGGTGACTCTCAAATGCTATGGCATGTGCTTCTTGAAATAGTACCGCTCCAAGGCAATCATCACTAGCATCACAATGGACCTCAAATGGCTTTGAGAGGTCTGCTAACACTAAGACAAGTTGAAATGCGAGTCTCTCTTTAAGCTTAGTGCAGGATTTTCCCTCCTTTTTAGTCCATACATATTTGACATTCTTCTTGGTAAAATCATATAATGGTCCTGCTATGGCTGAGAATTTGCAGCAAATTTTCTATAATATGAGCACATTCCAATAAAACTTTGTAGCTCATGTAGATTCCTTGGTTCAAGCCATTCATTTATCACCTCAAGCTCTTGTGGATAATTGCGGATACATCCTTTGAGGTAATATGGCCTAAAAATTGAATCTTCTCTAAGAAGAATTCACTCTTTTTGCAATTAACGAATAACGTATTCTCTTGCAATGATTGAAACAATGCTTTGAGGTGCTCTTTGTATTCTTCCAAGGCCTTAAAGTAGACTTTGAATTCATCAAAGAATACTCTAATGTAAGCCCAATGTACATGATTTTTTTTCCATTGTTTGATTGGTATTAATGAATGTTTTGCAACATCTTACATATATTCACGTTTGTTAGAATCTATCAAGAGATTGTGTCATGCATCACTGTTAAAAATTCCATAGACTATACACCTAGGAAGAGAGTATAAATAGTGTTATACTTGGAAGAGAAGATAGCCCTACGAGAATAGAGGTTAAATTTCCTTGGCCACAACAATGCGCGGGTCACATACTAGTATATATACTGGAGCTTAAAATTTTCAAGGAAGGAGAAGGCCTCCACGTGCCACTCATTGGTTCACTTCAAAGAGAGCCTCACAAAACATATGCAAAAGTGAAGGGTAATATATAAAATGCAAAAGTAAAGGATACCATTGTAGGATATGAAAAACCTTTTAATAATGTAAAGCCAAAAGATTTTTTACTCTACATAGAATTAATGTATGAGTTTAAATGCACATAACCAAAAAAAAGGTAATCTTAGCAGAGATTTTTTATTTAATGGAAATTTGATTTTTGAAGATATATTTGGCTTTTTCTTTTCAAGGGAATTTTTCAAGACCAATATTTGATGGTTTTTAGAAATTTATGTAAGTTTGTATTTTTTTAAAGAGATTGAGAAAATGAACAAAGCTCGCATGTCCACACATCGACTTCGTTGTCTAGCTTTGAAGACATGAACGCAAATGAAAGGATTGTTATATACGTTATTGACCACCATGAAAGAGAGAGAGAGAGAGAGAGAGAGAGAGAGAGAGAGAGAGAGAGAGAGAGATTTTACATAGATATATTTTATTATCGTCCTCAGAGGTCAAATATGACCTATGGGGCCAAAGTTACATGTGATGTAGTATGTGTATGGCTGATGAGTGACTCTCGATGCTCCAAGATTGTTGTGATGAGACTCGCAATGGAGAGCCCACACTGTGGCTGGGAGAGGAAAGTGTGTAGGTCTAAGTCATGAGACTGAAAATGTGAGAGAAGCAAGTTTGGATGTGACTCAAAGTTGAGCACTTTAGTAGTGTGGTACTCATACTCTCGAACTTGCAGTGAGCATAATGTGCACAATTAATTTGACTCTTCTCAATTGCCCCCATGCCCTGTCTCTCATCGAAGGAAATGGGAGCTAAGTCAAATGGCTGCGATAGTGCATATCACCGACAAGGGGATAGGCTCAAGCATGTAAGTATGAGTACGGTTTTCTCTTTCAGTGAAGAACATGGTTTTGTAGTTGGGGGCAATATGGGTGGTGTAATGTATGAAGCGTGACCCATCGGAATTCTCCCAACCTGTAATACATTGGCGTTGTAGATGTTTTGCATCCATCCCGTGCTCAAGATCTTGCTTTTATGCGTCTTTTGAAATTTTTTGCTTGCTTCCCATGCAATTGTAGGAAGTCAATGTGAGGGGTTTTGACGCATCTTTATCATGTACTCCACAATCCTTTCCATACCCATAACCTCAATTGGAAGAGATCCAGACTCAAGAAGTAGGAGCATATGTGGTGTTTGTGTCTTAACTTGGAGAAAATTTGTAAGAAAACGCTTTTGGACATTCTCAAACTCTTTCCAAGTTGACTTTGAGATGCTCCCGCCCCACACTTCAACTCCATAAAGAAGAACCGATGTCACCAATGCATAAAAAAGATACTTCTTGAGAAACGAACACTTGATGTTTCCCGCACTACATATGTTCTCAAATGCATAATATGCTCTCTTTCCCGCTTCCAAACGATGCATAGCACATTCATGCCACTTGTGATTGGACGGAACCTTAAGACCAAGGTACTTAAAGCTCTCAACAACTTCAAGTGTCTCATTGTTGTACACAATGCATGTCTTCTCCTCATGGTTGATTTTCACAAGCATAACCTTTGTTTTGGATTCATTCACGATCAGCCCACTATGCAAGCAAAAGTTCTCGAGGACAACCATAAGCTTTTGTGCATCTTTTAAAGTGTGTGCTAGAAGCACTACATCATCCGCCTGCAACAAAAGCATTTTTTCCAATTGATTGATGTATAGACCAAAGAGAGCCGGCGACAATGGACATCCTTGTTTAACCCCAATAGTGCAAGGTTGAACATATCACACATCCACTCATGGGTAAAATCTCCCGTCCATTTGATAATCTCCGGCTTGATATCTTGAAGATCTCCCGCTTTGCGAGTGGCCAACTTTTCAAGCCCACTGCATATATCCTCAATGCTATAAAAAAAAGGGCATACATGGGAGTGAACCATAAAATGATATTTTCAGCATTTGCTTGCTCATATAATTGCCTACAATGTGTGTACATATCCACAAGAATCTAGTTACCAAAATTCTCAACCCGCTTGCCCCTCAAGTTTCTCCCAAATCTTTCACATGCATGTGCCTTGGAAAAGTTGTTACTTGACTTCCCATCTTCCACATGCATGTGCCTTTTCTTGGACTTGAAAAAGTTGTTCCTTTGCTCCCCATCTTCTTCTCTTCTTTTGAATCAATGCCTTGTATGTATGCAAATGACCTTGATAGTTGTCTTTGTCCATAGTTGCATCAAGCTTTATCAAGGACTTTGGTGCATCTTGACATTCTTTATCAAACCACCTTGATAGTTGTCTTTGTCCATAGTTGCATCAAGATTTATCAAGGACTTTCGAGCATCTTGACATTCTTTATCAAACCACCTTTTGAGTGATCTATATTTGTTGATACCATAGAGATGCTTTATGGCAAAACATTCTTAAGAACAAGAACAAATAACTTTCTTGAAAGCTTCCCATTTAGTTTCCAATGGTATGTCATATTGAAGCTTTGTCATCCATAACTTTTGCTCAACCATTTCAATGTACATTGGTGTCCATTTGAAATTCATACATAGTGATAATTTCTCTTCCCTTTGGTTGAGATTATCATGCTTAGTTGCTTCTCCACATGAAAGGTCAATACATAAGGTCCGATGGTTGGATTCCAGGGTCCATTGTCCAAACATAAAACTCTTTATGCAATACATGATGGCTTCGGAGAGTAGCATATAGTCAATCACACTATCCCCATTATGTTTCCTACATGTAAATCCATTGGTTCCACTCCACAAAGATACACCATTGGCAATGAGCATACCCGTGCTATTACACATGTGTAAAAGTAACTTTCCATATTGATCCGACTCTTTCTCATCCATTGAAGTACGATCATACAAATGAACTTCCTCCAACTCCCTTGAAATGTATGGCATATCAAATTGTTGAGTATCATGTTGCAATGTTTTTGTGCGAGCATTCATATCCCCAAATACAATAACATCACCTTCACCTTTGAAATAAGCAATGTCCTCTTCTAAATCAAAAAATGGCCGATCTCTAGCCATGTAAGCACAAAAGGGGGGATCATGATGAGGAATGTAGCAACCGGCTTTAAAAATGGGTACTCTTTTTGGTGAGGTCCTTTTGAGCTTGCCGGATGAGACCAAATGAAAGATTATCCTTAATAATTGTTGGATCTATTTGAGGGATACAAAATGTTTTGTATGTGAAGATCGTACTATTAAGCAGCAAAATATGCATCGCAAAGCATATGAAGAAAATAATAAGAAAAACAAGGAGATCTCTCACGAAGAAAATGGAGGAGGCAAGTTCCTTGAGCAAATAGGGATGCGCGACCTATGATGCTGACCTATAATAAAAAATGAGTTCTTATGAGCTTGACTGTAAAATCTCACTTAATGGGCCTTTTATCAATTCTAAGGTATATTGTCCTTTTTAAAAAAAAGAGAAAGTTCGGGCCACATTCAAAATCTATTAAGTCTTTGAATTTTGATAGACAAGGGTATCTATCAAAAAACAACCACAGAGAGAGAGAGAGAGAAGAAGAAGAAGAAGAAGAGAATTTTTACGTCGTAGGAAACTATCCCAAGAGACCTTCGAGGCATCTAGAGAGCAACATAGATAGAAAGGTTAATCACATTATTGATATTAAAAGGAAGCCAACTTATCTCTTTGAAACTTGATTCAACTCTCATGGTAAATTGAGCACTATGAGACCTAATTCTTTCACCACTCCACTGTTAGACATTGAAAGTTTTATGATTACAGGGTGTAGCAGTTATGGTCCTTCATCTTTAAAAACTTGTTGACTTACCCAATTTGTACTCTGGACTTGGTAGCACTTTTGCCAACCCTAGGTAGACCAAGGAAAAGATGTCCTTTCTACTACATAGGAGGTTATGAAGTGCACAACTACCATGTCTTACAAGAGAGATGCACGGACAGAAGCACGTAAGAGAGTGAAGTAGAGATATTGAAGCCAATTGTGCTCCCATTGTTTAACCAATTTTAGAACCCACTCTATTTTCAAACAAAGTTTTATGATTACATTGACTTTGTTAGCTTTCATCTCTTTACACCATGGTAGCTTATCTAATATGTATAATCAAGCTTGGTAGGATTTCTAAACAAAGATAGACCAAAAGGAGTACTCTCTCTCTCTCTCTCTCTCTCTCTCTCTCTCTCTCTCTCTCTCTCTCTCTCTCTCTCTAGAGCACTCCTAATTTTGTTGACCAAGGGCTAGCACCTTGTGAAAAATAAGGTCTATGAGAATCTCCCAAGGTTGGTATGAAAGAATGATTTGCAACATCTAACATATATTCATGTTTGTTAGAATTTGTCAAGAGCTTGCGCCATGCATTACATTTAGAAATGCAATAGATTATACATGCAAGAAGAGAGTATTGATAGTGTTCCACTTGGAGAGAAGACAACCTATGAGAATAGAGACAACGTTTTTTTGGCTGTAGCAACGCGTGGGTCACATACTAATTTCCACTTTATAGTATTATCCGTAAAGTAAATGACCAGAGATCCTAAAGTAGGGATATCCTAGAGATTTTGGTTTTGTGCAGATTCTATATCATGTTAAGGTATGCATGCCATTGTTCACGATGCAAGAAAGTGGTGAAGATCCTATAGAGAGCTGTCTAAGAATCGACAACATGTATAAGAAGAGATAAGGCCTTAGCACAAAATGTTGTGCAATCCTATGCATCTTATCGTGGTCGACCAAAAAAGGAGGCATCTGTACTTCCGATCGACGTCCTCCTTCTTTGAACTAGCTAAAGTTGTTGGAGCATTAGCTTCTAAATGCAAAGTCTTGGTGTACATAGCCCTTAGGGATTATTCATATGCCTATAAGATAGGGGAGCCTCCATCTTTCGGAGGTTGGGTGTGTGAGGTGTTTCTGCTTTTCAAACAAAAGATAGAGAAAGAGGGGGAATGGGGAACTTGGGGGAACAACAATTTTAAAGCCTTCTCCAACTCTGCCAAGTAGAGTTGGAAACATACTGTTGTTGGTACACACACATAAGCTCACAAGTGTTAAGTGGAATGCAGAGTACAGTCTCTAGAGGGGCTACTAAACGAATGGTTGACACCCCATTAACCAGCCTAAATAGATTACAACTTTATGTCACTCTCGAGTTTGGAGGATCATTTTACCACCCTCCAAAGTTTTTAGAAGTCCTCTACAGGCCACAACAACTAGTTGTTGCGAGTAAAAATGGGAAATCAATGTAATTTCCTTGCCTTTTCCTTGGTGTCAAGTGGTAAAGAGGAACAATTGTGTTGCACTAGCATAGCCCTATGGGCCTACGTAGTCAAGTTGAGATGCCTTTCATCTATTATTTTGCACCTCTAGCAGTATCACAACTCCAAAGGCACGGGGTGACTCGTTGTGAGATTGACGATCGGTGCGTCTCCATGCGAATCTCGAGGAGTCCGGATCCTAAAAAAAATGGGCCTTTGTTGCTCCCTCCAGATTCAAACCTTGTCCACTATCATCCAAGCTCGACACCCTACCCCTTACATACATGTGTGTACTTTGCCTATAAAGGAAACCTATACATGTTAAAGTAACCCCTGTATGAGTTCTTTCCATGTCCTGGTTTACTTTTTGTGAGACCCAATGGATGTGGGCGGTGTTCTAATTTCATCATTGTAGATCCCATTAGGCGGTCTTCATTGAAGACCCCATGCCCTTTAGTGTTGAGGCTAACAAAGCTATGGGTAGGAACATAACTTTTTTCGCAGAAGGGAACAAGGTGCGGGAAAAAAATCTGACATGCTTATCAATACTGGGGGAAGCGGTTAGATGATGGGATGGAATTTCTATTTTATTGAGCGTGGAGAGCCTCCGCACTATCTCGCACGGGCATGCTCAAATGGGATCGACAACTGAGGTGATTTGGGCCGTCAGATGCGCATTTGGTAAATTCGGGGAGAAAAGTAAATTTTGGTAGGCTTGTAAATTCGGGTCTATCCGCACCCCATGTCTTGAACCCTCGACCTCCCCACCACGAGCCATGTGCGCTAACCACTACACCTTCATACGTACATTGAAATATAGGGGATTCGAGTATGTCATATTGTAAATGTGGGATGATTAGTAAATTTTAGATATGACGGTCCATGATTGTCGCGCCTCCTTTTTCTCCTCCACCATTGATCCCATTTGACCATGCCCTATGTGATATAGCGATGAGGCGTGGAGAGTTGAGATTTGGTTGGAATCACATGATACCCTCAACTTTAATAAATGTCCCTTAGCACCTCCTCACTTTATACATGCCGATGGCCGACGGGGCGTGTATCAGAATCTTCGTATTAAATCCAAGTGTATGCTGCTAGGCTGCTTGTCTTGGAGAGAGAGAGAGAGAGAGAGAGAGAGATGCAACTTTGTGTGTGTTCATTTCAACCATGGCCTTTCAATACCTACATCCTCAAAGAACGCCCCGGCAGCCTCATCCGCCAATAAACAGCAGGCTGTAGGCGCAGATCATCAGTTCCTGGCTGTGGATGAACTCCTGGACCCCAGATTAAGCTCCGATCTCCACTGCTAAATCACCTCTTCTTTCGCCACCTAATCCTCGCTCACCAGTGCCGCCAGCCAATCATCACCCATCATCCTCAGGTTATACTCTTTCTAAACCAGCCGCTACCCCATGGCCATTTTCTTCACATAAGTCCGCTAATTTTAGCGGCTTAGTTACACAGACAACCTCTAGTTATGTGAGTTTGGCTAGCTTCATTAACAACGCTGACAAATCTAGCTATGGAGGCTCTAGCGCAGCAGGCCTGGATTGATCTCTACTAAGCACATGAACAAGTCGATTACTCCCATACGTCTCTCCAAATGTAGAGATAGAGAATCCAAAGCCCACTCCCGTGCCAACCCCTCTCGCATCAGCAGATCATTCTCTGGCTGCTTAGCAGCTGATTAACCGGCGCCAAACAGTTTATCATAGATCCAGGCTTCTGTGGTTCGCAATTTCATATCGGATTGACCGGCGCCAAGCTACTAATCTTAACTCCAGGCTCCAGTGATTCTGCAGATTACTCATGTAGCGACGGGCTATAGGCAGCGGGCTATAGGCAGTCTACGATTGGATTAACGCTTTTAATGTAACATCCAGCTCGCGAATTAATCATGTACAGGCAGTCACTGCAGGTTTTAGCTTCCTGTTTGGATGTGGGATCAAAGAAATCAGATGGCAAGGGTTTCATTGTCCTACCGGAAGTGGCCGGTTCTCTGATGCTGACCTGTCTTCTAGCGCACTGAGCGCAGGGGATCAGACCGGCCACAGTCAGCTCAGTTGAAGGGATGTATCATGTGACCGGCTACAGCTAGTCGATTATAAGGATGTTTTTTTTTAAAAACTTGGTGAGCCAAATAATCTGAACGCAGAAGCCACCACGTGGCATTAGATTTATTTATTTTTTTAAGCATGACAGCTCTAAATAAAAGAAAACGCCACGTAAAAAGCTACGAAGTGATTAAAATAAAAAAAGCACTCTGCGCTGCTCAATTTCCCCCAGAAGCAGTTCGCAAAGAAGCAGCTCAGAGCTTTGACTGCATGTTTGTCTCTGTACACTCTTTGCAAGAGAGAGAGAGAGAGAGAGAGAGAGAGATGTAGCATATTGGAATCGGCCAAGACCCAGTATGTCCAGCTTCAACTACCATACTCTGCTCGTTTCTGAAGGCGCAACTAGTTATGACCAGCTTTATATATGTCGCTTCAAGTATAGCTCATGTAGATTCATCCTCCAATGTAGATATATTGTAGCAAGTCCCCATGAGCCATGCCTAATTCTCAAGATTCACACCCATTCTTTTCCGCGTTGTTTATTCGTGCAGAAGCAAGCCGGGAAGAACCAAAAAAGAGTAATGCAAAGCTTTCAAATCCTAGTTATATTTCGTGAACCATCAAGCTGGAGGGTACTTCGGATGCTTGCCGCCGTGATGAGCACTCTCAAAGATCAGATATTTCGTGTGATCAACCCATGGTAGAGGTTTGTTCTAGTGCTATTGAAACAAAAGATGTCAGATTTCAATCGATGATTAGTTGGCCTAATCTAGAGTCGAATCGCCAAAACTCATTGCCTTTGCAGGCCCGTTCAACACATTTTTCTACTGATGCTATCAGGCTGTTGACGATGCAGACGGCAGAGGAAAGAGTAAACGTCGAAGTGGACATGAGTGCATAAAAGCTTAGCAAGATCGATCACACACAAATCTTATGATTGTTATCCTCAAGCTTATGATGGTTAGCTGCTTAGGCTTTTTGCAGAGAGTGTGAGGGGATTAGTAGCAGACACCTCAATGTCGAGAGAAAGGCATGGGGGAATATCGTCACTAGTGCAAGTCATGATTTGATGAGCCGTTGGCTTGAGTCGCACTCTTCATCTAGCTCTATCGATAGCCAATCCAAAAATTTGATGAGACAATCATTTCGAAACGATCTGCAAAAAAACAGAAACATCTCTCATGATTAATTCAACATAGAATATGGTGTCCGCGAGGGTTGGTTAATGTGTAGCTCCAAGGAGATGCATCAACATTGCAACAAAAGTCAAGTAGTCAATCATGCAGCACCCACGCTGCCAACCAGGATCAAAAGAATAGTCAAAGAGCAGAAGTGGGAGCTAATTCTTTTTCCACACAAAGATTTGATGTTGGAGAAGCCGAAGAACACTGACTGCGGAGTACTGGAATTTTTGAAGACATGCCTACCATTATGTCAATACCTATTAGCCTTAGCAGCACTTCAGTGCTGGCCATTCAACAATTGGGTAGGATAGTAGAAACTTTACAGTATAGTTTCTACCTACTACCTTCCCCATGTTGATGGTGAAAAAAAAGGCATCAATAGATATTTTACAGTTGTTGCTATTGAGCTTGAGTATATCATCTCTATGGCCACAAAAACACACTCATTACACCCAAACGAAAATTGCTAGTGGATTGAGACCTTGATTAAAACCCCTTGGAAATAACATATGTCAAACGGACCGACAAATTCGACGTAGTGTTGCCTTAAACCGCAGGTTGATGTGTTGAGAAGTATAACGTGGGGCATTTACAAGCCCTAGTTGGTCATAGCTTTCCACAACGCCTAGTAGGCAGCTAAATGCAAGGTAGTATGGGCTTCATAACTGCTAAAAATGAGAACGTCCCTGCCACGTACACCTTTTGGCTTCATTTTGAAGGTGAATGATATCGAGTGGAATGCCACCCGTAATAAGCGTCACGTAATAGTAGTTTGCCAGATGCGGATTATTGATGAACAGACTAAATATAGTGCCTTTCGCTATGGGGATGCCGACCTCAAGATGCTTATTATCATGTGTAGTTAGGAAGCCAAGTTAATCAACAAGGAGCCAAGAAGACATAATTGATGACCAAAGCAGCTTACAGCACACACACACACACAAAGAGAGAGAGAGAGAGAGAGAGAGAGAGAGAGAGAGAGAGAGAGAGAAGGTAATACTTATCAGAGGCCATAGAACATGAAGTTACATCTACGTGTTTTGTGTATGGCAGGGAGGACATATATCACAACACTGCACGTTCCAACTGTACAAGCGTGACTCCAACTCAACAACATTGCAAGGTCCGTTATCTGCATCCAATTTCCCATGCGCATGAGTTTGCTTGGCGCAACACATAACCGCTACGGGGCAGGGCACGAATTCCGTTTCTTATAATTTTTTGGAGAGACCACAGTGCCAGCTCTCCACCATACTTTTGTATGGCACCTCTGTATGATGTGCACTGTATACTTTGTACTTCCAGTCTGTGGTTTCATTGCAAGATGATATGTTTAACTGTTCAAATTGGTTTTTTGAAAATATCGGCCTGTTGGTTGGACAAGCAAAAAGAGTCAGTACAGCATTGCAGGTCAGTAAGCACTTCATCTATTATTGCATTTCATCCATCTTTGTCTCTTTGCTTGTTATAGAATTTTGGTATTACTTCCTTTGCTTCGATTTATTTGGATCTCGTTTTTAGAACTATACACTTGATGTCGATTAACATCTGCACATGTTAGTTACACACGCAACTCTTTGCATACGATTGCTAGCCAATGCGTCTAATGTACTACAATAGTGAATACACAAGTAGTGAATGCATGTGGTGTATCTCAATTATGAATTCACCATGTGCACCTTTACTTTAGCTCTAAATAAGTGGATATCATACTAGGTGTTTAAATAATTGATACCATACATATATGACCTCGTTTCTCCCTTACTAGGTATCAATATGAAGTTATCAAGACCTAGAAGATTATAGTCCAAGCGTCATAAGCTAGGGAGCAAACTGCAACCAGCTTGAAACTAACTTATCGTCCATATGCTAGATCATGAGAAAAGAGATACTCTTTCCTCCCTCTTTGAACTTCTTTAGCTTTTGTGACCTTCGCCATGCAGGGTAAGATTTGCAATGTCCTCAGCCATAGCTTTCATCGGTAGAGGAGGAAGGTGAAGAAGAAGGAGAAGAGGGTGACCTCTTTCTTTCCCTTTTCTTCCTTTGTTTCCTCTCTTCCCTTTTGGAGTGACGAGGAGAAGGACTATGGGTTAACCGTTTCCTCTTGGGAGGAGTTGGCGATCGTTTAGTCCCCTTTCTTCGTAGAGCCACATCTTCGGAGGAACTTAGGGATTTATTACTTTCTTGATCTTTGGATTCCTCCTCTCATATGGGAGAGAGTCTTCTTTTGGGGGTCTCATCAAGAGGCCTCCTAAGCACTCTCTCCTCTTGGAGAGGAAAGGAAATCCCATAAGCACGAAGTTGTTGAGTAACTTCGGCTTGCAAAGTGGAGTTGCCCATAGCTTGTTGCAACCTAGTAACAAGATAATTAACAAACATGGGGGCATCATCATTAGCACCTTCATGTCAAAAATCAAAGTTATCGATGTTCATTCTACTCTCTTGGTTATTGTCAGTCATATTAATTAGACTTATGTGTTTACTTAGTGTATGCTATGGAAATTCAAAACCTTAGTTGGTACTCCTCTTAGCCTTTGAAAATAGGCACTTAAGTATCTACACCCACGACTCGAATTGGTTAATTATACAGAGTAGTGGAGTGGGTCTAACATAGCAAAGTTGCTAAGGGATAGCTCCTTTTGGACTTCTTATGGCTCAATAATGGTAAAGCCGTAGGCAAGTCTAAGAAGACTCATTATTAAGACCAAAGCTCCCGAGGTGTGCACCATATCCCACATAGTGGGCTCAACAAAATCGATAATATTTCCCAGTCCCACTTACCCTAATATAGTTAACAAAATCAACCATTAATAAGCTACTTAAGGACCTCTCTTCTTAAGCAAGAAAAGAGAAACCAAATGCTCTAATACCAATGTAATGCTAATGGCATATGAACTTTGAGAATAGTGGAATTAAGAAAATTAGAGTGAGAATTTTTGTGAGATTACTTTGAGAACTTGGAGGAGGGTGAACTTAATTGATGGTAGCAACATAAACATAGTACTTATTTAATTTGGCATGAAAAATACTTTTGCAAGAGAGAGAGTATTAGAGAACATGACAATAGATGATGACTAGATTTACTTGGAGCCGGTCCCCCCTCCAAAAGGCATTTGTATTATAGATTCTCCCATCAAGATAGACTTTGTTACAATACAATCTTTGTGTTCCTTGTGACTTTGGTGATGCTATGAAAATGGAAAGCTTCATGCATCACGAGCTTAACATGAACTTTTCCAAAATCATTAACTATCCCAAGCCTCAGTCCCAAGGCCTCAAACACCTTCAAAGGTGGATAGAGCTAGCAGGGAATGAGGGTAGGGAAGAGGAAGAAGAAACATTCCATAGGAGAAAGAAATAGTTCATCACTTATCATCGCTCTTTTTGCTTAGCATAGCATAATAGCATAATAATGAAGATGAAGAAGATGACAAGCTTAAGCATTGAAGCATGGATCTTGGTTGGATTTGCACTCCATAGCCAAGAGTGTTGGTGTAGTCTCTCCACTTCTCAACAAACTTGGAGAAGGAGATGGATCTCTTGCATTTTGCACTCCACACAATGAGAGAATGTGTGTGTGTGTGTGGGAGAGTATACCCCCCTCTCATGCTTGGTCCACACCTCTCTCTCTCTCTCTCTCTCTCTCTCTCTCTCTCTCTCTCTCTCTCTCTCTCGTATTATTTTACTATTTCCATTGGACATGTGTTCTCTTTTTCCTCTTTTGAGAGAAAGAACTTAATTATTTATTTTTATGTATCTAAATTCTCATTGGACCCCTTTAAAACCTAACCAATAGCATTCAAGCACATCGTGAGGGCCACATGTGGAGGATCATTTGAACATGTGTCTTTTATGCTTATTGAGTCATTTGGTTGAATGGAATACTTCAAGGACTTATTCAATCAAGCAAGCATGTGTCTTTTATGCTTCTTAAGTCATTTGTTTTCAATTGAATACTTCAAGCCTTAGTCAATCAAGCATGGACGTTCATGCCTCTTAAGAATTTATCTTTGAATTTAACATTTCAAAAACCTTAGTCATTTAAGCATAAAAAGGTTCTCACAACCACTTTAAGAGTTTTAGCACTTCATGCTTGGGTACGATTCCCACCTCGAGGTTAACTCTAGCTTGCGTAAAGTTAAAGGACTTTTTAACACTAACTTTTGGAGGTCTTTAATGAAGATAACCCTAAGGTCTTTTAAACTCCATTAGGTAGCGTTGCTCTTTGACATACCATCTCTCATTTGGATCCCTTTACCATTGGCTCCATGTTGAGATAGATTCAAAAGTACATGTCTATATTCTAACCCTTGTTCTCGTTTATTATCCCACATTAAATGATCAATTTAATATGAGAAAATAATTTGGGTTGGTTAGATATTAGATTTTATGACAACTAATGCACCAGCTACGTTCAATCGTCTAATGGAGAATTTTTTTAGACCTTATCGCAAATTCACTGGAGTGTTCTTTGATGATATCATCATCTACTCCAAGTATTTGGAGGAGCATAAGCAACATCTCCAAAGTGATTTTTCAAGCATTGAGGGAGAACAAGCTTTTTCTTAACCAAAAGAAAAATGAATTCTTCCCAATACCTAGGTCATATTATCTCTCAAGATGGTATGTGCATGGATCCATCAAAGTTAGAGGTTATAAAGCATGGCCTAATCCAAGGAATCTACATGAGCTAAGAAGCTTTATTGGTATGTGCGCATACTATAGACCCTTCATAGCAAAATTCTCTCAAATAGCAGGACCACTACATGACTTAACTAAGAAGAAAAGTATGTATGGACTGATAAGGAGCAAAATGCTTTTGATAAGCTGAAGGAGAAGCTTACCTCCCAACTAGTCCTCGTGCTTCCAGATTTCTCAAAGCCATTTGAGGTTCAATGTGATACTTGTGGTGATTGCCTTGGAGCAATTTTGCTTCAAGAAGGGCATGCCATAGTATATGAGAGCCGAAGGCTCAATACGGATGAACGAGTCTTGGGCATTTATGAAAAAGAGCTTTTAGCTGTTCTACATGCCCTAGACACATGGAAGCACTACCTATTGGGGACTCCATTCATTCTACGAACCGATCACCAAAGTCTCGAGTATTTCATGACGCAAACCAAGCTCTCCGACAAACAAATGAGGTGGGCAAATTTTCTTTCGCAATTCAATTTTCATATTGCTCACATTGCTGGTAAGCACAATCAAGTGGTCGATGCACTTTCATGACGACCAAAAGTTAATGCGGTGTCTATAGCTACTCACAATGATCTATCTTCTATGATAGATGAGTATGCTACTGATCCTAACTTTAGAGACATAATGTCAGCCCTTGCTTTGGGGAAGAAAGAGGAACCATTCACCTTGGAGGATGGTTATCTTCTCCATGGCAATAGGCTATGTGTTACCCATTCCCTTGGTGATAAAGTTATGTATGAATCCCATGCTCCTCCCTATGCGGGGCATAGAGGTATTCAACCTACTCTCCGAGGAGTAGAGAAGTATTTCTATTGGCCTACCATGAAAGTGGACATACAAGAGTATGTTTCAAAATGTGTAGTGTGCCAAAAGACCAAATATGATAGAGGGAAGCAACTTGGATTACTCCAGCCATTGCCTATCCCAAATTCACCATGGGAGAGTATATCCATGGATTTCATCTTTGGATTACCCAAGTCTATCCATAGGAATACGAGAATATGGACAATAGTCGACAAGTTTAGCAAGCAAGCACACTTTATTCCTGTCAAAAAGACTATTAAGACACACCAAATGGAAACTCTCTTCATATCTCAGATTTTCAAACATCATGGATTACCAACATCCATCGTGTCAGATAGAGATTCTAGAATGACTAGTAATTTTTGAAAGGTCTCTTTGAAAATCTAGGAACAAGCTTGAATTTCTCGTCGACCTATCACACACAAACGGATGGCCAAAGTGAGATAACCAATCTTACGATACTCAAGACTTATGTTACCGAAGTAGATCAACGCTCACAATGGGAAAAGTACTTACCTCTTGTAGAGTATGCCTACAATAACACTGTACATACTTCTACGGGAAAAGCACCTTTTGAGATCATTGAGGGAATACCTAAAAGTCCCTTGCTACTCAAAGTACATGGGAAGATCTTCACCGCCGATGAGTATAGCCATGACCTACAAGAATCCTTTCAAACGTCGATGAGTATAGCCATGACCTACAAGAATCTTTTTAAAAGATTAAGGAGGCTATATCCATCTCTCAACAAAGGCAAAAAGCTGTGGCTGACAAGCATAGAAGGGCCTTAACGTTAAAAAAAAATGAATGGGTCTTACTTAAGTTTCCTAAGGCTCGATTAAGGCAAACGACATGCAAAAATCCTACGGGCCATCAAAAGCATTATGCTAAGCTAGCAAAAAGATACCATGGTCCTGTTGAAATTTTGAAGCCTATCAATGAGACGGCCTACCAACTCAAGTTGCCCAATCATTGGCTCATACACAATGATTTTCATGTGAGCCTACTTAAGCCCTACAAAGGAGAGCCACCAAGTGAACCAATTATTGAAGACCCTCCCGAAGTTGAAGACCAAGAAGAGGTGCTACAACCCGAAGCTATCCTTCGGCATGAAGACAAGGTACTACGACATGGTAAGATTATCCGAGGGTATCTTATTAAGTTCAAAAATGATCCTTTTGAAGATGCTAGATGGATGCAAGGAATACAACTTAAGGATAGTATGAACCTTGTTAATGCTTACAATTCTACATTAGAGTAAGCAAATGTACAAATTTCTTTTAAATGACCAATGTTTTTGTCTTATAAGACTAGTTCTCTTTTGATTGTGCACAAATTTAAATAGTATGCATGCTTAGAATCATGTTTGTGATGATGACGTCCAAGTAGAATTTTTCACTCTACTTTGGGAGAATGAAATGGACTAAAGAGCAGACATGCTTGCGACAACTATGTCTCCCAAGCACCAAATGGATTAGTCATCCATTTTGTAAAGATGTTGTAGGATAAAAAGGGATCCTCTATCCGCTAAGTAAGATTGACCAATGACTAAGGCTTTATCTCTTCTAAATGTCATAAATACTAATATCTAACCAACCCAAATGATTTTTTCATATTAATCTGATCACTTAATGTGAGAGAATAAACGAGAACAAGGGTTAAGATATTGAGATGTGCTTATAGATCTATCTCAACACGGGGCCAATGGTAAAGGGGCCCAAATGAGAGATGGTCTATCAAAGAGCAAGGCTAACCAATGGAGCATAAGACCTTAGGGTTAGCGTCATTGAAGACCTCCAATAGTTAGTGTAAAAGTCCTTTGACCTTATGTAAGCTAGGGCTGAGCTTGAGGTGAGAACCCGGCCCAAACTTAAGGTGCTTGAGGTTCTTGATGATTGAGGTGCTTGATGGTTGAGATACTTAAGGTGCTTGTCATGCTTGAGATGCTAGGGTTGCACTTAAGGTGAGAACTTAGACCAAGCTTCAGCCCAAGCTTAAAGTGCTCAAGGGCCAAGCTTGTGGTGGGAATTGGGCCTATGCATGAGGGGTTTGAGGTGTCAAAAGGTCAAGATTCAAACCCTACAAGGAGGGGGTGAGCCCTACAAGAGGGGGGATGAGAGAGAACACCCACACACTCACACAAAGGCATGCATGGTACAAAGAAAGCAAAAGGGACACTTGTCAAGTTCCTCCTCATGTTGCCCTCATGGTGTGCCTGAAGCCTATTGGTTGGCCATCCAATGATAATTTAGAAGATTTAATTAATTGATTTTGTATTTATCAAGTCCTCTCTCTCAAAGGGAAAAGGGGGACACTTGTCCCAAGGCTACCCTTGTTGCTTGTAATGCCTCCTGCTTGTGATTGGCTAGGCCTGGAGAGGTCCAATGAGCTTCAAGCATGAGCTACAGGGGGGGGGGGGGGGGGGGTCGACCCAAGCAAGATAGGGGGTTGCTTAGGGGGGTATACTCACCCACACACACTCACATACACTCTCATTGTGTGCTATGCAAAGTGCAAGAGCTCCCTCTCCTTCTCCAAGCAAATAGAGGTTGAGAGCCTACACCAACTCTTGGCTATGGAGTGCAAATCCAACCAAGAGCCATGCTTCAATGCTTAAGCTTTCCATCTTCTCCATCTTCATTACTATGCTATTATGCATGCTAGCAAGAAGAGTTATGATAAGTGAGGAACTAATTCTTTCTCCTATGAAATGTTTCTTCTTGCTCTTTCCTACCCTCATTCCCTGCTAGCTCTCTCCACCTTCGAAGGTGTTTGAGGTCTTGGGACCGAGGCTTGGGATAGTTAAAGCTTTCTTCAAAGCTTATGTTATGCTTGTGATGCATGAATCTTTCCATCTTCATTGTATCACCTAGGTCACAAGGAACACAAAGATTGTATTGTAACAAGTCTCTCTTAATGGGAAAAATCAGAATACAAATGCCTATTGGAGGGGGGACCGGCTCCACATAAATCTGGTCCTCAACTGTTGTCATGTTCTCTAAATTCTCTCTCTTGCAAAAGTATAGTTCATGTCAAGTTAACTAATTGCTATGACTATGTTGTTATCTTCGATTATGTTCACCCGCTATGCTCACAAAGTAATCTCTCAAAAGTATTCTCATTAATTTCCGCTACTCTCAAGTTAATAGGCCAATTCCATTACATTATCATTGGACCCCTTAAGAGGCCAACCAATAGGCTTTAGGCACCTTATGAGGGCAACATGGAGAGGAACCTGACAAGTGTCCCTGTTGCTTCATTAGGCAGGATTGACTTGTGTGAGGGTGTGTGTGTGTTCTCTCTCTAGCTCCTACAATGAGGGCTCACCCCCCCTTGTGTAGGGATGTGCTTTGAATTTTTAAAACACCTTAACCCCTCAAGCACCTTAGTCATTAAGCACCTCAAGAACCTTAGTCGGCAAGCACGCCAAGCACCTCAAGCTTGGGCCGGGCGGGTTTCCACCTCAAGCACAACCCTAGCTTGCCTAAGGTCAATGACTTTTAACACTAACCTTTGGAGGTCTTTAATGAAGCTAACCCTAAGGCCTTTAAGCTCCATTAGGTAGCATTGCTATTTGACAGACCATCTCTAATTTGGACCCCTTTAACCTTGGTCTCGTGTTGAGACAGACACATAAGCACATGTCTATATTCTAACCCTTATTCTCGTTTATTCTCCCACATTAAATGACCAGTTTAATATGAGGAAACCATTTGGGTTGGTTAGATATTAGATTTTATGACACTCACACAATCATGACACACAAAGTTTTAGGTTTACTCTCAACCACAAATTTCTGGTATACTCGTAAACCATGAGTTTTAGATTTTCTCATAACTTGGTGCTACTACTGAGCTACCATCATGCAATGTTTATGGTTTATGCCCAAACCCTAGAGTTTTTGCTATACTCTAGCTAACCTCGGGTTTAGATTTATGCGTTAACCTCATGAGTAGTGATGTAAAAGGAATGCAAATCTGCATTGGGAAGGTCTTACCACCGGCCACATTCACTCATTGTTGGGCCAGTGTCTATCCTGTTACAAAAAATATTATCAGAGAATGGTTTGAGGGGTTTGATTCATTGGCATACATCATCAAGAATGATATACATTATCATACATATAATCATTTTTGTCACTATGTTCATGTGAATATGCTCTAAGATAAAAATAAGGCCATTTGAAATATTTTTAATAAAGTGAGACTTCAATAATAAAAAAAGACCTGCAGACATGGTGCCTTGTGAGCGCCAGCGATGACGTGTGTGTGTGAGTGTGTGTTTTGGCTTATGTCAGCAAGGTCGCCATCGTTGGAAACTCCCACCACCGTCCCTGATGGCGACGCTGCTCTGTCCGTGCTGTTCTCGGTTGCACACCCGCTGTCCTTGAATGCTGCTACCTGACACTGTTGAGCCGCCCAATCGAATACTTCAATGTGATAATAATGCGCTTTGCCTGTGCTTCACTACCTACGCACACATCTTTCTGACCCATAACCTTATCGACTGCACGTGTGGCATCTTCCATAAGGTTATAGAGAGGCACCGACCCCATGTTGTTAAGCCACGCCTCCACATATTGAATGCCAACACGAGTGTTGAGGCGAAGACCATCCAATGTTCGCACTCGGCTAGGCTTTTAAATGAAACATCTCTGTTATCTTTAGATCTTCCCTCTTCCTCGACTCACTCTGATTCTCCTTCTCGAATTCCTCAGCAAGGGCAGTCCTTTTCTCTATACCACTTGTAGAGCTCGCAACGTGAAGCCAAGAGCTTGTCTCACAGACATGGCTATGGAGAAGCGAGAGGACGAGAGAAGATAAGATTTCACGATTGCACACAAAAGAAAAAGGAGTTTTCATTAGATTTTTCTTAAGCCTTTATATGCACTTACAACATGTTCACACACGTGTCTACTCAAGCTGGGCCGATCACAACAAACAGGGGGGCATGACCTATGCAAGGCCTACTAGGCATGTACAATTTAGAAGACTCAAAAAAGGTAGGCTACGAGCTTATAAAGGAGTGTGGTGTGGTGGAGAAATTCATGCCCTAGTTATCGGTGGTCCTTCACTAGTATCAAAGCATAGAGGGAGGAGAGGCAGGAAGGACGTGTGTAGAAGCTTTGCATAAGACTTGCATGGTGCATGCATCCTCATCCTTTCTCTTGATCGAAGCTTTCATGACGGAGTTCATCACCACCCAAGGCCTCACAAGAAAGGGTCCTTACACACAAGGGAAGAAGAATGTCGCCTTCATGAAATGGAGTGGGATTGGCGCCTCAACGAACTGGTCATTTTTACCTTCATCAACGCTTACAACCAAGCATTGTATGGGTTTCTATGAGCACTTCTCTTTTGCTACGCTACCTCACGCTGTCCTACCCCCCATAGCATGGGAAAAGGAAGGCCCTTTCTCATTTTCGGTGCCCTTAGGGGCTTAGTTCAAAGAAATTTAGGTCTTCCCCTCCAAGGGTGTTTTTGTGTATCCATGTTTTCTTGCAAGCTCAGGCAATCCAAGCTTCCAAGCGACGATGGCCTCAGACACGTCCCTAGAGGGTACGAAATCAATTTTGGGAGTAACATTATGGTTTCTGCTCAATTTTTACAGAAGTTGTATACAATCATGTCTGGCAATAATTAATCAATGTAGTAGTAAAGAATTCTTTTGAGATTCTAGGGGCTTGCCCCATGCACAAATAGAGGCTGAAATCCCTTGGCATGCACAACATATAAGGGCTACAAGGGGCCATGATTTCGAAAAACCATGGTTTTGAAACCATGCACCACTCTACACAAGGAGCAAGGCAAACATGCTCACATACAGCTGTGAAATTCAAGCCTTGAATTTAAAAGCACATGGTTCCAAGGCTTGAGAAGAGGAGGACATGCAATGCATCAAGCCAAGTACATTGACAGAGGAATGGGCATCATGTTTAAGATTTTATGATTTCTTGGTTTTCTTACTCCATATATGGTTATTTTGCAGGACGTCGAGAAGAGGTTTTTGCGATTTAAATTTTGATGCACTCATTACTAAGCATGTAATTGTGTTAATCTCAAACATGGTGCCTCTATCTACAACCAAACATTGGCTCTAAATTAACGACCAACTATCTTTTTATTGTCAAAGTCAAAGGGTAAATTTTTCTCTTCCAAGTTCTTACAAGCCAAGGGCCGAAGCTCTCTAGGGGATATTCACTTGACCGTTTTCTTTATTAGTATTGCTTTCTAAGAATAGGGAGTGGGTATCAAGTGCATCTATTCGGATCCTTTGCAAATCAATGTTTGTGAATGATACCAAGTTTGATATTTTTTGGATTTTATTTTCATGCTCTATCTTGAAAAATTCAATTTTGAGGCCTCTTGAATGTTTAGAGATAACCAAGTTCCAATAAAGGTGCACTTTTTAGCAATTCATAAAGTGACACATAAACAAGAGTCCAAGCATATTCCAGATTTTTGTCCCTAGGTTGGGGGTGTGCATGTTTCCTTAGTGGAGGATAGTCTCTAAACTCGCTCCTTTACCCTAGGGGATGCTTTGGATGTGTCGATATCCTTATGTTTATTACAATCTATCTAAAAACCTAGCGAAGTGGGAGAATCTATTTCACTCTCTCTTTCTCATATTTCAATAAGATCTAACCGCCTCCCCGCCGCGCCCCCCCCCCCCCCCCCCCCCCCCCCCCCCCCCCCCCTCTCTCTCCCCAAAGACAGTGCGGGTAGGCACACTAGTGATTAAAGATGAAATATAGGCTATACAAAATAGAAATGGATGATGAGGACTTAGGAGCTTCAATCTAGATGCTATTCTTAGGCGATGGGCATTGGGATATCAAAGCCTATGACATGCTGAAGTAGTCATCCTGATTGTTTTGTATGTGAAAAGACTTGCAGCTTTCTCACACCAACATTAACATGACTTGGATGTTGAAACGATGCGCCAGAATAAATAAAAACCTAAGCTTAGGAGTCACTCTTCTTTGCCCCCATTGGGAAAGTCTCAAGTTCTAGCCTATAGGCGGATCCAAAGCATCGAACAACTGTCGTAAGGCAGACGGAACCTTGATCACATAGGTAATAGAGTCTTGAACGATTGAGAGAGAGAGAGAGAGAGAGGGTTGCTGCTAAAAGGCAAATCGCTGCCAGAAGAAGGTGCAGATATCAGCCGCAGTGGTTGCTGAACAGAAGTCCATAGTCAGTAAGTTCTCTCTCTCTCTCTCTCTCTCTCTCTCTCTCTGTGTGTGTGTGTGTGTGTGTGTGTGTGTCTCTACGCAACATATCCCAAAGTTAGTTGGTCACGCTTGGCAATGCTTTGATCGACATGTTTGCCAAGTGTGGTGCGGTGTACTTTCGAAAGAATAACAAGTTGTTGAGGGAGGTCGTGTTTGAGAGTGTTCACGTGAGACATGATTTCTGGACATAGAAGCAAAGAGCAGCAAGCTCTGGGTTGTTATGGGGAATGTGGAGGGAAACATTATGCTTGGCAATGCTTTAATGTTCTCGAGGCATGTAGTTACTCGGGCCTGCTGAATGTGGTTTTATAACATGCGGAAAAAGTATGGCAGTGCAAAGAACAGAAGAACACTACACCTGCATTTTAGAAAGAAGTTATGACTACACTTACATTTCAAAACGACGTTGACATTTATGCCATGTGGTGAACTTTTGAAAGCACAATGAATTCTTAAGGAGTTTTTTCTTTGGGATATGTTCCCTTGAATGCATCATTGCTCACTGGATGATTGTCAACACATCAAGGGGAAGCTTCTCTCTAGAGGCAATCTTGAGGTCTGCACTTAGGATGTAACAGGCAAGGGCTGGCCAAGGAAGCTTTATAATATTCTCAATACATGCAACAAGAGAGGAGCTCCAAAGGCTACCACTTTTCTTAATGTTTTCACAACATTTAGTCGCGACTCACTCTCATGTCTTGGATGCGGTCTCTTGACATGCATCATATGTTGAGAGTTTTGGAGGTCTTCTCCGGGTTTCTTGTCTTCTTTTGTGGTTTTTCTTGACCTTGTGAGTCCTTTTTAAAGTCTATGCATCACGGGGGAATTTACCAGTTTTTGTTTGGTATGGCCACTTGTGGGTCTTTTCAATGGGCGTCCTGGTTTTCTATTGTTGACCCTTCATATTCTACAATTATGGATGGTACATGTCACACTTCCCCTTCCCTATGTAGGGGTGGTGTCAATATGCTTGATTCCCCCAGAAATACACCCCCATCATGGAAGATTGTGTAAAGCAGTGAAGCACCCTTATTGTGCAGAGATTGTTCCGCAGGGCTTGTTCTCTCCCCCCCCCCCCCCCCCCCCCCCCCCCTTCCCCCCTTCTTCTCTCTTTAGTGTTTTCCTGTCTTCTCTTCTCCTCTCTTTCTCCCCTGTGCTCCCACATTACCACACCTTCTGAGATGGTATAAGAGCCACAGCTTGACGACCCTGGCCTTGCAATCAGTAGTGCGAGAAGAAGCTGATGGCACTGCAGGATTTTAGCCATCAAGAGAGTGACTTGTGGTTCCGCTTTTGTCGTGAGAAATTTGCGTTTTGTGCTTTGATTTGATGGGGATCGGGGAGCACCACAGACAGAGAGTGAGAGAGAGAAGGAGACACACACACGATGTGGGTGGGGAGACTCTGAAGTGGCAGCTCCCCCTATACAGTATACTCACTATAAGTATAGGGTAACAGTGGGCCGGCGCCCATGACCTGGGCGACCGGTCAAGGCACATAGGCCTTAACCCCAATGACCCGGGCGACCGGTCAAGGCACATAGGCCTTAATCCCAACAACCTCCCACTTAAAGGCCAATGTGCCTTTAAGCAAGATCTACTAGTGTACAACTAATAGAAGGTG
Source organism: Adiantum capillus-veneris (assembly GCF_014529385.1). Taxonomy (NCBI): domain Eukaryota; kingdom Viridiplantae; phylum Streptophyta; class Polypodiopsida; order Polypodiales; family Pteridaceae; genus Adiantum; species Adiantum capillus-veneris. The sequence goes on along the minus strand of NC_140936.1, from coordinate 122,521,412 downwards.
AGAGATTCTCTCGACCTATGCCCACTGACTCTCGATGAGCTAGTGCATCCGGCTCTACTGATAGACAAACATCCTGCTGCGGAAGCCACACAGAGCTAGCTCCAAGCTCTGCAAATAGTCTACAAGAGCTCATGCACTCGTGCAAGTATCGGTCCAATACTTACAAACCTCCCCTATGCTCTATGCCGAGATCAGTCATCGAACAACTAATCAACCCTGCTGCAAATGCTCCCACTGCAGCTGCTATGTCGGGCCTCGAGATCAGTATCTCGTACATGAGGACACTGAACGTTGATGCAACCCTGGCAACCTCTGCCACCTCCAACTCAGAACTCAACTCATGGTAATCCTGTCCCCTATCATAGAGACCATGGCACTCTGACTCCGAGCTCTGGAGTGACTCCTCGTGCCCACCACATATCACATGTGTACCAAGAGTATCCATCTGTCCTGAATCTGCATCAAGCTCTGGCATAAGCATATCAAGAAATGACTCCACAATAGCTGACATCTCAGCATCCATGCGAGTCATCTCTGTCATCACCTCTGATGACTCATCCTGCTGTGACTCACTAGAGCTGTCCCGCTCTACCTGTGCATCCGTAGACGCAACCTGCACAACAAAGTCACTGCTCTGCACTCCATGCAAAGCATCCTGCAACCCACAAGCAAAAGAGACTCGCCTGCTCTTTCGCTCTCTACCTGGCTGCATGATCACAGAGACAACACCGTCTCTCCCGTGATCCACATGCAATGGGTAACCTGTATCACTCCTGGCACCTCTCGCAATCACTAGCGAACCCAGATGCAACGCAAAACATCGCTCAAGCAGCGATACCCGACATCCACTATCCCGTAACTGTCTGACTGAGATCAAATCCCGTCTCAGATCTGGCACATAACGCACATGACACAGGGTAAATCTCATACCAATGGGCAAGGACAAACATACGTCTCCTGCACCCTCAATGTCATACACAACACCATCAGCCATGTGCACACAACCAAGTCTCCCACTAGAAAACGTGCTAAACCACTCACGATGCGACGTGACATGGAAAGTAGCATCTGAATCTAGTAACCACTGTGAAGACAATGTGCAATCCGATATGCAATCCGTAGGCATAAGATCGTCTGAAGACAAGCTAGATGTAAATGTGACATCGCCGTCACAAGCATACTCAGTAACCACCGTACTGATCTCACTAGCATCTGTCGTGCCCAAATCTGCATCACGCATCTGTCGCCTCCGTTGTCTCAAACGCTTGAAACATCGACGCCTAATGTGCCCTCTATGTCCACAATGCCAACATGTCAAGTCTCTACGCCGTCGAGACTTGTATGTGGGATCAATCTCTCCCATGGACATAGAAGTGGGACTATACTCCCCTGTAGACATGGATGTCGCGTACATAGCATGTAAACTCTGACATAAAGCATGAGTTGTAGTCTCCCTCGAGACCTGCCAGTAAACAGACGCAACCAGATGCAAACAAATCGTAGACATGGCTAACTCATCAAGATCCTGCCAATCATCATCACGCATAGAATTGGGCTTCGCCGATAAACCACGCAAGGGTTTATCCTGCCCCAAATCCGTCAATGCAACAAGCATATGTTCCTTCCAAGCAACAAAATCTACACCATCAAACTGTGTCAGACCATAACGTTGGAAGTCAAATGAAAAATCAGTCATAATGCTCGCAAAAGAGCAACCAACAATGAGTAGCAAATGTCAACCAAATCAGCCCTAAATTGGCTCGAATCGCATCAACAAAAGTCTGCAAATATGGCTGTAAGATATGGCTGCAAATCAGCCCCAAAATTCAGCTCTTAAACAGCTGCATAAACAAGTCACAAATGTGTCCCAAATCAGCCTACAACTGAGCCATACATGGACACCTGCAAAGAGGAAACAATGGCTGAAAATTCAGCATCCAAATAAGCCCTCAAACCTGCCTGTAAACTTGTAAACCTATAGCTGAAACCTGCTGAAAAACCTCAAGCCATTAGTGCTCGAATCCGGCTACCTAGCTCGTAGCCACACAAGCATACATCACAATACTCACTCTTGTGAGTGTGCCAAGATAACTGTACGCCTGTCAAACCGTGAGCTAATCACCAAGCCCACACTGTGCGGTATCGATGCATACACACACACAAATCTCCCACCTGCAGAGAACACCGCACGCAAATGCTGAGTGCAACCCGCAATCTCTACCTAGATCGCATAAATGATACGCATAAAACTCCTGGGAAAATTTCGCCAGAGTTTCGTCAATAAAACGGCCACAAAACCAGTAACCAAACTGACTGCACGCTCAAAACCATGAGCAACCAAAGCGCATCAAACCGCACTCCAAATGCATGCACCAATCTCCACACTTTGCATACATCATTGCAAACACCTGCAAATCTAGTACACAAATATCTGTTCTACCTGTGACTGCCAAAAAACATGCTCGAGGCATACATTGCCGAGCTCAAAAATGCAATCACATTAGTCTCCCTGAGCATCAAACCACATAAGGCATACATCGTATCCTCCCACCTGTGAGGAAACTTGCAGCAAATATCACTCTCACATCTGAGAGCAAACCATGTGTGGAATCCTCGACACACAATAAACAACTGCTGCTGCAGAAAATTCAGCGTTCAGAATTTTAAAATTCTGATATGACGAGCGCGTCCGGAGCATGCCAAAACCCCAAGGTAGACTCCTGGATCATATTTATCCGAGTCCGGGTGTGAAAGCTATGCCAAAAACAGTGTTTTTGGGACCCGAGAGTGCACAAATAAACTTGCTGCTGTACCTGCTGTAATTCAAAGCATAATTTCAGCAAATAGACATCACCATCGCATCCGGAGCGTGCCAAAACCCTGACCTAGACTCCTGGATCATGTAGATCTGACTCTGTATGACGGAGCTACGCAAAAAACTGCGTTTTAGAGCCCGAAAATGGCCAAAACGAGCTGCACACAGTCTTGAACCTGCTCCTGCTCCACTCTGCGTGATGCAATGTCCTCTATACAGTATACTCACTATAAGTATAGGGTAACAGTGGGCGGGCGCCCATGACCTGGGCGACCGGTCAAGGCACATAGGCCTTAACCCCAATGACCTGGGCGACCGGTCAAGGCACATAGGCCTTAACCCCAACATGATTTTGTCTCGAAGAACCTTGATAACCTGCATTTTTTGGTAGGAATTGGGCGTCTATGAGGTTTTGTATTGAAGGCAAGAAGGGTATCTTGTGCCGTGGTTTGTGCCAAATACCTGCCCTTTACCTTCCCTGATTTCAGCCAACCAGCAAGAGTGTTTTGTGAGCTGCCCTCCTATTGGCTGAAAAACACATCATCAATAGCACCTCCTCGTGCTCATGATCCAATCAGGGTTGTCAGGCCTCGTCAAAAGTGCACCACGAGAGAATACATTGAAGAGAGAAGATAGAGTGTGGCAGGGCACAACTCTACAAACTCAAGAGCGCACAACACTCTACACAAGTGCTACAAGATGCCAAAATGGGGAGGCCCCCCCCCCCCAAAAAAAAAAGAAAAGTTGACGGCACCAACCTTTTAATCATGTGGAACATTGGGAAAACCCAAACCTTCTTGTCAAGTAACTCCTGCCACTTCGCATCACACTAGACCTACTCAAATGCGCCATAGAATGATCCCCTCGATTATTAATTTTGTCGTCTCCACCCACGAAAACTCTCCAAAATCCTTCTCTAGTGCCATGATCAAATGACTCCAATGCCACAAGAAAATCCTTCCTAGATAGGTAAAAGGGCTCAAGGTTGCATCGATTTTTCATAAAGAGATCTCCAATCTCCTCTACAAGGGGCACATAGATCGGGCCACATAATAACATAATACGCCATTTTTGCGCTTCCCGTTCTCACTAATCTCCCATTTCCTCGTCCCCACACAGTCGGCCCGTTTCGAACCCCTCTTGTGGAAACAAGATTCCCCTCTAAGCCCCGTCTTTGTTCCTCATCCCTATTGTTTGGGACAAGTCCCATGTTTCTATGTCAAGCTAAGATCGCCACTAGATCAACCCCATCCACACTAAGTGGCATGCGTTGCCGGTTGGGAGGGATGATAGGATCGACTATTGAGGTTGCACACGTGAATCTCTAGGGACTTTGGAGCTATGACAAAAAGCTACACGGAGCTATGAGTTAAGCCCATGCCCTATGCTCTGCGAGCTACATGAGCTAACCATGTGCATTTGCAGCGCTTGCTAGAAATTAGAATAGGTGTGAGTCACGCTGAAAGGCAATTATCACATCTGCGTGAGTTTATAAAACTGGTCAAGTTTACAATTCCATCGATTTGACACCCGAGACTCGCGCCAACTTGCAAGGTGAGTTTGCACGCGTTGTGATTGTGTTTTTGTTGTGAAGATTGTCTCAGATCCAACGCTTTTGCATTGGGAGGGGGCTGATTGGAGTCTGCTGCGATTTTGTTGCGATTTTGTACCTGTGGTTGTCGGTTGGTAGACGATCGAGGAGTGTTGCTGATATCGTACGAGGAGTTGGGTGAGATTTAGGCTGTAGTTTGAAGACAAGAAGGTGATCCGAGAGCGACAATTAGTCCCCAATAACTCTATAGGCTTTTAGCCAGCCGCTTGGAGACTTTGTTTGGTGGAGGAGGCTGGTTTTAAACCTATTTTATGCGATTAGTTTGGATGTACTTGCAATTAGTTTGGATATTCCTTTCGATGCTTGCAGGCTTGAAGCTCGGTTTGCACTTGTCTGCTTTGCGACCTTGAAGTGTCTTGAACTGCCCAGTGTGAACCCAATATTTATTTTGGCTTTTAGGGATTTATTTCACTTATTTGTCAAAGTCTGGGTAGGGCAATTTACTGAGGTTTGTATATAAGAAACCCTTAGCCCCCACTGTATTATCATTTGTTATCTCATTGCCTTGGTCGATTGGTTTATTGCATCTCTCTCTCTCTCTCTCTCTCACCTTGGTCTACACGCTTTTGCATCACCGACTTTGACATGGTATCAGAGCTACAGATGGCATAGACCTTGGCGGAGCGAGGCATCCCGGAGGAGGAGAAGAAGAAGAACTGGCCATCAAACCAGCCTGCGTTTTCCCCTTGCTGGCCTTGGCATTTTTCATCTGCTGCCTAAAACGGAGTCGCTGCCCTACACCGCACCTCTTCTCTGCACGGAAACTGCCCCCTCTTTGGCTTAACGTTTTGAAACGCACAGGCCTGCTGCGTGTTCACGTCCGCTTGCACAGCAGAGTGCCTTGCGTTTTGCCCTGCTGCGTGTTCACGCCTTGTCTTCGCAGCAATCTACCTCCAGCAGCCAGCAGCGTTTTGAAAGGCAACCCCATGCTGCCGTGCTTGCGCGAAGTTAGAATGCTGCTCACCTGCGTTTTGAAACGCAGCAGTAATTCCCCGGGTTGAATAGAAAGGTGAGTGCGGCAAGTGCGGAGGAGGTGCGAGGTGGAGGAGGCGCAAGGCTTTGAAGCGGTCGGGGAGCAGCAAAGGAGGGTGCGGACAACCAACTAAAAGCTATGGAGAGTAGATCAACCTTGGAGTTAGCGGCCTATGCACTGGTACAATTTTCAAGGAGACCACCCAACTGTTTGGCTTGACATTTTGAAGTTAAAGGCAAATGGGTGAGTTTGATTGAGGACAACGGCATGGGCAAGCTTGACACGGATGGCAGTACCAGTACTCAGTTAGCTGCCTCAGTACCCGAGAGGTACGTCCACAATTATGATTGTGATTCGACGCTTTGTTTGGCTCGGGAGTTGGAAGCCAAAGGCAAAAGCAAGAATTCACTTGAAGACAAAGTCAAAGGCAAGTTGGACAGAGGGTACGGTAATAAAGACTTGATAGAGGAGATCGGCATGGCACACATGGCGGTGACCACAGTGGCCTCGATGTGAGATTTCTGGTCAAAGTGAAGGTGTCACCACTAGCTTCAGCCAGAGGGAGGCTTGTGAGTGGCAGAGAGGGGCAGACAGTGCTCCCTATGATTGATTTGGACCCTTGTGTAGGAGTTCAAGTTATTGGTGTTTGACCCGTAGGTTGGTGTTAGGTGCAGCGGAATGAATGTTTGAACTTTGCTCAAGATGAGTGCTTTGAACTGTGCTCAAGGGTTCCTTTTACTTACGGAAGGGAGAGCCTTCTGTTCCTTTAGTGAGAGAGTGCAATGGACAAAAACAAAGTGAATGGACACAGTGAATGGAAGTGCATGAGACTGAGAGATAGAGAAGATAATACGACACCAGAGACGTTGTAAAACCCTCCTCCGAAGGCCCCACTCTCTATGGCAAGAGCGGTCTAATGATTGCACAAATCTCTACAATGCTTGGACTTGCCGACGATGTGGACGACGATGAGGACGACGACGAGACGGGTAAAATCTGAAAATGCTAAGGGCTGAAATCTGCAAATCTTCTATCTGCTGAATTCCGACTCTATGTCGATGATGATGTCGATGGCGACGATGCGACGACGACGCGCTCAAAACGCAGATGCTGAAATCTGCGTTTTCCGGGCTGAAACTGTAAACCTTGCGGAAACTGACCGTGCGGCGAGGAACTGCTGCGGGAAGGTGTGATCTGCGATGTCTAAGGGCTGAAAACTGAAAATGCTGGGGTTTCTTGATGATCTGTCGTAGTAAATCTGCAAAACTCTGGGGCTGATCTGCAAATAAAAAACGCTAGGGCTTAAAATGGCTCTGCTGTCGCCCGATGTCTTGCAAATGCAAAACGCTAGGCTTCTTGTTGATTGAGTCTTCTGTTGCCAGGAACCTGCAAGAGCAAAAACACCGGCTGATGTGGTCCAAAAACGCTAGGTGGTTGTTGTGGAGCAAAAACGCTAGGGCTTGGGGTTCTTCTGAGAAGTTGCCTGTTGAGCGAGTGCTCTTGTTGCCTCTTCTGCCGATTAGTGCTAGCCTAGGTTTGCTTATATACAAACTTACTCAATTTGCCCTACCTACTTTCCAACAAAAGTCACTTAAAAATAATAAGTGAAAAATGTCAAAAATACAGAAAATAGGCTAAATGCACTGGAAAAATCCCCTGAAGGATTCTGATGGGAATGCTTATGATCATGCTGTGTGCAACCAGAGGATATGCATCTACACTAAGTGATTGGTCATGCACGGTCTGCAAACAGACTCACAAAAGTGCCGGATCACTTTCTATTCTAGACTGACTTGATTGACTGAACCCTTGTCGTGCTGTAGTTTGTCCACGGACACATAGGGTTGGATATGTCACGTGACATCCCCTCCTTTTCAAAGTGAGGTACTGGTACCGAACTGTATGGCGTCGAGGGAGATCGCCAATAGCATCCGGAATCCTGGAAGGGACTCTTCGTCGGCCCACTCTGATGTGTGGGTCGTGCGGTACTTGAACTTCATAAAGGTCTGCAACGCTTTCTTCTTTGGGCCGTGCCGAAAGCGACAGTCTTCTGTGGCTCCTTCAATGCTTCAACTTCGTCGAGAGTCATGCTTCTTTCTTCTTCAAGAATCTCCATGGCTGAAAATTCCTGAAACCATTTCCAACACAAAACCATGAACATACCTATTCCATGTAAAGTGAGTGGAAAAAATCTTGTCTTCCTCAAAGACTGTGCATGCAATGTAGATGAACAAATAGACGGAGTGTCAAACCGTTCACCACACACATGCAAACCATGAGATTGAATCTTTCTCTTACTAATCATGCGAACACATAATACTTCCTGTGAGGGTTCTTTGGACCTAGGCTTGAGAGCCAAGATCGGTTCTTCCTCAAGGGGGTGCTTTGGACCTAGGCTCAAGAGCCAAGATCGATCCTTTGTGATTGATCGAATCTGCAACGAGGTTAGCTTCGCTAGAAAAAGCATCAACTAACTCATCATTCTTGTGAACAATCACGTCATCTTCATGCAAATCATCATGCTTGTGAGAAATCACATCTTGATCATGCAAATCATCATGCTCATCATTATCATCCAAATCATCATGCTTATCATTGTCATTCAAATCATCATGCAAATCATGTGTGTCATGCTTGGGAGAAGAAGAGTCTGAGAGAGTCTCCTTTTCTCGAATCTCTTGCATCTGTGCCTGCACTTGAGAAAAGAGTCGCAACAACTCTTGCATGTGTCGCGCTCGCTCATGCTCACGCTCTATGGCTGCCTGTCTTTTTGCTTTTCTTTTTGCGTGTCTACGATGCATTTCTGCTTTTCTTTCTGCGTGTCTGCGATCCATTTCTGATTTTCTTTCTTTGCATTCACGATCAAATTCTGCCATTCTTTCTGCTTGTCTTGCTTCGCGTTCTAACTTCCTTTCCATAAACATCTGGTCCAAAACCTTCATAGGAGTTAGTGCAAACCTTGACGTAGATGGGGAAGGGGGAGGGTTGGGAAAACCTCCTGGTGGGAAAATTCTTCTTCGCCTCTCTCATGCTCATCACCTCTTAGCGAAGTAGCCATTCCGCTTCGAGTAATGACTATCCACTGTGATCTTGGGTTCCTAAGTTCACGAGGAACTTGGGTTCTTGCGGTTCTTGGGTTCTTGAGTTCTTGAGGTTCTTGAGGGTCTTCGTTTGCTTGCAATTTGTGTTAGAGAAAGATCTTCTCTTCCCCTGAGTTATGCTCTTTTTTGCGGGCGCACCCCTTGGTGGCCTTGCGCTCACACCAAGGTTGCTTTTTCCCACCTCACGTCGATTGGCCGGCCGCTAAGTGCACGGTCCGCTCTCAATGAGTGAAAAGAGGCACAAGGGGAGGCTTGACAAGCCCTTCTTTCTTGGGATTCTTGTCACTCTTCAAAAACACGATTAGAAATCGACACGCCCAAGCGAACTTGGGTTCGTGCGACCGCAACAAGCAAAAAAAAATTTCTTGTGATTCTTGTGGTTCTTTCCTTGAGTGATACAAAACACTGCCAAAGCTTTGATACCAATGTAAGGTGCAGCGGAATGAATGTTTGAACTTTGCTCAAGATGAGTGCTCCGAACTGTGCCTCAAGGGTTCCTTTTACTTACGGAAGGGAGAGCCTTCCATTTCTTTAGTGAGAGAGTGCAATGGACAAAAACAAAGTGAATGGACACAGTGAATGGAAGTGAATGAGACTGAGAGATAGAGAAGAGAATACGACACCAGAGACGTTGTAAAACCCTCCTCCGAAGGCCCCACTCTCTATGGCGAGAGCGGTCTACTTATGATTGCACAAATCTCTACAATGCTTGGACTTGCCGACGATGTGGACGACGACAAGACGGGTGAAATTTGAAAACGCTAAGGGTTGAAATCTGCAAATCTTCTATCTGCTGAATTCTGACTCTATGTCAATGACGATGTCGATGTCGATGGCGATGATGCGACGACGACGCGCTCAAAATGTAGATGCTGAAATTTGCGTTTTCCGGGCTGAAACTGTAAGCCTTGCGGAAACTGACCGTGCGGCAAGAAACTGCTGCGGGAAGGTGAGATCCATGAGGTTCGGGACTTGATCTGCGATGTCTAAGGGCTGAAAACTGAAAACACTGGGGTTTATTGATGATCCGTCGCGGTAAATCTGCAAAACGCTTGGGCTGATCTGCAAATAAAAAACGCTAGGGCTGAAAATGGCTCTGCTCGCCCGATGCCTTGCAAATGCAAAACGCTAGGCTTCTTGTTGAGTCTTCTGTCGCCAGGGATCTGTGGAGCAAAAACGCTAGGGCTTGGGGTTCTGCTGAGAAGTTGCCTGTTGAGCGAGTGCTCCTGCTGCCTCTTCTGCCAATTAGTGCTAGCCTAGGTTTGCATATATACAAACTTACTCAATTTGCCCTACCTACTTTCTAACAAAAGTCACTTAAAAATAATAAGTGAAAAATGTCAAAAATAGGAAAAATAGGCTAAATGCACTGGAAAAATCCCCTGAAGGATTCTGATGGGAATGCTTATGATCATGCTGTGTGCAACCATAGGATATGCATCTACACTAAGTGACTGGTCATGCACGGTTTGCGAACAGACTCACAAAAGTGCCAGATCACTGTCTATTCTAGACTGACTGAACCCTGGTCGTGCTGTAGCTTGTCCACGGACACATAGGGTTGGATGTGTCATGTGACAGTCGGAGTTCAAGGCACATGCATCTGGCAGGGAACCAATCAGGCATATCAAAGACACTATGGATAGGCGCGCCAATTCATTATTGTTGGTCGGATCATGGACAGGATGTGTTCCAGAGTTCATTATCTTGGAGTGTTATATTTTGCATGTGATATGTTCACAGTTCACGAATGGGGATTATTGGACGTAGTCTTGTCTGCAGTTCAGATTTTCTACAGAGGCAACCGATGCTCAAGATGGCATTTCTTTCAGGTACAAAGTTGAGGAGAGCAACACCGAGGTGTATCCAGTAGTTTGCAGTTGTTGGGGTGTCCATGGTAGCTTCTTCATTGACTTGGTTTCACTATTGATGTCCACTATGAGCTGCAGAGAGGGTGTTAAAGTTTAGGCATCTCAAGTGAACTGCCTAGTGTGAACCGAGTATTATTTTGGCTTTTAGGGATTTATTTCACTTATTTGTCAAAGTTTGGGTAGGGCAGTTTACTGAGGTTTCTATATAAGAAACCCTTAGCCCCCATTGTATTATCATATGTTATCTCATTGCCTTGGTTGATTGGTTCAGTGCATCTCTCTCTCTCTCTCTCTCTCTCTTTGCTTTCTCACCTTGGTCTACACGCTTCTGCATTGCCGACTTTGACAAAAGAATGTTGTGGAGAGTTCTCATGATGAAGACATAGAAGAAGTATACGTAGACATAGTGGATGATGTTTTGGAGTGTTTGCGAAAGTCTACTCATACATAGGGGTTGCAGGAGGGTACTTGAGAGGAAGGTTCTGGTGTTTTTGATGTTTCCATGGCATTAAAAGCTAGATGCCACCAACTACTAGGATTGGAAGGTGCTTATTGAGGCAGTATTTGAGACCCATGACCTTATCTCGATGATGCATGACAAGATTGAGCGGCCAAAGGCTCCTATAGATGGGTCTCTTACTCCAAGGAGTTGGAGAAGTTTGCAGAACAACTTAATGCAAGGACTCGATCTTCATCTTCCTCATTTGGAGGGACGAGACTCGTGTTCATGTAACTTAGCGGCATGTGTTAGAGTTCAGATTCTTGTCTGGTGGTGGCTTCAGTATCTCCTAGGAGCAAACTAGGGAGTGGGGGCTATTTTGTGGCTATGCCTAGCCGTATTTGAGGTAAACGTACTTTTTCTCGTCGATGCACTCCACAATGTTGTCCACCCGATAGATTGACATGAGGTGGGACCCCCGTTCCTAGGGTTTCTCGAGGTTAGAGTCTCTAGTCTTCTGTAGGACATCACTTGACATCACATGACAGATCACATAAATTCATTCCAAATCTCAGACCATGATTAATCGGCAACGTATTTAGTAATCACATCTAGATCTAATCGGGACCTCATAGATGCCCAATTAACTGATCCTTATTGCAATCATGTCTATAGAGATTTATGAGACCGAAATGCTGCAATCATTTCATCTTTCAGTTCTTGCATTCAAACAAGTCAAGTACAACATTTTCGGGAATTCCAGTTCATAAAGTCATACAACAGACTATTGTCAGCCCAGTAGTATCCCTGAAACCCAAAGGGACATCAGTGACTCTATATCAAAAAATCGGGGTAATGTGTTGACAAAGGAGCGGAGCGACTCCCCTCTTGTGCAAGCCCGCTGCACTAGATTCATCCATGCGGAAATCGGGCTTCTATTGGAGTAGACTATGCTAGATCGAATGCTTCAAGGTAAAGTAATGCGTGTACATGCCCAAAATGGTGGGCTAAAAATATACAGAAAATATATCTGCGAAGCTCTCGAGTAGAGCTACGCACTGGAAACTGTTTGGAGGAGATTGAGAGTGATCTGTGGGTATTTACCTCCAACACTTCATAGGAGTCACACCCTTGCCGGATTGCAAATTTTTTGATTCCAATGCCTCTGTGGAAGAGCCGAAGCAATAAGCTGAGGTAAAGTATCCTTAGGATGCAACTCTGTGCCCTTTTGGTATGTAGGAAGAAAGCCTCCAATGAACTTTCTCTTCTTCTCGGCTTCAGTGATAGGCAAAAAACCGAGAGGCTTGTAGCAAAGCTTCCCAAAACTTCTCTACATATTGAAGAACCTTCTTGCCCTTTGATTGCCCAATTTTGTCCCATCTTTGATTAACGGTTTGCATTGCATTGGAGGTAGGAATTGAGCAAAGAAGCATTCTTTAAAGACTTTCCAATTCTTGATTGGTTTAGGTGATAGTTTTACGGATATCCACAAATGTGCAGCTGTACCTTTCAAAAACATACTTACATGACGAAGCATCGATGTTTTGGTGAAGAATGCCAAAAGAAATATCAAATTGGGCAACAAATGCCAACACTCTGCTTGCATCATATTCACCGTAGAATGCATCTAATTTCATGGATTTATTCCGAGGCTTGAAGTCTTTGGGCTCCATGGATTTGTTTGCATCACTAGTGTTGCAAGTCCCAATGACACGTAGATGGAGCTGTTGGCTGATGCATTACTTCCCCTTTTGGAGGAGGTATAGGCAGCTGAAAATCACAACTTTGCACTCTAAATTGCTCTACATGATCACCCATTTGTGCAGGAATGTGTTCTCCCACTTTATCCCTATCAAATGCATGCCTCAAAGAACGTTTTACATGGGACATGTGACCAGAGTGAATATGCAGCTCAATACTTGATTGATGCTGTAACAAACTTGGGCACCTTGTCACAAAGTGATGACGTGGCGGACATCAGAAACTCTAAAAATTCTTGCAAACCCTAATTTTTGCCAAAAACCCTAATTTCCGAAAATCATGGAGGTGAAAAAAGCATTTTTTTGGGTTTTTTTGTGGGATATTTTTGAGCGACGCAAATCTCAGCTTTTGCTCTCATTAAGAGAGAGAATTTGCTTTTGCTTTCAGAAGCTCTCTGTGAGAGGGGGAAAAGAGCTTTTGCTTTCTAGCTTTTGGGGCTCTGCTTTTGGGCATCCCTTGTAACCTTTAAATAAGTGGTGAGGGTCTCACTTCTCAGAGCATCTGGACGCAGAGTTTGAGAGTGAAACCCTAACCGCTCTCTTGTACTTTGATGATTTATTAATACAAAAAGAAATACCGAAAGGGGCGCCAGTCTTTGGGGCCAATATCTCTAGGCACGGAACTCCGCCGGGCCAGTGTAAATCTATTGTGATCTGTGAATTGTTTAGAAGTGGTTATTTGGTGCTGTCGTGATTGATTCTTGACTTGGAGTGTCCAAGTCTGTTACAGTGGTATCAGAGCACGGCCGATTTCTCTTCTATGGGAAATCCGATACCCAATTTTGTTTCCCTGGCACCTATGGCTTCACGCAAGGATCAGTCGACTCCCTCTGCATCTGGAGATGCAGGCTGGGATCACAACGAAGATTCAGGCAGAGAGTATGGCCCGCCTCGGCCTACTCAGGCGGAGAGACAAGAGATGGAGCGCCGTCAATTGATCGGCGATGCAACGAAGATGATGCTCAATTTTGCGAAGAATCCCAAATTTTCAAAATATATGAGCGAGACTTCTTTTCAGGAAGTGCATGAGTAGTGGCAGAAAACCACTACACCACCCCCGAAATCTGCTTTCAAGAAACCTTCTGATCCCAAACAATATTCAAAGAAGGAACTAGAAGAGGTGGTTAATGCAGGGATTGCTCAGCTTTTTGGCGCACAGAAGAAAGCCAAAAAGCATGGCAAAAAGCAAAAGAAAAGCACTGACTTTCCAATATTAAACTTAGCTCTAGTAGAGGTGGGCAATGGCATTGGGTGGACGGTTAAAAAAAAAGGCCGTGCCTTGTGGAGACGTGGGGAACAGTAATTCCGCTCGATGCGGGAACGTCCTCGCTACAAAGAAAGAAGCCAAGCCGGGCCGCAGACCTTGAAAATCCAAACTACTGTATAAATCTTTACCACGAAAGGACAACCTGCTTGGGGGGGTTTGCCCTCCCATCAGAGACTCAATGCGGGATATCTATCACTCCGCGGATGGCTCGTAGGTATGACAGATAAAGATAGCTGTTTTGGCATCATGCTCTAAGACGCAAGTACGGCTGAAGTATCCTTATTGCGTAAAGCAAGTACGATCCATGGTTTACTACGTTATGTCAGGAAGATGCTTGATGTAGGGTTTGTCGATGCACATAAGATCATGGAAGTGTATTAAATCGAAGGATGCTAGCTAAGCCATCTGCTATAAGAATAATTGGGAAAAGTTTGAACTGAGAGATTGGATTCTCCAGAGCAAGGGAAAAGCTTTGTGACAGGGTGATGGATAAAGGTACAGTCTAATCCATACGGAAACATATGGCGTATAGTATTGAGTGAACATAACGCTGCTGAGGCTATTTAACACATGTGCTATCCCCCTTTGAGTAGTATAACCAGTTATTCTGGAGGAGCTGTTGATTTAGCCATTTTCAGTCCCTACCTATTAGGTGTTTTCTCTATTTTAGGCTTCATTAATTTTCTAACCATTACCTTAACACGCGTGGGCTTGGAATGACCATGTATAGATTACTTTTATTTGTTTGGTTTGTTTTAGTGACATCATTCCTACTTTTACCATTCCTTCTCGTGCGGGCAGGTGCAACTACCATGTCATCAACCGATTGAAACTCTAATATCACTTTTTTTGACCGTCCTGGAGGAGGGGACCATATCTCATACTAGCATCCTCCTTGGCTCCCTGGTTATCTAGAGGTTCATATCCCCATTCTATCAGGATTTGGTATCATTAGCTACATTGTTTCTACTTTCTTCAGAAAACCTGTTTTTGGTTATTTAGGCATGGTGTATGCCATGATTAGTATTGGAGTTCTCGGATTTACTGCTTGGGCTTATTATACGTTTAGTGTAGGCTTAGACGTGGATACACGTGCCTACTTTACGGCGGCCATCATGACTATCGCCGTGCTTACTGGAATCAAGGTTCCTAGTCGGATTGTTATCATGTGGGGAGGCTCGATATAATACAAAACACTCATGTCATTTGCAGTAGGGTTTATTTCTCTGTTTACTATAGGAGGACTTACTGGTATAGTTTTGGCTAATTCCGGGATAGACGTTGCTTTATACGATACTTACTACGTGGTTGCATATTTTTATTATGCATCTTTTATGGGAGTTGTTTTTGCCTTATTTGTAGGGTTCTATTATTGGATAGGTAAAATGCCTGGTCTTTAATACCTAGAGACTTTGGGTTAAATTTATCTTTGGATTACTTTCTTTGGAGCGAATCCGACTTTCTCTCTCATGCATTTCCTAGGTCCTTCGGGTATGCCATGTCGCATCCCTGATTATCCAGATTCTTACGTTGGATGGAATGCTTTAAGTAGTTTCGGCTTTTATGTTTTCGTATTGGGGATCCCTTGTTTTTTTATAGTAGTTTTTAAAACTTTGAGCGATGGGAACAGGTGTGCTCCAAGTCCTCGGGCTGGTGAATAGAATTCAACCATATTTGAATGGATGGTCTACAGTCCTCCAGCTTTTCATACTTTCGAAGAACTTTCAGCTATCAAGGAAACCGCAGCTGGAACTATTGAATAGAACATGCCTTGATTCCTTAAGCAAGAGTTTTTGCTTGCCTTTCTAGTTCCGGTTACGCAAATTACTTTGGCGTTTGGCCGCGTGTCATCATTGGGTCTTCCCTAATGAAGGTTATTTGGGTCGTCAGTCGACATTTGACAAAGCAAAGAAACATAAGAAGCGTGTTCGATTTGAAGGAGTACACAGTTCTTCTTCTTCTTCTTCTGACAGTTCTTCTAGCTCCTTGGATTTGAGCGAAGAAGACAGAAAAGGTAAAAAGCAAAGCAAGAAGCAACGCTTCGGAAAGGGCAAGAGAAAGGCAAAGAAGTCTAAATCTCGCCCAGAGACTAATAGTTCTACTGAGGACTCTTCTACAGACAACTCAGATTGTGATGACGGAAACTTTTAAGCGAACAAGAAGAATTTTTTATAAAGCAAACCAGTATGACTTTCTGTAAGATAAAAGCAAGAAAGTCCGAGAGTTTAAGGAAGGTGGACAGTCAATTAAATTTGACACTTTCTCAAGATACTCAGATGCTTCGAATGCTTTGTCTTTTATACAGCAGTTGGACATCGCTTTCGCGGGAGGACGCTACTCAGAGTACTCTAAGATTCGCAGAGCTGCCTCTTGCTTTAAGGGGAATGCTCGCACTTGGTGGTCCACTCTTCTCTTAAACAAGACTGCGCCGGTTAAATGGCTGAAATTTAAGAAGCTTTTTATTTCTTCTTGGTTGACGCAAGAATATGAACGAGATGTACGAGCTGCATGGAACCATCTTCGGATGACCAAGAAAGACACAATCAATGCTTATTGTGAAAGATTTTGGATCTCTTTTCTACCCGCCTCTTCATTCAAGAAGATCTGCTTCAGAGAACAGATTGAGCGGTTCACCTTGGGTCTACCTACAAAGATCCGAGATCACTGCTTGGAACAGAAGTCAGCTTCTATTCAGGAGTTGATGAGTCATGCGAAGCGGGGCTTTGCCATTCACTCTGGCAGTCTGACCTACCCCACAGATGAGGCCATGACACAACGAGCCGAACAGACTTTTGGGAATGAAAGTAGAAAGAAAAAGGGCAAACCAGAGAAAAAGGATGCACGACCCAAGCTTACTTCTGAGGAGAGAGCTCGCTTCATCAGGAAGTGTTGGATGCGGGGAACATGGACATATCTTCGCGAAGTGCCCTAAACAGGCACCGAAAGAACAGAATGATAAGAACGACGATAGGCCTGAGAGTTCGAGAGCAATTGAGGAACATGGCAGAAAAGGCAGATAAAAAGCAGAACTGGTACCACATGGCGTGGGACCTGAACCGAATTAAATGAATGAAAGTACAAACTTTGCCGCTTTTGGGGCAAAGTGAAGGATCAGGAAGCTCTTTTGAAGGAGCCAAGGCCAACTTCTTTTCACTTGGAATTGGCGGCTCGATTTGGAATTACGCCCGACAGACTGACGCCACAGGCGGAGGTAGTTAGACTGGCACCCGGATGGGATGTTGCTATTACACCGAGCATTGGCAAACTTCGTTTGCAATGACAGGGTTGTTCAGGGCATGCGAGTGACGTTCTACTCGGAATCCCTTCGTACCACCAGAACTACGCCGTGGTTGACTACCGGGCCGAGAAAGCGACTTTGACAAATGAAGGGCTCAGAGATTGTACTTAATGAACTTCAGTTTCTTTACTCATTTTTTTGGGGAGAGAATTGAACGATGGACAAAGGTTGAATATGTTTTGACGTGAACAAAAGAACGCCAAGATTTTTCTCCACACTCATGCCGATTGCTTTTTAGAGGGCCTGAAGATCAGACCATTGACTTGATACCTAGAAGCACGTCACCGAACCGGCCACCTTACCGTGTGAGTCGAGTACAGATTGAAAAGATTATGAACCAAGTGAAATACCTCTTGGAAAAGGGTCTTGTCCAGCCTAGTACTTCACCGTATTGCTCTCCATTGTTGTTGGATTTGAAGAAAGACGGATCTTGGAGAATGTGCATTGATTATAGAGCTCTCAACAAAATCACCATCAAGAACAGATTTCCGATTCCTAGGATCGATGATATACTCAACAGGTTACAGGGATCCTCGTGCTTTAGCAGGATTGACTTGAAGAGTGGATATCATCAGATCCGAATCACGTCGGAAGACTTCCACAAGACAGCTTTTTGGATGACTTTTGGGTTATTTGACTTTTTTTTGGTGATGCCTTTTGGCTTAACCAATGCTCCTGCGACATTTAACCGGATGATGGACGGGATTTTTCGAGAGTACAGGCTATTTGTTGGGACTTTCTTTGATGATATCATTGTTTTCTCCAAGAATGAGGCAGAACACAGAGATCATTTGCTTCAGAGATACACTTTTTGGGACACTTTGTCTCAATAGCAGGAGTGCAACTGGATTCGGCCAAGATAGAGACTATACGTGATTGGTCCGATTGGAAGAATGTCCATGAAGTTGGAAGCTTCTTGGGATTGTGTTCGTACTATAGGCGGTTCATACGAAAGTTTGCAGAGGTTGCTTCCCCTTTGCATATCTTGATACAGAAAGGAGTCCCTTTCTCGTGGGGATCCACAGAGGTGATTGCCTTTCAGATATTGAACAAGAGATTGACTACAAGACCAAAGTTGACTTTACCGGACTTGCAAAAGTCATTTGAAGTATTTTGTGATGCTTGTGGTCGTAGTCTGGGTGCGGTCTTGATGCAAAAGGCCATGTCATTGCTTACGAGAGCCGATTGTTCTCTAGGCCGGAGATGACAACACAGATTTATGAGAGAGCTTTTGGCAGTGATCCATGCTCTTACTTAGTGGCGACATTGTCTACTCGGAGCGGATTTTACGGTCTTTACAGACCATCAGAGTTTGCGCTACTTCTTGTCACAGAAGCAGCTTTCGGAAAAGTAGATGCGGTGGGCGAACATCTTGTCACAGTTTCACTTCCAGATTGTCCATGTGCAGGGACAGAAGAATGTGGTGGCAGATGCTTTGTCTCAGAAGCCGTTGGTTTTGGCTATTTCTGTGATACATGATAGGAGCTTCGAGGATATGGTCGATCAGTATGCCACAGATACAAATTTTGCAGATATTTTCACACGGATACGGGATGGGGAGACAATAACTGGATACTCCCTTCGGGAAGGCTACTTGATGAAAAAGACTCTGTTGTGCGTTACACAACCGTTGAGGGACAAGGTTATGACTGAATGCCACTTTCAACCTTTTACGAGTCACCGCGGCATTGCTACCACCATGAAGGGGGTAGAGAGATACTCCTTTTCGCCGAGACTCAAAAAGGATGTAGAAGAGTTGTGCACAGTATGCCAGAAGGTCAAGTTTGACAGGCATAAGACACAGGGATTGTTAAAGCCTTTACCCATACCCACCCGCCACTGGGAAAGTATTGAAATGGATTTCATTTTTGATCTCCCGAGAACACTGAATGATCACGATGATTTTCCGATTACATGGCACGTCTGAGACGAATGTCTCCGACAGAGACCCCAGATTTATGAGTTTGTTTTGGAAGGCAATTTGGGAGAACATTGGCACGCGGTTGCAGTTCTCGTCATCGTTCCACTTGCAAACTGACGGGCAATCTGAGATTGCCAATTCAGCGATTTTAGATTTATTGAAGTCTTGTATCTCGGATCAGAAGACTCAATGGGAAAAGAACTTACCTTTGGTGGAATTTGCCTACAATAACACGATACACTCTTCGACGGGGAAGACGCCATGTGAGATTGTTGAAAGTGCTGCAAAGGTTCCATCCTTCCTGAGCACGAAAGACTAGATGTTTGAAGCAGATGAATATTCGCGAGATTTGGATACGGCTTTTGCCAAGGTTCGCGAGACTTTGCAGGAGTCTCAAGAACGACAGAAAAAGGCAGCGGATCGCCATCGTCGCGACTTGAAATTGAAGGAGGATGATTGGGTGCTCTTACGTTTTGAGAAGGCGCGCCTACGAAAGAAAAAGGGAAAGGAGAGGCTTTTTCCAAAGCTTAGTATGCGATACTACAGACCTTTCCAGATCACTGACAAGATAAATGATGTCTCCTTCTGATTGAAACTGCTAGATACTTGGAGGATTCACAATGCATCGCATGTGAGTCTCTTGAAACTTGTTAAGGGTGATGTGCCTAATGATGGGGAGCCCGATGAGCAACCCGAAGTGGAAGAAAACAAGGAGATCCTTGTTCCTGAACAGATTTTGGCACATAACGATACGAAGAAAGGTAAAGTCCGAAGGCGGTTCTTGTTTAACTTCAAGAACTTTCCTGCATTTGATGCGAAGTGGATGGAGGAGGAGGACCTAGCAGATACTCCTCGGATTGTGAAACTTTACCTCGATGTTTTGGTTTAGCATAGTCTACTCCAAACGGAACCCAGAATTCAGCTTGGCCGGAGATCTGGTGCAGTGGGATGACTCCCCTCCGCTCCTTTGTCACCAGATGCCTCGATTTTGATACTAAAGTCACTGATGTCTCTTTGAGCTTCAGGGGTACTGATAGCTACGATATTCTGCTGGATGACTTTATGAAATGGAATTCTTGATAATGATACTGATTTGTTTCTTCACTTCTTTTGAGTGCAAGAACTAATAGCCGAAATGACTGCAGCATTTTGGTCTGATTGATCTCGAATAGACATGGTTGCAATAGGGGTTAGTCAATCGGACATCGATGAGGTCCCGATTGGACCTAGATGTGATTGCTAGCTACATCGCCGATAAATCATGGTCTAAGATCCGAATGAATGTTGAATGTCATGTGATGTCCTGTGATGTTTGGTGATGTCCTGTGATGTCGTGTGATGAGACTGTCGATTTTGTACATGTGCTAGATGTGTGTTCCTAGTACGTAGGTACTAACAGTCAGTGTCTGCTAAGACGGTTTATGGCTTTTGTCGGTTTTGCAGGCGTAATCGCGGCCGATCACAATGCTTTCAAGAGGGGGGTACGTCACAAAGTGATGACGTGGCGGACAACAGAAACCCTAAAAATTCTTGCAAACCCTAATTTTTGCCAAAAACCCTAATTTCCGGAAATCGCGGAGTTTTTTTTTTTTTTGGGATATTTTTGAGCGATGCAAATCTCAGCTCTTGCTCTCATTAAGAGAGAGAGAGAATTTGCTTTTGCTTTCAGAAGCTCTCTGTGAGAGAGGGAAAAGAGCTTTTGCTTTCAAGCTTTTGGGGCTCTGCTTTTGGACATCCCTTGTAACCTTTAAATAAGTGGTCAGGGTCTCACTTCTCAGAGCATCTGGACGCAGAGTCTGAGAGTGAAACCCTAACCGCTCTCTTGTACTTTGATGATTGATTAATACAAAAAGAAATACCGAAAGGGGCGCCAGTCTTTGGGGCCAATATCTCTAGGCACGGAACTCCGCCGGGCCAGTGTAAATCTTTTGTGATCTGTGAATTGTTTTGAAGTGGTTATTTGGTGCTATCGTGATTGATTCTTGACTTGGAGTGTCCAAGTCTGTTACACACCCCAAATCTATATTGTGCCGTGACACAAGAGAGGATCACTTCAAATACTTCACAACTTTATAAATTCACAGTTCAATTTGGTCGACACGGTCCGGCGTAGTTCCGTGCCAAGAGAGATTGGCCTCAAAGAGTGGCGCCCCTTTCGGTATTTCTTTTATATTAATCTTTGAGCAAAGTACAACTCCCGCAGGGACCTCTGCTCTCAGACTCTACGTCTAGATGCTCTCAAGAGTGAGGCCCTTAGGGCTCTTTTATTCTTACAAGGGATACCAAAAGCAGAGCCCCAAAAGCAATTAAAACTCAGAAGCCTTAAAGCAGTTTGTTCCAAAAGCAACTGATCCCCAAATTTTATGCCCAGTAAAAGCATTAGCGTGATTTGGGGAAATCCGTACGACAGCCAGCGCAAAATCCGGCCCTATCCGTACAGAACTGCCACGTCAGCATGTTAGCGGAATTTTCGGGGGTCCGTATTGTTGTTCGTAGTGCCACGTCAGCACCTAGCATGTGTGTTTGTTTGTCCGGGGCTTGCCACGTCACCAGTTTGTGATAGATGCGCCTTAGGATTTTCAATTGAAAGTTGTGCATTTTCCACATCATGCATCGCTTGTCTTTCTCGCATAATGTGAATTGACGGAGGGTTTCTCTCTATGCGCATCCATCCTTTGCCTCTTTGAAAAGGGCTCATGTTCAAAAGTGTACGTTTAATTATATTTTTCTTCTCTACACCTTCATGATGAGCCAAATACGCACGCGCTAGATCCAAGGGTTGCATTAGGATTTTCAATTGAAAGTTGTGCATTTTCCACATCATGCATCGCTTGTGACTTTCTCGCATAATGTGAATTGATGGAGGGTTCCTCTCTATGCACATCCATCCTTTGCCTCTTTGAAAAGGGCTCAATGCTCTCCAACAAAATTGTGCGCTCAATTATATTTTCCTCATCTACACCTTTCATGACCCTTCATGACGAGCCAAATACGCACATGCTAGATCGAAGGGTTGCATGCATATCTCCCTGGCCATATTTTCAATACTGCAATCCATGTAGGACTCCGCCTGCTTGGCTGCCATACACTTCTGCACCTGTAAATTTAAACCTTTATCTTTCCGAGAATTAAAAATCAATTCTTTTTGAGGCCCTAGAAACCCATTTACATCTATGTGGATGTACTTGCGTGCTCTACAAATGATTTAATAGTGCACCTCATCGGGAATTTACTTGCTAAAAATCAATTGGATCCAAAATGCTTCATAAATTCACATGTGCACATCTAAACAAATCATTTTCAATAGCTGTAGTCAAAATAGTTACAGTTTAGCTCCCTCAAGGCCTCATATTTAAAGGCATTGAAGCTGCTTTTCATGGTGCCTAAAATGTCCAGCTTTTGAAATGGGCGCCCAGGATAGCCCTCGGTATCAAGTTTCAACGCTTTCATATCTGCACCGTTTGAAAATTAGCTCCCAGAATAGCCCTGAGAGTTGACGCTTTCAACGGACTGCCACGTCAGCAACGTACGATCTGTGTTCTGCACTGCGTTTTGTGCTACTCCGGCTCCATCCTCTCGGTCAAGTTTGGCTGCTCCTCTTCCTTCTCTGGTCCTGTTAGGTCATGCCATGGCATTGCTTTTAGCTCCTCAAATTTAAAGGCATTGAGGCTGCTTTTCATGGTGCCTAAAATGTCCAGCTTTTGAAATGGGCGCCCAGGATAGCCCTTGGTATCAAGTTTCAATGCTTTCATATCTGCACCGAAAAGCTCCAGCGCCCAGCCCACCAATTCCGTGCTTTATATGGTGCTAAAAACTCCTGCTTTTGAAAATTAGCTCCCCTGAGAGTTGATGCTTTCAACGGACTTCCACGTCAGCAACATACGGTCTGCGTTCTGCACTGCGTTTTTTGCTGCTCCGGCTCCATCCTCTCGGTCAAGTTTGGCTGCTCCTCTTCCTTCTCTGGGCCTGTCAGGTCATGCCATGGCATTGCTTTGTGACAGAAGCTATTTCTGCATGTTGCTCTACTGAAGATAGTCCGAGGAAAGAGTGCCGGGCTGGGTTGAAGGGTTGCTTAGTATGAAAGCTTCAATCAAGAAAGTGTGATCCTAAATTACTATAAGCTGCATGTGGTGTGGTATCTCCAAAAAAGTATGTTAGTAAATGCAACCAACTAGTCTGTAGACATAGACTGAGAGGTCACTTGGTTACTGCGTGACTTTACAGTTTTTCTGAATGATTGTTCATTAGCCAGGCTCAAATTGAAGCTATTTTGACATGAAAGACCAAACTTCAGCCTGCTGTCTCATTTGTGACCATTGGTCCTTGCTGCATTTGAGTACCTTAAAGGTCGAATTAACCGATGAATTTTGCATGTTTTGGTGATTCTAGTCAAATCTATTACCCTGCATTTGGTTGCTCTTAAAGGTTGAATTAACTGATGAATTTTGCATGTTTTGATGATTCTTATATTTTTTATTTCATTAATGCAGCTGACCAGTCTTTGGACAGGAGGTCGCATGAACACATGAAATTATCTGGTTATGACATGCATTTAATTTCAGATGTGCAGCAATTTGGAGTGATTGATTATCAGGAGGGCAGCCATTCAATACAAAGGACAATCTGCAAAAGCTTTGTGACCATCGCTCTTCCAGGGAAGAGAGTGGCGTTTTCCAGCATTGTATGCAGTTAGTTAAGACGTACTAGAACAGCTTAAAGCAGATGAGTCCAAATGATATCAGCTGAAAGCTTCCTTTCTTGAAAGCTCTCTGGCGAAGTTGATTTAAGTTAAAGATCTGCATGGCGTCTTAAAAGCATATTTTTTTTCAGATGTGTAAGTGCCCAATCATATGTTTACAAAGGAGGGAGTATGATCCGATTTGATACTAAGGCTTAAAAATTTGGGCGCCCAAATTTTTTTAAAGATAATGGGAAATGTTATATTTCTCCCCTATTTTCTGTATGGCGTATGAAATTCGATTTATGGTATTTTCTATGGGTCTGAATCATACTTTTTACGGCAAATGCTGTATGCTTGGTGTATGAAACAACTATGCTTGAAAAGATCGATTAGTTGGGTAATCAAAATGGCTGCTTTGTGGTTGGCTCCTAGGAGCAGGCTGTCCTTACACCTCTCTGTTGGCTGTTACAGTTTTTCCAAGTTGTAACCAGTGAGAAATGGACCTTGAACCCATGCGGGATGCTTATGACCGGGTTTACAAAAGGCAGAAGCTTTGTGAAAATCAGTCAGAAGAAATGATTAACAGATTAGCCCATGAGATAGATGTTGCAACAAGGAAAATTCACAATGGTGCAGAGGCTGAAGGATCTGAAGTTAGACAAATCTACTCCGAGTTGCAAGTGATATTGAATGAGATAGGACCCATGAATCCGGTAGGATCAGCACAGAAGGAGGTGAACTTGGCGCTGTTGAAGTATGGTAAGGTGTTGGACAAGATCTTCCGTGCAGATCTGGCAAATGCACACATGGGAATTGATTTCAACATACACATCATCAACAGGGTCATTGCAATGCACTTTTTCAGGCTCGGACAATCTGATCTGGGCGAATGCTTCTTGCAAGAATCGCAAGTGTCCGATGCACCTTTCAAGTCTGCTTTTCATGATATGCACCATATTTTGGAACAGTTGAAGGGGCATAATTTGAAGCCAGCTCTTGTTTGGGCAGAGGCACACCATGAGGAGCTTCTGAAAAAGGGTTCTTCTTTGGAGTTCAATCTGCATGAGCTCCAATTTGTGCAGCTTCTTCAACAAGGCTCACACCTACATGCGCTTCAGTATGCCAAGGCTAATTTCAGCCGATTTGTGACCTCTCATATGGGGAAGATTCAGAGGTTAATGGGTAGCCTAGTTTATGTTGGTCGTTTGGACCGCTCACCATATCAGGATTTGGTCCAGCCCTTGAATTGGGATCTCATCGGCATTCAATTTACAAAAGATTGCTGCAATCTTATCGGTTACTCCTATCAAAGTGCTCTGCAAGTGATTATATCGGCTGGTACTCAAGCGCTTCCCACATTCTTGAAGATGGTCTCTCTTTTTGGTAACAGAAAGCATGAGTGGCTGACCTCAAAACAGCTACCCATAGAAATTGAACTGGACAAAGAGCATCAGTTTCATTCAATTTTTGCATGTCCTGTCTCGAAGGAACAGAGCACAGCTGAAAACCCGCCCATGCTTATGCCATGTGGACATGTACTCTGCAAGCAATCACTTCAAAAGCTCTCAAAAAGCAGAAATTTCAAGTGCCCCTATTGCCCTTTTGAGGTGACCATGGCGAATTGCAAGCCCATCTATTTCTAGATTGTGGACCAGTTGCAGAGATTCTTGCAATAATTGAGAGAGTCTCATTTGATACCTGCTAGATACAGAACGTGTCTTCCTAAAGGTGTACAGCTAGCATGT
This sequence comes from Adiantum capillus-veneris, assembly GCF_014529385.1. NCBI lineage: Eukaryota > Viridiplantae > Streptophyta > Polypodiopsida > Polypodiales > Pteridaceae > Adiantum > Adiantum capillus-veneris. The sequence continues at coordinate 122,495,929 of NC_140936.1, read as the reverse complement.
TCGTGCTCCCGGGTGCCTCCGAACATTCTTTGGTTCTCGATTTTCTACTTGTCGAGCATGTCAAATGTACAAGTAGTTAGGGTTCATTAGCTCATACGTTTCCAAGGGTCTGGTTTTCACTGGACACCAAGCACTAAAGCACAGGTAACACGAAAGTTCACATTTAAAAAAATCCTAATGTCGATGGTGTTGTCTAACCATCATACTAAAGGTTAGGAATTTCAGGTTGTATGATGCAACATTTGTAGGCATAGCTCTAATCTTTCATGGTGGTAGACCTATTGGGACTACACTGTTTCTTGTATCGGAACTTTATGGTGTCTGGGCTTGATCATTGACTAACCTTCACGATGACGGATATTGTGCTTTAAACATTCCAAAATCTCTCTCTCTCTCTCTCTCTCTCTCTCTCTCTCTCTCTCTGTTTGGCGTGAAGCCCCCAACCCCCAAAACAAACATGCATGTATGGAATGAATCTGCATGACTCACAGTCGTGGGAGTTCTGAGTGTTATCTTATTAATTTTCTATGACACGAGTCTTTCCCCTGGTTTCAGTTTGCTATGGAACAGTTTAGTTCATGTTTATATTAGATGCATGCCATTCAATCTATGTCAAATGCTCCTAAGCACGCCGTTGCAATAGAATTCTAGTGTTTGAAGGGTTTATGGTAAACTATCTAAAAGGAGTCCTCTCCTTGCGTCTCAAGTAAAATTTGTGCCAGAGAGCTTTCCCATATGGCCTCTATGGTTGAAGGTCCTTGACAGTGCGGAGGACTCTCTAAGCTTGCTTGTGCAAAATCGGCTGGTTGGATCAGTATGGCCCATCACTTTGGGACAGGCATGAGAGGCCATGCTGAGATGTTGTACGTTTACTGGCTGCAGCGAAAAGTGAAAATTGGCTGTGAGACGCTGTCAGAGGAGCAGCCTACGGATTTCCCTCATGGTTTTGTTGATTGGATTGAAATCATGTTTTTTTGGCATTAACTTGCAATCATTGTCCGCCTCCTAACATTGTCCTAGTGTATGTCTCAACACGAGAGGCTTTTATGGGGTCAATCCCAAAACTTGGACTTCTGTAGGCTACATGTCCTTCTGGTTATTTAGATGTGTCATGTGTTTCTCACATTTATAGAGATGGATGATGTAGTTCATGGTATTGGCAACACTTGTTTGTTCGGTCTGACTCTTTAGTTTTTCCTCTGGTCTTGGATTTACTGTGTATGCCATATTTATAACGCATCTTTGATTCTAGTGATAGGCTTGCAAATATGTCATCCAGGCTTGTTTCTCTTGTACCAAAGGGTGGTGATACTTCCTATCTTGGTTAGTGAAAGGGAAATGGCATGACCATGCACACTCTTTTGCCTACAGGATAGGTTGGAAATCACTCAGAAGAGCTCCATCTAACCAATCTGTAGGCCCTACCACCTATTTGATGTCCTTTTTCATAGAACATGACTGAACATCCCATAGACTCTTACATACGTAAGTTTTCAATGGCATGCGTCTTTGTCTCTAGTTCACTATGGCGATCAGACGAAGGAGATCAAAACTGTGTGCCCTCCTTGAATCTGGGCCCTTGATCCCCTTTGGACCCAAGATCACCCCCCCCCCCCCCTCTTTTCTCCAAGAGGCCCAATTAAGTGATGCTATGCGAGCTTGATCTCCACCGTCAAATTGTTGGGTAAACTAGGGATCGATAACCTAGGGTGAACCAAAGAGTAAACCAGGTCATAACTAAGGTAGTATGTTCCCATGACATGTACCTTTCGGGGTCCCGGGGGGGGGGGGGGGGGGGGAGATATGGAAGCTAGTGCCGGGTTTTATATGTCAGAGTAGTAGTATGTAGTATGTGTTAACGATTTCAAAAAATTCAGTGTCAATAAGAATCTACAAAAGATGCCAAAAAAAGGTGGATACTGTCGACCATGTAGTGCTGAGTCACCGACCACTACATGGTTGTAGTAAAAGCCGGGGCCAGCCGCAAAAAAAGAATAGCGCCCAAAAAAAAGGAGGAGACCGTAGCACAGACATTGCCGACCACTGCATGGTCGTCGCAAAATCTGGGGGTTGCATATTATATTGCGCTCAAATGTTGTGCAGGGACATTCGTCCTGGATCAGCTTCGTCCTGGATCAGTTGTGATGGAGGTGAAGCAGAGAAGAGATGAAGTAGAGAAGAAACGATGTGAAGGTGCTCTCTCTCTCTCTCTCTCACACACACACACACACACACACACACACACATACACACACACACACACACACACACATTCTCATTTAGTAGATATTATATTAATTATTGCTTGTCTCCATTAGGTCTCCCAAATCTTTGAAAAATAAAAAGTCTTTCAAAACATATTAAGTGCGTAAGTGAAGGGTGAGTTCAGGAAATGAAAAGACAGATGGTGGAAAGTCAAGAGACCTTTTGTGTTCATATAAAGAGGTGTCCGACTTCACATCGTATATTCGTGTTTCTCTTCTCTTTCATTTTTCTTTAGAATTTTTTTCTCTTTAATTTACCCAATCTTGGAAAAATAAGAAGTCTTTCAAAACATATTGGTCTCCCCAATCTTGGAAAAATAAAAAGTCTGTCAAAACATATTAAGTGCGTAAGTAAAGGGTGATTTCAGGAAATGAAAAGAAAGATGAAGGTGGAAAGTCAAAAGACCTTTTGTATCCATATAAAGAGGTGACCGACTTTACATCGTATATTTGTGTTTCTCTTCTCCTTATTTTTTCGTTAGCATTTTCTTCTCTTTAACCTCCCCAATCTCAGAAGAATAAAAAGTCTTTCAAAACATAGTAAGTGCGTAAGTGAAGAGTGAGTTCATGAAATGAAAAGACAGATGAAGGTGGAAAGTCAAAAGACTTTTTATGTCCATATAAATAGGTGGTCAACTTCACATCATATATTTGTGTTTCTCTTCTCTTTTATTTTTTCTTTAGCATTTTCTTCAAGTGTCCTCTCTCTCTCTCTCTCTCTCTCTCTCTCTCTCTCTCTAAGTCTTGTGACGTTCAACTGATACTGTTGCAAATCTATGTGCTTCGTCATTGTCCATTGATGCGTGCTATAGACTAGCACATCGTTTTTGTTGTTATGAGGGAATCTTTGAATTACAAATACCTTTTAATCTTTGAATTAGAAATACCTTTTAATTGTTTTGAAGCCATTAGGAATACCATTTAATTGCTTGGCTCCATTTGAATTTGATTTGTGTACATATATGAAAGTGTTTTCCACTCACTCTTTCCTGCTCCTTTCCCACTGTATGCACCTTGGGTGTTTATTAGATTTCATATGTGCTTTGTATTATCCTTGGATTCATGCTGCTTCTCCACTTCATGCACCTTGGGTGTTTGTTCAAGAAGTTCTCTGGATATTGAACAATTGTAGACCCTCTCCTATTCTCATGGTCTCTTCTCTTATAGTCAGATGCAACATTCAATCCACACCCTCCACACGAGTTTGAGCTCGGAGCTTATAATGATATCGATATAATAGCCCATGATGGGCGTTTGGCACTATGTCAGTCTTCTTTGGGAGTCCCATCAGAGTTCCTACAACGCACATCACTGATTGTCTGAACACATTTGATGTTCCACACTTTGGTTAGGATCTGAGTTTGGGTACTAGTCAAGTTGAAGCATTAAAAAGGTCAACATATACTCCTCTTTACAACAAGTTGACATTCTCTTAGTTGCACGTATTTACGCATTATGCCTTTGATGCATAATGCATGCAATCCAGAACTACCTACTCATCTACTAATCTTGATAAAAAAAATTAATATCACAAGTGTTTTTTTTCCAACCAAACACATCACTTTTGACTTGCCAAATTTCATCCCATCGATTGCGTTTTGCGAACCCTTGAGACGTAGATAGCGCTTTTATCATGCTCCTTTCTCCTCAATTAGTGTACAATATTCACAACCCTCGAGCCCACATCATCTTCAATAGTTCAAGACAATACTGGCAACCTTCTATGAGCCGAGGACGAGTGGTGGATACACATACAGTTTGCCTCGGGAGTATCATCATTTGGATAATGTTCCATGAACAGGTTATGAGTTGGAAATGTATACACTATATGATGTGTATAAAGATATTGACAGTCGATGGATGGGTCACTGTTTTGTCAAGATCTCGTCTATACCATGTAAATCATAACTAAATATTTTGTAGTAATATGAAGTCTAGTCACATTAATCATATACAATCACCTTGCTAGGCTTTTGGAATTTTATGTATAATAGCTTGTTTATGAAGCTACGCTATTGGGTATGTTGCACATTCTGACTTTGTGGTGATTTTATAAAAAATGGAAGATTGTATGTGATAGAGGTTCTTGTTTTTGTATCAAAATCAGAAATTGCTCTACATTCTGCATATTATATTGTCAGCCGGCAAGGTATACAAGTATAAATGGGCTTCTGTTAATCTGACATGGGTCATAGAGTCTTGAAAATGCATTACAATAGCATATAGTGTCCGTTATACACTCGGGGGGTGCACTATGTAATCATGTTAATGTATAACGTGAGTTTGAAAGGAGGGGTTTTAAAATGTAAAAAATTTAGGCAATTTAACAGAGATACATTAAAATAAGGGTTTTTACATTTAATTTTGGAAAAAAAATCCTAAAATAAGGGGTCATTTTATTCATTTAGACATGTTAAAAGAGGGGTTTTTTTAATACCCCCGGAACGCACATTATATAGGGGGTACTGAACGGTGAACCCCTCGAGGCTATACATACATCTGTATCTAGATCCTTCATTACACTTTCAAAATCAGATTGTTTTCATACTATTGCTATTATAAGATTTTTGGGTTTGCGATAAACTATGGATGCTGGAAGTCATCTAATCACATGGTCAACTTATTTATATGGATGTAATTATACAGATTTGTTATTTGTTTGCCCACGAAATGCTCTATTGATGAAGCTTATTTTACAATTTTGTTTTGCTTATTGACAATCAATCCTCTTGTGAGAATCTCCTAGGAGATGGCATGTCATGGACTTTTTGAAAAGATAAGCAAAATACAAACAAAATGTTGCAAAAAAAAAAAAAAAAAACTAATGGAAATGGCCTATGAACTTTGAGAATAGCGAAATTAAGAGAATTAGAGTGAGCATTTTTGTGAGATTACTTTGAGAACACACGGGGTGAACTTAATTGATGGTAGCAACGTAAACATATTACTTAACTAACTTGGCATGAACAATAGTTTTGCAAGAGAGAGTATTAGAGAACATGACAATAGTTGAAGACCGGTTTTACTTGGAGCCGGTCCCTCCTCCAAAAGGCGTTTGTATTATAGATTCTCCCATCAAGAGAGACTTGTTACAATGCAATCTTTGTGTTCCTTGTGACCTTGGTGATGCTATGAAGATGGAAAGCTTCATGCATCATGAGCATACCATAAACTTTGCAAAAAGCATTAACTATCCTAAGCCTTAGTCCCAGAGAAGAGGAAGAAGAATCATCCATAGGAGAAAGACATAGTTTCTCACTTATCATCACTCTTCTTGCTTAGCATAGCATAATAGCATAGTAATGAAGATGAAGAAGATGGCAAGCTTAAGCATTGAAGCATGGCTCTTGGTTGGATTTGCATTCCATAGCCAAGAGTGTTGGTGTAGGCTCTCCACTTTTCAACAAGCTTGGAGAAGGAGATGGAGCTCTTGCATTTTGCACTCCACACAATGAGAGAATGTGTGTGTGTATGGGGAGTATACCTCCCTCTCATGCTTGGTCCACCTCTCTCTCTCTCTCTCTCTCTCTCTCTCTCTCTCTCTATTTGGGACATGTGTCCTCTTTTTCCTCTTTGAAAGAAAAAACTTAATTATTTATTTTTATGCATCTAAATTCTCATTGGACCCCTTTAAAGCCTATCCAATAGGACTCAAGCACATCATGAAGGCCACATGTGGAGAATTTTGCCATGTGTCTTTTATGCTTCTTAAGTCATTTGGTTTGAATTGAACACTTCAAGCACTTAGTCAATCAAGCATGGAAACCGTTATGCCTCTTGAGAGTTTATCTTTGAATTGAACACTTCAAGAACCTTAGCCATTTTAAGCATAAAAAATCACCTCAAGATTTGGGCAAGGTTCCCACAAACACTTTAAGCACTTTAGCTAGCAAGCCAACAAGCACCTCATGTTTGGGTAGGGTTCCCACCTCAAGGTCCTAGCTTGCCTAAGGTCAAAGAAATTTTTAACGCTAGCTTTTGGAGGTTTTTAATGAAGCTAACCGTCTAAGCATTAGGTATCATTGGTCTTTAACATACCATCTCTCATTTGGACCACTTTAACCTTGGCCCCGTATTGAGACAGATCCATAAGCGTCTATATTCTAACCCTTGTTCCCCTTTAATCTCCCACATTAAATGATTAGTTTAATATGAGAAAATCATTTGAGTTAGTTAGATATTAGATTTTATGACATTGTCTCTCTCTTGAAATCATAGTCGTCCTCGACTATGAGGTAGAAGAGATAAAGTTTTAGTCGTTAGTCTACGTTTCTTAGTGGGTAGAGGATCCCTTTTCACCCTGTGACATCATTCAAGAATGGATGACTAGTCCATTTGGTGCTTGGGAGACGTAGCTGCCGCAAGCATGTCTGCTCTTTAGTCCATATCATACTCCCAAAGTAGAGTGACAGATTCTACTTGGTGTTTGAGTGACGCCACCATCACAAACATTGCATCCACCCTTCAAACTCCTAAAATCTCTAAACATGTTATATCAAAAATCCTTTTCTTTCCACAACTTTAGAGCCTTTCTTTTTGATACTCATGGGTCCGATCCCCAAGTTGTGAAACCCTATTGGACTTGTTCATTGCCTACTTTAAACCCCATAAGTCCAACTGCTTTTTGACTTTACCATGGCCTCGAACAAAGCGCCCAAAGACGAGGAAAAATCATCTATCCACACCCAATTGCTCTAGACCTCAACCTGACATATCTCGGCCATCGTGACTTCGATTTTGATGACCACTCAAATCCTACTAACCCAGCATGATGCATACCACCCTCCAAAACCCTTGCAAGGCTGCGAAAACCTTAGATTGCACACTTACCCATGTGGTGAACTTGGCACACAACTGGCCTCTGATAGAACTTCAACTGATCATAACTTTCCTGTTTGAGCTCTGATTGACAATTTGAAAAGACCGACAAGATCCACAACTTGAGCACTTCAACCCTATCTGCTCGCACTGGCTATGACCATCCATCTACCCTTGCCCTATCTATCGGGGTCTGCAAACCATTCCAAAATTGGATTGCCATATCCTTCGCACTGTAGCTCCGTTTGAGGATCTGTCTAAATTGGCTCGCACAACATCACAAACAAATGAAGCGAATATGGATCGGTCATCTAAGTTCCTAATCGCTTGGTTCTGGCCCCGGTCAATACCAAGCGATTAGTTGCCTTGAAGATTTCCAAGCGTCTCTATTTGCTTGGTATTGACCTCAAACTAAGGTCAATACCGAGCGAATAGCGACCTTGTAAATTTTTAAGGGTCCCTATTTGCTTGGTACTGACCTCGAGAGTGTCACATAATGAACCTTATCTTCACCACATAGAAGCATGGATGACTGCATCCGTTGCGTTGGCGTTGGAGAAATCGTGCATGCAGAGAAAATCTTGTCGATCGAGGTTGATAACGGAGGCTACCTCTGATCGTTCGGGAAGAGGAATATGTGCTCGAAGAGGTGTTGAATTGACAAGCATTTGTAGTTCCTCTTTGTTTTCTTCGTTGATTTGCTATACAATATGCTAGTCTTCTTGGGCTTGTTCTTGCTGCTTGCTAGCTTGCTGTTGCTGTACGTTGGCTGGGCCTTGCGAAGAGGTACTTGCTTGTTGCTTCTTTTGAGCAGACTCTGGCCCTACCTCACCGGGCTCTTCTCTTACTGGCTGAGGGTCTAAATTGGCAGGCTTCTCCTTGGTGGACTATGGCTGAAGGGTTGTGGGATCCTCTCTTTCCTCCATGTTGGGCTCTGGTTCTACCTCTGCGGGTTCCTCTCTCGTTGTCTCAGGCTCTGAACCAAGTTACTCCTTCCTGGTGGTCTTTGTCTCTACCTATGCGGGCTCGGGCTCTATCTCTACTTGTGCAGGCTCCTCTGTGATGTGCTCATGCTCCTCCCTCTTGACATGTGATCTTGTGTGTCTGTGTCTCTCAACCCTTGAAGGCTTTGCCTATTGTGCAGCAGGATGGAGGGGGGGATGTTAAGAATATCCATTTTCCTGTTGTCTCGGATTGGCACTAACTGAAGAAGCCCATCTTAGCAAAAATGCAGCCTGTAGAGGGTGTCAAAATCCCTGGGCATAATCATGACATGATGCACATGGGCTGCCAGGATGTAACCATCACTAAAAAATTCAACAAGGTAATCCTCTGCAATCTCTTGCAGGCAGAGAAGAGCACTGCTGGCCCATCGCATGCCCACTCTCCAATTCTTGTATATCTCTTGTACCACTCGTTGAAAGGGAAGCCTTGGAATGGCCAATTGCATGTGCCTTTCGATCCTACGTAGCTCTTGTAGGACGCATCTATGCGCCTCGTATCGACGTCTTCTTCCTTGAGCATGCAAGGACTCAGCTGTCACCCTTCTAGGTGTGGCCTTTCCACAAGACATCTCTACAAACAGCATAATGAAGAAACAACCACATTGTGTGAGCAAATGTTACTTTCACATAAGGGGATCCACGTGTCAAACACAACTACAAATATTATGGTCAGTATCAAGCAAACCAGAGCATCAACTACAGTAATGACACCCCTATTTGCTTGGCACTGACCTTGGAAATTTGAACTGCAGAAAAGAATCAAAGATCTACAAACAACACAACAAAAACACAACTACAAGGAAGACGGCGGTCAATACCACGTGAATCAGAGCCCGAAACATAGTTCTACCACTCCTATTCGCTTGGTACCGACCTTTCAGATTTGAACTACAGAAAAGAATGATAAAATAGCTGAGCACTGTGTAGAGATAGATCTACGTCAACAAATTGAGACAAGAGGATGCGGCAAGTGGGCGGGAGTACTTGTCCTTTTACTGTTTGTACACTGCACGAAGGCTCAGCTGGGACTGAGGTAGAGTTAAAATGTGAATGGGAAGCAAGCTGGCACTTGAAGGTGGGGTTACCTACCTCTAAACCCCACCTTCAAGCTGGCACTTGAAGGTGGGGTTACCTACCTCTAAACTTTGGACCATGCACCTCCTTAATGAGCAATTTCTATTTTCATGACGTTTGGTGACCGTACTGCATAAGAATATGAGTCCGTTTATTGTGTTTACACTAGTTGTCCTTGTGTGATGGCCAACCCACGTGTCCTTTTGGAGTTGGGTGTCAACATCACCATCTCCAAACAGGAGAAACAGATTGGCCTTGCCTTTTTTGCAATCTTGCTCTCAGCCACCTATCTCGATCTTGCTCTTAGCAACCTCCAAAGCTTCGAGTCTGTTACTGCCATGTCCCCATCGCCCTTGCCTTTGCCTTCGCAATCTTGCTCTCAAAAACCTCTCGCAATTGTGCTCTCAGTGCCCTCCAAATCTTTGCGTTTACTATTACCTTCCACATCCCCATCCACCTCGGTGCCATTGGATATTGTAGAGATAGTCTCTCTCTCTCTCTCTCTCTCTCTCTCTCTCTCTCTCCCCCCCCGGCTAGCTCTCCTCTACCTGTGTGTTTCACGTATGTGGCACCTTCGTCACAGGGTCAGGGCACAAGGGGAGAGTAGTCATTAAGGTCGGAGCACAATAACAATGGGTTGAGATTCTCCATGCATATTTGTGAGGTTCAAAGCATAGTGGAGTAATGACCCCTTGTCTGACCATGCAAGGCTATGGTTTCTCATTTAATGATCTGTTTGGGCATCGTGAGTGAGTGGGCTTAGATAGGCTATGGGGACACGAGGCTTCGTTATTAGTTATTGATAACTAAGACAACTATTCTCAAACAGAGTATTAAATGAATAACTAAGGATTCTGCAGGCCCTTCTTCGCTTGGTTCTGACCCTTGGTGCCGAATGGATGCGGCGATACTGTGAATTGTACTGATATATTCTCTTGGGCCAGAATCAAGCAAAGAAGGGCTTGAATAATCCTTCAAGCCCTCTCTTCACTTGGTTCTAACTCCAAATATACGTGGATAGTATCGAGACAATCACCTTGGTTAGAACCAAGCGAATATGGGCCCTTGGGGGATTGTTTATGCCCTTACTCGCTTGGTTCCAACTATTGCCACATCCTCAACTCTACTAAATAAGCGGGTCAGAACCAAGCAGCCTCTTGCATGGTTTTGACCAGGCCTCTCAATGCACGGGTCAGAACCCGATGAATAGGAGCCTCAATAATTTCACAAGGGACTCCTTTGCTTGGTTCTAAACCTCTATGCCGAATGGATGCGGAGATACCGTGAATTGTACTGATATATTCTCTTGGGTCAGAACCAAGCAAAGAAGGCCCTGAAGAATCCTTCAAGCCCTCTATTTGCTTGGTTTTGACCCTAAATGGGAGTGGATACAACATGAATAGTACGAAGATGATAATGTTGGTTACGTTCATTATATAATAGTAGCTTTGTCTTGCTGTTTCTTTCAGACATGCGAAACATAGTACTAGAGAAGAACGATGTAGGGGAGGATACATGTGAAGAAAAAATGTTCACGTTCCTATACAACATTTGTGCTCCTGACCGTGCACTAGAGCTATCACTAATGTTTAATGCAGAGTTTTGTATCTAGCGGATTATTGATTGCTTAATAGAGTACCTACAAATGCATCTGCAATAGCACAAAGTAGTCATTTGTGATAGCTCCCTAGAAATTTGTGCATCGAACATATCTTGACCCAGAGAAGCGTGCTGCAAGTAGGTTGAATCGCTGACTGGAAAAGTGTCCCTCCAATGCACTGCTTGTCAAAGAAAGATGTCCTAAGCACTCTAAAAGGCCTAAAAGGATTTGCTTAGTGGAATTCAACCATGGGTTTGTGTGTTACTTGTACCTGTGACGAATGGTGATTCAAAGACTTCCCAGTCGTCAAATTTTGGTAGTTGCCCATTGGCACATGAAGAAGAGGTAGGAGACGTGGAGTTATAGTTTGACCCAGAGGAAGAGCGGCTAGAAGTATTAAAGGAGACGTTTTGATGCAGGCTAACTCTTGCTTCTCTTGCGAATGCAACACTTGGAAGAAAGCAAGAAAGGCCAAATGAGTAAGGGTCTTTGCCTTTGAATTGCGTTCCTAGTTTTGCTATGGCCGACGGGGTGCACTACATTCTCCTCATGGATATTATGCATGAGTTGAATATACGAGAGGACTACTGCTTAGCTGCAATTGCAAATTTTTTTGAGATAGACATGGGATTTGTTGAGGATGGAGTGGAAAAACATCTACTTACTGACACATCTGTGCACGACACACAATTCACTTTAGGGGGTCAACTGATCAAAGATATATTCAATGAAGCAAAGTTTGAAGAAGCCAATTTTCCAGTAGAGGAGCAACTCCAATTGACCACAAGACATCTTGGCTTAGAAAACATGGGTATCTCCGTGGCACCCATGGCCCAGAAGGTGAATAGTCACTCAATTCACTTGTGGGGAAGGTCCCTGCTAGAAATGGACGAAAATCAAATGATAACTTCTTTAGCAACATGCAGATGGTTTTTCCCATTTTCCAATATGAAATATTGAGATAAATCTGATTGTTGACAAGTGCTTGTTTTATGATGATAATTTCCTTAGAAGAGCAGGAGGCTCAAAGGCAAGGAATTTTCATTGGAGTGCAAGGCAAGGATGCAACGTTGTCTCAGTACATGGAGCTTTTTAACCATAAAAAGGTTTTTAGAAGCAATTCAGGTACTTGACACTATTGTACGCATATCAATAATAACACATGAATGTTTTGATATTGTTTTATAGATCATAATATATTGCAAGGAATACTTTGAGGATAATGCAAAGTTCTCTTTGTATGCAATGAAAGTTATTACTAGATTGTGTGGTGGGCATCCCATGCCATTGAACGCAGAAAGGATAATCCTGATAGAGAAACAAATTTCTCTACACATTTTTGGCATCAAGTATGGGTGCCAAGCACTCAGGGCTCCCTATTTCATGTTGTACACAGCTCATGCCTTGGCGGCAAGAGTCAAAGACCCCAAGAGCCTAGATCCATACAACAAAAGGCTGTTTTTAAGGGATAGAAGATGCTTGATGCCCGCGTGGATGCTACCATCAATAGAGGAAAGAGTTTGGCTAAGGGGCATGCAAGTCAAAGAGGTACAGTGAGTAAGAAGGGGGTGCAACGAAGAGAATAAATACGATGGGATTAGGCCCATCTTCTCCCGCTCTAGACTTGTGACTGATGCCCGCTTGCATGGCGCTCCCCCGCATTTGAGTTTCCCCAAGCCCTTTGCTTCCTCTCTTTGTGGATGAGTTGTAAAGAACGTGCAAATTTTGAACTCTTAAGAAGCTCTTTCTGCCTTGCTCTATATATAAGTCGTCTATAAGTCCATTGGTGTAACTCTAATAGGCTATTGGCTCTATCCTTGCCTCCACTGTGTCTGGTGTGCTTAAAGTAACCTGTTCTTGCCATGTAGTGCGTCTTTTCCATGCCTTGTGTGGACCATACTGACAACGAGCCGTATGTTTTGAAAAAATAAGGACCATGGTTGAACAATATGTGCTGCGTTGGAATAAGAAAAGAGGTAAGTAGAGTAGGGATTTATGGAGCATATGTTGTTTGCATATGGAACATGGTAACTCACCATGTAATGAGTGATATGTTGCCCACCCCACTCTGCCAGATATGCATTCTTCCAATCCAGTAAGGCTGCTTGAAATGGTGTGAGCTTACTTTTGTCCCACGAATGCTGCTCAGTGTAGTGTAAGATTTTATCGAGTGATTTCCACATGTTTGTCTTGTGATTTTGGATTGCCCACCACTAGCATTGTCTTTAACCACTCTATGTCATTGTTTCCATTTGTTGAACATGATTCTCTTCTCCTCTCTATCAGAATCTTTGAGGCTAAACCTAAGAAACCTTCTGGCCTTCACGTTGCCTATCGACGCTTTCCTTGGTACCTTGTAACGACCTTGAGACATCTTAGGGTCCTATTCCATTTTGACATTGCCTCCATGCAAACAAATGCATGAGAGAACTTCCTCTAAGGCTTTGATGACTCTTTTTGACTCACTCACTGGCTTTAAGGTCCATGCAAAACATATGTACAAATGGACCACCTTTTCAATTATTCTGCAGAGTGCATGGAGTGTACAAACGTGAACTCTACATGGAGGAATTTCAAGAACTGACCGAGAAGATTCATCTTGAAGATGTCTTTTGGGTACTCTAATCCATTGCACACTCTCAAGAGATTGTGCATTGGCCATGTAGTATAAACATGGATTTGACACAGATGCACCGTGTGCTATGTTGTACATGCACTTAAGAGTCTTTTAAGTCACCTGCCATGTGCCATTCAACTTTGTAGTCACCAAATCTTCCACTGAAAGCACACCTCCATTTCTTTGGTCAATGATGATAGAAGGAATCTAGGTTTGACTAAAACCCAATGAAGGATGTCAAAATTTTGTTTATCGACTAACCAAGAACCATACATGAAATATTTTTGTTATTATAGATTGAAACAAGTGTACCTCAAATGAACCTAGCATTAGAATATTATTTTTGGACTACACCTGGAATATCGTGGGTGCTCTTTGGTTATTGATGGATCCGAAGATCTATTCATGAGGGTAATGGTGATTCTCTCTAGCTTCCTGTCCTTCAGAACCTTGCACACGTCAAGCTTCAAAGCAAACTTGAGAACCCCTTGCACTTCTTTTGACTCATATCAAAGAAGTAAATTGCATACCTTTGCAATGCTTCAAGATTAACAAAGAGGTTGTTATGCTTGTTATATTGTAACTCTCTCCCCCCTTGCGTATGAATATTGATTCAATATAGAACGGTGATCCAAGTTTCTCAAACACCTCATCGTTTATGTGTCAACATGCAGCCTTTACATGTGATGTCTTTGGAAGCAATGATCCTCTCTGTAATTTATTTTGAGACTTTTTAGCTAACGCTTTAAGGAGAGCCCTGTATCCCATCTGCGAGATGCCACTCTCATCAAGTATTGCTTGCACTTCCATTGGCTCCAATTGATTCTCCTTCATGAAGGAGGTAAGGAGTCTCCCTTTCAATTTTTCAAATTTCTTCTGTGTTATCATCTCTTCAACTACATGTTTTGGAACTAGACGTCTGTAGTGCACACCGACATTGGAACCTACTCCAACATTGGAACCTACTCTGTTCGAGTTTGGATGTAACAAAGTCCTGCAACGAAAGCACCATGCATCATGATCAGTAATAAGAAAGTGTAAAGCATATATATGATACAAAAGCAGAACCAAACTTTGAGTTACCTTAAAGCTTGTATTTATTTTTTCAGGCCGCCACTACCAATCTTCATATTATTTATGTTACATAGATCTCGTTTTCTTTTTCGACTCCCAAGCACGGTGTCTTTCACACGCAAACTTGTGATCTTCTTCTCAAGGCTTTGGATTGTCTCTTTGTTTGATGAAATCTTTTGAGTGCATGCTTCATTAAGTTTCTTCAGCTGCATGTTCTCCATCGCTAGGAGGTTTATTTGATTTTCCGCATTCAATCCTCGCATTTCCAAATATTCAGTGCATCCAAGTAGCCCATCCTTGCCATCGCCTGTGAAATGTAAAAGATTAGGAATATTAGCAAAGGGAGGTGGCACATTTGTTGTAGGATCCTTTAGGTAAATAGACCCATCGGTCCACAAATTATAATGATGTTCCTTGTTTGTCCTAAGTTCTTTCTCCCGTTGCAATAAGAAAGACTCCTCTACAATGGTGCGTACGCTTGTAATACATCAGCGTGAAGATGATGTGTGCTCTTTCTTGGGTAAATGCTGAAGATGAAGGGTTGGGGATTGAAAATTCAAATTGATGTTTTCAATAGGAAAAGAAGTGTTGTCCATTCCTATGACTAACGAAATATCTCAAGTTTTGGCAGCAAAGGCATGGGAGCTGGCGTTTAAAATCACTGTAGTCCCATGTGTTTAGAGTTGATAGAGTTCCTGTAGCTTATGTTTTTGGAGGAAATGCTTGTAAATTGGTGTTTCAAATCATTAGTTATACGGTTATTTAGATTCCTGACAAGAGAAAGGAGGACAAGAAAAGAAGACGACGGCTACCAAACAATGAATGTCATTTTGGATGTTTGTTGGTGCAAAAAAGCGTCACCTAAAATATACTATCTAACATTTTCATTTTCTCTATCTAAGATGACGTGGAACTTCTTATAGGGCGCAAAAGCGAGTCCAAAGTTCTCCTAATGAAAAGGGAGGGGTCGTTCTTAATGAAGGGGGCCTTTTTCTTTGGGGGTGTGAGAAGAGGATTGAGGAAAGGAAAGGGAAAGAGCTTCGAGCGCTCAAGGAGTTGGAGCAAGGAACCAGATGGTGAATCACCATGGAGCAGCTTGGAAGGGAAAGAGCTTTGCAAAGAGGGAGTCATTGAGGGCTACCAAGAGGAGTTGTTGCCAAAGTGAAGACAATGTTGGATTTCTTGTCGAGGTGTGTACCAATGACACAATTGAGTTGCAAGGGAGGTGTGTGCCCCTCTCTATGAATTGGTGATGGCCATGTTGCGGCCTAGAATCGAGTGTTGGGAGTTTGTACATGGTGTTTCTCATTGAAGTTGACAATGTCATTACTGGTTTGGTGTCATCTCTCCCCCTTCCCCCCTTTCTTCTTTTCTTGTCTTCAGAGTGTGTGGTGCCAGTGTGTGTGAGAGAGAAAGAGAGAGATGTGTTAATTTTTGGAAGTATTGGAAGCAGGAAAAATTGCGTTGATTGTTTCCTAGAAATTGTACAGAGCATGTGTGTATTGGTAAGTGTATGAATGATGTTTTTGGTGGTGTAAGTGTGAAGTATTGAAGGTGTTTCTGAGAGAAGTGGGGTGCTATGAGTACTTTGGGCTATAAAGAGGCATTTAGGTTTTATTTTCAGGAGTGTTCCCATTCCCCCTCTCCATGATTTGGTGCCCCCATGGAGGAGCACGCTGATTGCTCCTATTTGAAGGTGAAGCAATGGTTTTGGCGATGTAAGATGGGCAGTCTTTGAAAAGAAAGTGTTGCTAAAGAGAATGTGGTGAGATTTTCCAATATTCACTAGGGTTGAAGATGCAAAAACTTGGCTCCAAGATTATGTTT
This sequence comes from Adiantum capillus-veneris, assembly GCF_014529385.1. NCBI lineage: Eukaryota > Viridiplantae > Streptophyta > Polypodiopsida > Polypodiales > Pteridaceae > Adiantum > Adiantum capillus-veneris. The sequence continues at coordinate 122,479,651 of NC_140936.1, read as the reverse complement.
TTTTTTTTTACTGGAGAGAAGCTTATCAAGAGATGAAGGTGTAGTGCAGTTTTCCCACTCCTAGTTCATGGTAAAGTGAGGAGATGGTATGATGGTTTATGTGAAGAAGAGAAGGAAGATTGGGAGGCCTTGGAAGCAGCCTTTTGAGGCAAATATGTGGCAGATCCACAACTAGATGAGGTGAAGGAAGCTAGATGGGTTGAAGAAAATCTTGGAGGGTGATTTTCAAGTGTTCGAATGGGAGTTTGAAGCCCTTTAGGGATGTCTTATAAAGGTAACTGCTACAAAAAATGTTGATTTTTAAAAGTTGAGCAAGCTCATGGATTGCCTACATGAGGAGGTTTGAAACAAAGTGGAGATAGATGGCCTTGTGTCATATGAAGAAGCGATGGCTTTAGCGAGAGGGCAGACTAAGAAGATTTTGAAGAACCACCAAGCTAGGCGGGGTTTGTTGAGTCTGGTTTAACATTGGTATAAAGAAAAGTACTTAGGATTGAGCCACTTACATTTGAAAGGATGAATGCTTTCAGATGCTTTACACTATTATATACTCTAATTTATTTTTGGATAGTAGTTTAAGGTTAAAAAAAAGAGAGGGACATGGATAACAACTGATAGGTTCTTTGCCACTTGTAATACATGTTCAAGGCTAACAAATTTGTTGTCTTGTTTATATGGATGCATGTGAGAATCCTATCTTAACTTAAGAGGATTTTTTGCTTTGTTGCTATCCGACTTTGAAGAACCCTGCCAATTCAACCTAGATGACCTCCATGACTCTTAATTTTTTTTATAGGATCATTGGAATGATGCCTAATTCTTATTATATTGTACAAAAATGAATCTTATATTGAGTCAATTTTTGTACAAACATATGACTGGTCATCTAAAGCTAGTTGTCTATTGAATGTTATGTTCTTTTGTGTATATGTATTAAGTTTAATACAACACACACACACGCACACACGCACACACGCACACACACACACACACACACACACACACGTTTCTTGCTTACACACACCTCTTGTCTTCACAAAGACACACACATGGTCCACATGACTTCTAGACTAAGGGGTTTTCCTATAGGTGTGAGGTACGACAAAGTCCACAACCCTACCAACCCTCCCTTTGTGGGTTTTGTACTGTAGCACTCACATAGAACATCCTCCCCTCAAAACACACTAGGGGTTAGGTATAAAGTTTTGCATCCCCTTGATATAGAAGGTGTAGGCTCACAAACCTCCCCTGGAACAAACTAGGGCATGGAACACAAAATCCCCTAAACACAATGTGGGATCACACAAGTCCTTCCCTACAACACAAACGAGGGTACAAGGAATACACAAAATCAGTGCTTTAATAATATGTTTCCAGTGAAGACAACCCCAAGGTGAAATGTTTTCTTTATGTTGTTTTCATCTTTGTCAAAGTCATCTGAGTTGTCACAAGAAGCCATGTTGACTTTGCCTTTTCCCCTGTCTTTGTAGTGATTGTTGTCGCTTGAAGTTCTTGGTGGTTTGAATGGATCTTTTCGATATTTTTGTAGAATGGTTGGTTTGTCCACAATTTTTACAAGGGTTGATGGAAAAACAATCTTTAAATAAGTGGTTGTCCCTACCATAGTGTGTACACTTGAGGTTCATTTTACCTTTCTTTGAAGAACATACAATGTAAGCTCCTCCATTTTTGATGCTTTTGGTGCTTTTTATCTTCTTTTCAAAAGCTTGTAAAGAATTTATAGCATCCTTAAGAGAGGATATGGGATCCTTCTCCTTGACCAGGTCCTTTCTCGACAACTAGGGATTTCATGTTAATGTAGTCATATGTCTTTCTGTGTGATCACAATGTTAATTAACAAGATTCTCAATTCGCAACTCTTTACATTCACAAAAAGCTCTCAATTCACAACTCTTCACATTCACAAAATTCTCAATTCACAATTCTTCACATTCACAAAAAATGATCATGTGGCCTCAAGGCTACTAGATGGTCTAGTCACTCTTGCCCACCAGTATTGAGCCATAGCCTGTCGAGGCCCTCTAGGAAACATCAGGGGCCCTTCTAGAAACATCAACATAGTCAACAAAAGTGATATATGTAGGCAAAAAAAAGAAAAATAGCATGAAACTATTGTAATGATGAGGAGCATTCCAACAATAGTAATAAGTCCCGTGTAGTTGCACCACTTAAACCCTCCATGAGGATGCTTCCCACCCAAACTTGTTTCCGACGAATAAACACATGTGGGAGGTAAATAGTCATAAAATACAAGTACGCTAGTGTAGTGATGAGGAGCACTCCATTCCAATAATAGAAATGAGCTCCAAAAACTTGCACCACCTAAACACTATGTGAGAATGCTTCCTACCCAGGCTTAATTCCAAGCAGATAGACACCTAGGGGAGGTAACTAGTCGTAAAATACAAGTGCACTGATGTAGTGATGGAGGAGCACTTCATTCCAACAATAGAAATGAGACTCAAACACTTGCACCACCTAAACCATCCATGAGGATGCTCCCTACCCAAACCTAAACCAAGCACTGATGTAGTGATGAAGGAGAACTACATTCCAATAATATTAATGAGACTCAAGCACTTGCACCACGTAAACCATCCATGGAGATGCTCTCTACGCAAACCTATTTCCAAACATCAAGGGGAGATAATTGCTTGTAAAATACTAGAATCATATAGCCCATATACAAGAGTATTGGACGACAAAAATAGTATAAAAGCATTCATTGTAGACTCAATGGTCGACCCATCATGCAACGGGCGAAGTTATTTCTCCACAATGTGGGCTTCACAATGCTCAATAAAGCATTAATCACGTCATCTTTTGTCTTGTCCGAGCTAAATTGCACAATCTAAATACGATCGCCATCACTATCTGAAAAAAACCTAAAACAAATCAAGAAAGATCATGAGCCACATGAAAACTTCTATTCATGAAGGTCAAATACACCATCTCTATGCCTCTCTCTATTACTTCTAAATTGCAATTCTTTATTACCTCTTCTCTATATACATTAATTTTAGCACGTAAAACCATGCTTAATATCTGCTAATTGGGGATTCTCATCAACCAATATCGGAATTTTCATCGTGGTGACTCAACCTTGGAGACGACAATGTAAGAAGAGAAGAAGAAGAAGAGGATCGGCAATCATTTTTGAGAACCTACACAAGTAAGTTTGAAACTTTTTCAAAGCTTCACCATCACAAGGATTCCCTGACTTCATTTACCCATCACCCATCTTCCTTCAACCATCTACCTCATTCTACCCATTGTAAATATATCATTAACTTTTTAGTGATTACTAACACTAACCACTAACCTACTAACAAAAAATATCCATTGATTGTTATAAGTATGGAGCCTGATTTACCCCTTGTAATTTTTTGTATTAAAAATGCACATTTGTAAGGCCCCTATTATGAGGAGAAGCCATCGTGCGTGAAGAAAATTCACTCACCAAAAACTAGCTTTGCCGGAATATCCCTTTTTACCGGAATATGATGACCAAACAACGGCCGGAAAGTGGTCAAAAAAGGTTGGTTGGTTGGTCGGTAGTCAATGTCCAGTGATTGGTGGTCGAAAGTCAATGGCCGGTGAGACTGATGGACAAATTCAATGGCCGGTGGCCAATTTCAAGGGCAGACTTGTCTTCTCAAGGGCGGCCACACATGGGCGGATTGGAGGGTCCAATTTGGACTTGTCAACACAAGGACAGCTACACGCGACTGCCTCTCGTGAGAGAGAGTAGTCTTTTTTGGCCTATAAAATGAGGCCTTTTCTACACACAAAAATGGATTGTGAAGCATTGTGAAGTTGATGTGAGGTGGTGAGAGTGAAGCAAGGCGGGAGCTCCAAAAGGGTATATATAATCCCTTTGTAACTTACGTCTTGTTTGAAGTACTAAATCCATTGAGTAGCTGCTTTTCTGTGGACGTATCCCACATTGGGTGAACCATGCATATTGTGTGATCTCTCTCTCTCTCTCTCTCTCTCTCTACTTCATAATCTTTTGTGTGTGAAAATTATCTCTCTCCATTATGTAATCTACTCAATTATCTACTTAGTTATGTCCTATTTTCTAATATTGATCTAACCATAAAAGGCACCTCAACTCAAGACATGTACATAGTAAAATCTCTCTCTCTCTCTCTCTCTCTCTCTCTCTTTCCCCCCTTCCTTAACAATCTAATTTCACTCTACCTACCATTAATAATACCTTTTTCTTGAGCCCACATCCATGACTCAATCAAACAAAGAAGGCTTGTAATGTTTTGATATTCAAATGTTATCATAATCTTGATTTGTTTAGCATGTAAATAAGGTTATCAATAATCTTAATGGGGGTCTCCAACCTATAAATAGGCCCCTCTCCTTCTTGTAAATCATATCCAATATCTCACAAAGCACCCCAACACTCTATACATGAGGAGAGATTCAGGTGTAGTCTTCACCTTGTGAGCTTCACACTTGGTGTGAGAGAAGCTTTGATGCTACACATTGCAAAGTGAGAGAGTGTGAGTGTCCTATCAAAAAACACTATTGTATATGCTCTTCCATTTCCAAGTCATCTAGTGATGAACAATGACGTGTCTTTGGAGTTTGAAAAACAAGAGTAAATAGTGTGTCACAAAGAAATGAAGAGGACATAAACTATGCATCTCTCCACTCTCTATTTGACGAGTAGAACACTTGCGTTTCTACGTGATACAAACGATGATTTGAGCCGATCTAAAATTGAGAAACCTATAGGTCACTCTGAAGTGAGAGGTGTAGCATCATGCCTACTACACTCCACGAGTCGACCACTAAATTTTAACTCAGCCCTATGGTGAGAGATAAGACTACTACACCATACGAGTGAGAATCTAAGTCTGTCCTAAAACTCTTTTGTGCAATGAGCCAAGTGGCTGCACAACACGAGAAAAGTGATTGATTTCTACTCACTTCTGGAGTGAGCCGGATGGCTACACACCACGAAGTGGCCTATAACCTACAAGCCAACTGTGTGGTGAGAGAAAGACAATTGCACCACACAAGTCTAGCACAACACACAAAAACAAGTAAGAAAAAAAAAGTAACTTCAAAATTATACCTCAATCTTTAGCTGTCTACTACTACTCCTGCAATCACTGGTTTCGATCGAAATCGGTGACGGGGCTTAAATAAATATTTTTTCGATCGAAAGAATTTTGATCCAAAGATCTTTCGATCAAAAAAGAATAAAACGGCTATTCGATGATTATACTGGATTTCGGCGTATAACGATGTTTTATTCTTTTTTTTTGTGGTACGGGCGTATAAATGCAACGCAGCCCCCCTGCCTCTTTTGGTATCATGCTTTCTCCCATTTTATCACCCTTTCTCTCTCTCTCTCTCTCTCTCTCTCTCTCTCTCTCTCTCTCTCTCTCTCATTCTCATCACAATTGTGAGCACTAGCACTGAGAGAGAGAGAGAGAGAGAGAGAGAGAGAGAGAGAGAGAGAGAGAGAGAGAGAGAGAGAGAGGGAGAAAAGTACCTCAAGCCACTTTAGCTCCTTAGAAATCAAAACTTGAATGCATAAAAAGACTTTATCCTTATGCCCTCCTTTATATAGGCATGTAGACCTCTCTCTCCCTCCCTCCCTATCTTCCTATCTCTCTCTCCCTTCCTCCCTATCTCTCTCTCTCTCTCTCTCTCTCTCTCTCTCTCTCTCTCTCTCTCTCTCTCTCAATAGTGAGCGCTAGCACCCATATCTTTCATGCGCTAATAGTGAGCGCTAGCGCCCATATCTTCTCGCATCACAATAGTGAGTGCTAGCGCCCATATCTTTCATGCACTAGTTCTCACTACTGCGAGAGAGAGAGAGAGAGAGAGAGAGAGAGAGAGAGAGAGAGAGAGAGAGAGAGAGAGAGAGAGAGAGAGAGAGAGAGAAGTACCTCAAATAACATAAGCTTCTTAGAAAACAAAATTTGAATGCGTCAAAAGAATCTATCCCTATGCCCTCCTTTATATAGGCATCTTGAACTCTCTCTCCCTCCCTTCCTCTAACTCACTCCATCTTCCCCCCTCTCTCTCCATATCTCTCTCTCTCTCTCTCTCTCTCTCTCTCTCTCTCTCTCTCTCTCTCTCTCTTTACCTCTCCCTCTCTCTCCCTTCCTCAATCTCTGTGTGTGTGTGTGTGTGGAGGAAGGGAGAGGTAAAAAGAGTGACAAAGAGAGAGAGTGAGAGATGGAGAGAGAGGGAGAAAGAGTAGAATTATGAATTAAAATTTCCAAGGCTTGGATGCATTAATTTTTTCAAGTGGTCATTACAAAATTTGATCATTATAATATATAAACTCTCGCTCCCTCTCCCTCTCTCTCTATCTCTCCCCCCCCCCTCTCTCTCTCTCTCCCCTCTCTCTCTTGCATTTTTTCAAAGTAGCACCTACTTTGAAAAAAACACGTCTCTCCATCTCTCCTCTCCCTCTCTCTCTATCTCTTCCCCCTCCCTCTCCCCTCTCTCTCTTGCGTTTTTTCAAAGTAGCACCTACTTTGAAAAAAAGGAGAGAGAGAGAGAGAGAGAGAGAGAGAGAGAGAGAGAGAGAGAGAGAGAGAGAGAGAGAGAGAGAGAGAGAGAGAGAGAGAGAGAAGGGGGGGGGGGGGGGGAGAGAGAGAGAGATTTACCTTCAAATTTTATGTGATTGCTCCAAATTGTTTATGCACAAAATGAGTGAAGTTCCTTATATAGAACTTAAAAAGAAATAATGCTTTTGATTTTTTAAAGCAATCAACTCTCTTAAAAACCAATAATGCTTGATCTCTCTCTTAAAAAGAAATAATAGCGCCACTTCAAAAAAAAATGAGAGAGAGAGAGAGAGAGAGAGAGAGAGAGAGAGAGAGAGAGAGAGAGAGAGAGAGAGAGAGAGAGAGAGAGAGAGATTAACCTTCAAATTTTCTCAAATTTCTCCCAATTGTTTATGCACAAAATGAGTGAAGTTCCTTATATAGCTCTTAAAAAGCAATGATGCTTTTAATTTTTTAAAGCAATCAACTCTTTCTCTTTATATAATTCTTTATATTATGAATAAAAAGAAATAATGCTTTTGATTTAGAGAAATTAATTCTCTCTTCCCCTCTATCCTCTTTCTCCTTCCACCCTCTCTCTCTTCCCTCCTCCACCAACTCTCTCTCTCTCTCTCTCTCTCTCTCTCTCTCTCTCTCTCTCTCTCTCTCGCGCATGAAGTGGGCACTAGCGCCCAATTCATGCACAGGATAGCTACCACCCACTTCATGCAAGAGAGAGAGAGAGAGAGAGAGAGAGAGAGAGAGAGAGAGAGAGAGAGAGAGAGAGAGGGAGTGATTGGGAGGTGGAGGGAAGAGAGAGAAGGTTGAAGGGCTGATAGACAGTAAGAATGGGAGAAGACAGAGGGAGATATATATATATATATATATATATATATATATATATATATATATATATATATATATATATATATATATATATATATAAAGACTTCACAAGGTATACTTGATGCTATATAGGTTGACAAAGAGAGAGCTTTAATGTTTGGATTTGAGTGTGTTCTTTGCCTATAAATATAGGCCTGGGTGTCAAATAAATTATACCTAGCCACTAAGGTTGAGAATTTTCTCCTAGTGATGGCTTCCTCTTCATCATGCAAGGTGAGTTTGTTCTTGAATACTATTTGCGGGGAACGTTTGTTGCTTGATTGTCCTACAATATTTTCCATGGTTAGTCCTAGAGATTATGGGGGTAGTAGTAAGAGAGAGATGTTTGCCATTATTTTCGCTTTTGATGGTGACATTTAGATTGAGGTGAAAGATGGTGTAATAGTAGGTGATCAATTTCAATTTATATTGGATTCAACCTTGACTACAAAATTTCTCTTGTTCACCAACATGCGTGTGGATATGTCCTCAAGATCAAAGGTAGCAATGGTGTAGTTATTTGACAAGTCATTTGATGAAGAAGGAGATTTTGTTACTGGAACCTCAACCAAGAAACTTCAAGATACCTTTTCTGTGTGCCAAGAATCAGTGCAAGATGTTTGGATAGAAGAAGAGAAGAAAGACAAAAACATATCTTCAAGCTCAAACCAGGCAGAGAAAACACAAAGTACAATGGAGAACATTGTGCTAAATAGCCACAAGTACCCTAAGCTTAGCCAATTGATTTCTAGGTGTTTGGTTAAGGAGTAGGTTGTTGAAGTTCCCCAGGTACAATGGGGATTGCGTTTATGAGTTGGACCTTGTGCCATATGATGTTCCTAAAATGTTAGGTATTGATCAAAAGTTTGACGACCATTGTTGGGTTAAGCTTGTTCATTCCAAAATGAGGTGTCTGAATTCAATAAAGATAAGTAAATGTGGCGGACATCTTATCTGCAAAAATGGTTTGTGCTGAATCAATGCGATACATATTATGGTGTGATAGGACATATTGCGAGGTTTTGTGAAAACAAGGAATTACTAAACCATACCATTTTAGCTCAATGACAAGGGAATTATAGGAGAGAGTAAGTAGTGATTGTTTGGTCTAGAAAATGAAAAATAAAACAAAAGATTTTCTTGTTTGTAATATGAACTAGCTAGCTTATTTTTAATTGAGATGCATATAATCGAGGAGGTGTGATTCCATGTCATATGGATAATGAGTGTAAGTTGTAATGTAATATCATTTATGTGTAGATATTTGGGCTACACTGAGAACTTTTTGTTGTTCCTAATTCGATGTTTAGTGATTTTATGTGTGTGTAAGATGAATAAGAATCCATGTTTTGATGAAAGGTGATTAAGTGGTTAAGTTGGCATGTGAAGAGTTAAGAAATTTTGTGAGTTTGAGCTTTTGAGGGAGAGTGAGAATTGAGTAAAAAGTAGGAGTGAGTAAATGTGACTTGAGTGGTGTGAGATAAGATATAGTTAAGGAGAGGGTTCCTTGTTTATCCTTGCTCACATGTAAGTCATTTACATTCAATTGTAGGAAGCATGATGGCTTTTATTGAAATCCAAATTCAAACATATTTGGCAAAACTTTGGTCTTGACTAATAGAATTTTATAAAATTTTTCCATGAGAGTTTGTTGAATAAGAAAAATTCAATACATAATTCTATGTCCATTGAATGGGTATAAAGCCATTCAGAAGTAGTAGATGCCATGTCTAGTATGTTCTGTGTTTCAAAACTACAGTGCATTTTTGTACTGAAGGAAATATTGGTGTTTAGGAGATAAAGAAGTGCATGAGAGTAGAGTTTGAAATAGTACAAGTTAGAGGGTGTAAATTGAAAAGATGTTAGAGAAGTGAGAGATGTTTGTGGAGTGTTAGCAAGCCAAGAGATGCTTGAGAGTTAGACATGTTAAGAAGTTAAGAGATGATTGAAAAGTAGAGAAGCTAGAGAAGTGAGATGTTTGTGAGATATAGTGAAGATATTGGAGAGGTATGAGATGTTTGAGAGTTAGAAATGATACAAGATTTTGAGATGTGAGGTTTGAAGATGTTAGTTTGTCAATGTTTGTGGTGTTAGTTTTAAAGCAAAGAACTTATTTTTTCTAAATGTTTATAAATAGATTTGCACTTGAATAAAGAGATATTGAAACCCCTACCTATTTGGAGAAAAATATTTGAGTGAGCTATTTTTATAAAGAGTGGAATGTTAGTTTAAAAGTGATGAGTGATAGATATGTTTTGGAAAAATGTGAGATGAATAGAGATGAGACGGATGAGAATGATGCAATGGAAAAATATTATTGCTTGTACCTAGTGAGTTGTGTCGCCTGTTGTTACCTCATTCACATATAGATTTTGGATGTGGCAAAGAAGATTTCTTTCTATCAAAATTTTTTGTAGTGGATAGGACATTGTACATGTAGGACACTCTAGCTTTTAAGTGAAAGTAGGTGTCTGTACCATGTATGTATGTTTGAAATCCATAGCACAATAGGAGAAAGTGGATAGGGTATGACATGCATATAGGGAGCTGTAGCTTTTTAGTAGAAGTAGGTTTCTAGATCTCATATAGATGTCTCTTACTAGGACATGGTCTACGAGTAGATGGTTGAAGCTTTTACTGAGAGTAGGTCACTGGACCATGTATGGATGCCTATAGTCCATAGCCTATAGTTTTGTTTGGCTTGGCCAATACACCCTTGTTGTTTCAACAATTTGCTGTACAAAATCTTGAGCATGATGCGTAAAAAATAAATAAAATAAAACACATTTATGAAAGCCATAAACAAATTTCTTTTGATGCTTGTCTAAGTATTGTTTAAAAAGAATTAAAAAAACACAAACCAAAAGAAAAGAAAAAATACGAACAAACAAACAAACAAAAAAAATCCCAAAAAAGTAAAAAATAAATAATTAATGTTGTGGTCTGTGTTGCTCTTAGATTTCATAAAAAAATAGAACAAAACAAAAAACACAATACAAAACCTTTAAAAAAAAAAGACACAAAAATCATAAAAATTAGGAGTAGATATCCTACACCTTTTTTGTAGGGTTTGTTTAATTTGAGTTTTGCATAGTAAGCTAAATATGTAGACAACAGAAGTGAATTCGAGTACGAAAGTTGAGTGGATGTGACAAAAGCTATAGTTGGGGCTGACAAGGATATGAAGACAACAGAACAGGTGTTTCCTTTCCAATTCCTTTTTTTGTTGGTTGTTAAAGATAATGTAAAGTCAATGAAAATTAAAATGTTATCTTCCATAGTATTTTGAATAGCTAGCTTAGTAGTTTATATAGTGGAATTACTATTCTTTTGTTAGACTTTTTAAGAGTTCCTGAATTATTTCATTAGTACTTAAAAGGGATAGTAGAGCTGATTAATTAATATAGGTATTGGTTGGGTCTGTCCCTTGACTTTAGCTTATTAGAGGTATGATGGAATGTTTTACACATATGATGGGCCTAGGGAGGGAATTTATATGTTTTATACTTTGTGTGGCTATCGCCATATAAGTTTGATAGGTGGGTGGGTCCACTCTGTCTCTAGTGTCAGAGCCACGAGCCGCATCCAAGTCCTATATGGGATAGTAAGTGTAATGTGAAAGGATATTCCTACTCGACATAGCACTGAGTGTGGAATGCATGTTTGCATGAATTAAAAAAAAAAAAACAAAAACAAAAATGCGAGTCCAATGTGGCTTTAAAGAAAACAAGGTAAAACTTTGATTTTTTTTTTTGCTTGAATGATTGCAATAAATGAATGAATGGGAGTTAAATTAACTTTAATTAAAAGGGAGAGGGAAATTGGTATAAATTAGATATACCAGATTAAGCCTTTGATCTCCTGTCTGTGTTTCATGTTTAGTAGGCAGGCTCGAGTTCAAGACTCTCATGGATAGATATTTTAGGTTTGTTTAGGAGTGTTGAGTATGCTAAGCATATCTAGATTGCTAACATAAATTGACTTCCAAGATTTCCTAATTGACAGTGTATATAACATGGCTTTGTAACAAGCCTAAGCCAAAAGAAAATTTTCCACGAGATAGAAAGGGTTTTAAGTTCAAGACTTGCAAGAATAGCTCTTTAAGGTCTTTTGCAATTGTCTTTAACGACGTTAAAATATCTCTTTTCTGATCGATTTGGTGGGATATAGGAATAACATTTCAAATTGTAAAATTCCAGTTAGATTTTGAGCTTGCCCGTGAGGAAAGCGAGAAATTTACAGAAGTCTTAGTGTAATTATTGAAGCTTCAAATTTTGACTTAAAAACTGAGAGAGAGAGAGAGAGAGAGAGAGAGAGAGAGAGAGAGAGAGAGAGAGAGAGAGAGAGAGAGAGAGAGAGAGAGAGAGAGAGAGAGAGAGAGAGAGAGAGAGAGAGAGAGAGAGATTCCAAAGAATAGGGAGAGAGAGGGATTGAGTTCAACTCTTGTCATTTAAAGTCTTGCGGGATTGCCCCTACAAAGTTTAAAAAAAAAACCTTGAGAGGTGGGAGCGAGGTCTTAAAAGACCATAGGCTTGATAATTTTTTAAATGCTAAGAAACAAAAAAAAAAAACGCTTTTTGTCGGCAGCACCATGAGCGACCAGAATGCGAGGGTCACGAGGAGGCATGAGAACCTAGAAGATTGTAGCACAAGCGAGAGCGGAAGGAATAGGGACCCAAGAGGGTTTCCCTCTGAGTATGTGTGTGTGTTCCATTGACGAGAAGGAGAATCGCCGAATAAGGAGAAAGCGAGAGGGGCTGAGGAGCCCAAGAGGAGAAGGGTTCGCAAAGAGAGAGAGGAAGTCCGCCCTCTGTGCAGGTCAAGAGAGGGCCCAAGAGGGATGCTTTGTGTGTGTGTGTGTACTCCCATTGGGGAGAGATCCGAGAGGATTATTTTTAGTTTTTTTGTAGTGAAGTTAAGACAAAGAGAGAGGTTTCCAGAGCAATGTAACTCGAGAGGAGATGAAGGGAGAGAAGGTGATGAAAGTGAATGTTTGCCACCTCTTGTGTGTACATATGCTTGTGTGTGTGTGTGTGGGGGGGGGGGGGGGGTAAGATAGAGAGAGAGAATTGTAGTATGCTATGGTTGAGATTAAGAAATGGAGATCTGGAGGAGACAATCCAGTTGAATACAAGGAGAGAGCAGCATCCTCACTGTGAGTGTGTGTATGCTAGGGTGTCAGTGTGTAGAATTGGTTAGAGAGAGACATTTCACTGTAGTTTGCCATGAAAGAGTGATAACTTTCGTTAATGCTTATGTGTATGAGAGTTCGAGAGAGGAGACAGAGTCTCATCTCTTGAACACAAGGGAAGGAGAGTAGCAGGTCAATTTGCAAAGTATGTGTGTTTTATTTGCGATATTGTGTGTGTATATTGCATCAACCAGGAGAGAAATAGTATGGTCCTGCAGTTCACCATGGGTTCATGAGAGAGAGAGAGAGAGAGAGAGAGAGAGAGAGAGAGAGAGAGAGAGAGAGAGAGAGAGAGAGAGAGAGAGAGAGAGAGAGAGAGAGAGAGAGAGAGAGAGAGAGAGAGAGAGAGAGAGAGAGAGAGTTTGAGGAGTGGGAAAGATCCTTGTGTATGTGCTTGTTTCTTACATTTTGTATATGCGTTTATGATTAAATGTTTGTGTCCATGTGTAGTTGAAAAGAAAGAGAGAGAATGTTGGACAGTAGAGAGAGATGTATTATTGTGGTGTGCACGTTATGTACGAACATAGGGAAAGAAGCATAGTGATAGAGAAGAGAGAGATATGGAGACAATAGATATAGTATAAAAAGTTGTCATAGGGAAATAAAGAGAGAAAGAGTTCTAGAGGGGAGTGTATAAGTGTGTGAAGAAGTAAGAGAAAAAGTGATAGTGATCAGAACGTCTAATAGAACAAGAGCTGACATGGATGAGCGCATTGAAGTGGAGCTTTAGAGCAGTGAGGTCGTGAAGAAGGTCCAAGAACAAACCATGAAGAGAACATCTAAAGCACAAAAAGGTTGGTAAAAAATTTGAAATATAAAATAAATACAAACACAAATTACACAATAAAACAACAAATTTGAATATTAAGCATGAAATCTGGAGCATAAATTAGACTTGAATATATGTTATGGTTTTGAATTATTGTGAATGTTTGCTAGAGATTTAAATTGACAAAATAATGCGTAATAGAAGCATTGGGACTGAGGAAAGTGAACGTTTGCAAAATAATGAGTCATTCGAATACATAAATTACAATATTCACCAATTTATTGTGGAAGTGTATTGAGCAAGTGAGAGTGAATTTTCAGTGTGCTAAGTAAAAACATAAGTTTTATTGATTGTCAAGTTCATATGTCAGTTTGAGAGTGCAATCTGGTGTCTATGATTGTTGTGATAGAGAAGTGTTTTTGAAATGAGATATTCAAATAGAAATATATTTGTGATTATTGTTGCTGGTGGAAAGAAATGTTTATATATTGATTGTAAGTTCATATGTCAGTTTGAAAGTGCAATCTGGTGTCTATGATTGTTGTGATAGAGAAGTGTTTTTGAAAATGAGATATTCAAATAGAAATATATTTGTGATTATTGCTGGTGGAAAGAGATGTTTATAAGATTGAAGTTTCTAGGGCATTTTTGTGTGTTTTGTACTTGGTTTTAATAGACTTGAGAATGCATAAGTGGGTCTACATTAGATATAGTTGGACTACATTAATAAGCCTTGGAAGGCTTAGTCAACCATCTATAACAGGGGAGGAATGAGTGACACAAGGGCGAGAAGTGGTCCACATGAGTTACAATTACCAAACAATTGGTTTGAGGGATTAATGGGAGAGACACCTGTTAGAAGGGAAAGACTCGTCTCATTATTTTTGGAAGGACTATTAAACAAGGAATTGCATGCTATCTTGTACAGAAAAAGCCATATGACTTGGGAAGCATGTAGTCTAGACGCAATCAACCTGAGTGATAATTGCGAGATTTATAATAAGGAAAGTAAAGTTAGAGATGTACAAAGCGAACAAACAACAGCCACTGTGCCAACACAAGTTGGACCAGTTGTTGCAACTTCTGCCTTTTCTATAGAGGACATGCTGAAGCGCATGAACGATACATGATGATCAAAATGCAAAGGATACCGTTGAGAGGCCTAACGCAGGGACCAAATAAAGAAAAATTGCAAAGGCAATTAAAATGGTGTGTCATTGAAGGAAAATGGACAAATCACAAGACAAATGAGTATTATTACAAGCCTAAATATGATGGGAATGTTCAGTACGTGAAATGAGACCACAAGAACAACACATGTATTGCTACTCGCCAAATGTGGCACCCATGCAGAGATCGCCAATGAATATAGAGAGACCAGAGCCAGTATTAGGCCAACAACCACCACTCCTTGAAAATAATGATGTACCGATCAAAAGTATATGCTACCAAAGGGAGAGATGGATGAGCAAGCTCTCGTACCTGTTACTCCATACCCTAAAACAAGCTCTTAAACAATGGGGATAGAAGAAGATTGGTATAGCCATCCTACTCCAGTCCCTATAGAGCCAATGTTTCAAGCACCTACTAAAACAACACCTATTAACTTTATGGCAAATCAAGGGGCTAGACCACCAATGGTCAATCCAATGCCCAAACCAAAAATTGGAATTTGTCGTAAGTGTGGAGCATATGATCCTTGGAAGAATGACTGTCCCAAACCGGATAAGCATGTACGATCTATAGAGGCTTATTGTGGGGCATGTGGATGAAAAGGAGGACACTTTCATGAAGATTGTCCTAGGAATCCAACCAACAAAGGAAGAAATACTATTAACATAATTCAAATCATGCCAAGTAGTTCATCAGAAGGGGAACCAATAGTTCTTGTTCAAGTGATGACTAGAGCGCAGATGAAGGAGAACAAGCAGAAAAACACAAGTGGATCGGACAAAGCCAATAAATCCTCTAAAAATTCTAGGAAAGCAAGACGGGAGGTACAAAATTAAGAAAAAAATAGCAGAAAGAGACTGAAGAGAAGATACAGATGGAAACAGAAGAAGAAATTCAGACTTTTTTCAATAGAATTCAAGGAACCAAAATAAAAATTGGCTGGATCAATACTGGTCAATTGAATCTACAAGCCAATCAATGCAGCTCTGGAGGCTTTCCAATCTGGGTTGAAAGTGGGTCAAACCTTGGAAAATCAATGGAAAATTATCCAACACCAGATATGAAAGCAACTAGACTAGAAATTTACAGAAACCTTGTGCAAATCACACAAACCATGATGGAAAAATAGAATCCATAATAGGAGGTTACGGAAAAACCGGCTGAAAATGAGATTTAAACCATGAAGGAAAGAGTTCAAGAAAAGGACGAGTTGGGAAACATGAAAAATGATAAAGCACCATCACCTAAACTGGAAGTTCTTGATAGTGAGGAAGGATGGGACGAGGTGCCAATAGTTGAAGGAGATTGGCCGAACTACATATAGAAAAGGGTCAGAGAAGCAAAAGATGGGAGTAGAACCTTAAAATAGCTCCAATTGAGGAAGTTCAATTTGTTAGATTCTCCATGAAACTGGATAAACAATAATTATATGGAGATTGGGGATCCGAGCAGTCAAGCTCTTCGAAAGCTAGAACTTTGTCGACACAAAACAACCAAACTAGAAAGGCCAAGACAAACCTTGGATGTGGCTAATCTACAATCCATTATGTCAATACTAGTTCAGTGCACAATCACTTTGGGATAACTAGTGAGATTGAAACCACAGTTGTGGGGGGATATACAAACCACCATGGAGAAGATGGGGCTAAAAGAAGCATCTCAAATGGACTTGGAAAAATTGCAAAACAAAGACATACATAATAAAATTGTCAGGTCATTACGTATAAACAAGGTAGGGGACTACTGCGAAGGGAATGAGGGACACACTACCCTTTTGGTATAGTATGATGATATAACTACCATTGCTATTTTAGATAGTGGTGCATGCATTGCCATAGCAACCAAAGTTATCTGAGAAGCTTGGGGAAAATAAAAAATCAGGCAAATAAGAATGAAACTGCAATTGGCAGATGGACACATAGAGAAACCAATGGGCTAACTTGAGAATGTGATAGTCACTTCCTGCGCAATTGATTACCAACACACTTTTGCCATTGTAGATTTTGGAAAGAAACACAACTATGAAATCATCTTGGGAAGACCATTTATGAGACAGATACAACTAGTTCAAGATTGGGGCGATGATTATCTCTACCTGAAACAAGTAGGGGAAATTACCCAAGTAAACTTGAAAGATCATTCTTACATGGATGTCTTGAGGACACCAATACAACAAACTAAACTATGAAATCATCTTGGGAAGACCATTTATGAGATAGATACAACTCAAGACTAGGGCGATGATTATCTCTACCTGAAACAAGTAGGGGCAATTACCCGAGTAAACTTGAAAGATCATTCTTACAGGGATGTGTTGAGGACACCAATACAAGAATTAGACTCTGAGATCTCTGCAAAGACTAAACTACCTTCAAGGATACATAAAGACACCCCAATTTGGATGTGTGGGGCTTCTCAGTTAGGGAGTTTGCGCAAGGAAGACTATGATCTAGATAGAGAGGTGAATAACAAGGAATATATATCGGAACCATTCCTTGAAAATTTGTTCGAACCCTTTGAATGGACTCAGATCCTGGCCACAATGGATGTATGTGTTAATGAATCAACACCTACACAATTTTGTGATGCAGAAGGCTATTACATAGTCCCTATTGGTATTCATCGAGATGATTGAGGAGCAACATGTCTTTTTGGATCACTACTATGATGCCACAGACTAGTTGGAAGAAGAGACAACTACAACTGAAGAATTGGACTCAGAAAAAGAGCATGTAAGGGCCAACCTTCTACTCCAAGGAGGGGAAGAAAGATTCTTGAGTTTTCAAACCAACATCGGAGGGATCAACAAAGATACCGCAAAAAGAGAGAAAAAAACTTGAGGATGAAAATCACAAAATAGTCGGATACCAAAACTCAATTCTTAATGAAAGTAAATTCCATGGATTGCATAAAAGACAAGGTAACTGGAAGGTATCCCGACTCGCCACCTAAAGGGCGACAAACTCAAAATAAACCAAAAATTTACAAGCCTAAAACAACCAAGGGAAAAGAGCCTCCAATGACAAAAACAAAGCGTAAGGATAAATACAAAGAGTTGAAAATAACCTTGAAAGAAATACGAACAACGGAAATGGAATCAGATAGTGATAAACATAGAGAAATCAATGTTCCATCTCACTATAAAAAATACATTTTGCAGGATTGTTGTCGAGCAACCAAGTCAATAGAATCGGGGAAATCATATGAAGGAATGGAAAATACAAAACAAGTCGACCTAGAAAAGCTTGGAGAAGAACCGAGACCTGCATGCATAGCTATGAATCTATTGCAAGAAGAAGAATAGATTCTCATAAGGACATTGAAGGAATATAGAGATGTTTTTGCATGTTCATATAGAGATCTCAAAGGAGTGGATCCTACAATATGCCAACATATCATCCCTATGAGAGATGATGCCAAGCCAAGTCGACAAAGACCATGCAAAAAAAAAAAAGATGAGATAGAAAAACTCAAGGAAGCAGAGTTTATCTATAAGATAGAACACACAGATTGGGTATCACCAATTGTTGTGGTGCCTAAAAAAAATGGCAAACTCAGAGTGTGTGTAAATATCAAAAAAGTGAACTCTACCACTATACAAGATAGCTTTCCTCTTTCCATCACTTATCACATGCTAGAATGAGTAGATGGCAAGGAAGCTTATAGCTTTTTAGAGGGCTTCTTTGGGTACAACCAGCTAGCAATGGATCCCAAGGACCAACATAAACAGCCTTTGCTGTAGAATGGGGAATTTTTAGCTATAGAGTCATGCCCTTCGGCTTGACCAATGCACCAGTAACATTCCAAGGGCTGATGAGGCATCCCTTCAAGGAATATCTATGAAATTTATTAGAAGTATACATGGATGACCTCTGTGTACACTCCACCAAACGAGAAAGTCATTTTGAGCATTTACGATGTGTCTTTGAGAAATGTCTCTTATACAGGATTTTCCTAAACCCTAAAAGAAGTGTTTTTATGGTTAGACAAGGCAAAATTCTTGGACATATTGTGTCCAAAAATAGCATAGCCACAGATATGAGAAAAGTAGCAGTAATTGCTGAGATGGCTAGACCAACAATAGTCAGAGGGGTTCAAGAATTTATCAGACATTGTGGTTACTATCGTAGATTTATCTACATGTATACTGTGATTGATAAGCCCATTTATAGCCTTATCACTCACTTTGAATGGACCAAAGAATGTGAAGAGTCATTTCAAAAGCTTAAGCAAGCTTTGACCTCAGCATCAATCGTGGGACAAGGTATTTCATGTACATGTTGATGCTTCAAGTTTTTATATAGGTTGTATCTTAGCTGAGCCAGGAGAGGGGACCATGGATTTTCCTATCTCCTATGCTAGCCAAAAATTAAACTTGGCAAAAAAGAATTATACAACCATGAAAAGAGAAGGCCTTGGTATGGTGTATTTGGTCGAGAAATTTCGACACTACTTGTTAGCCAACAAGTTTGTCTTTTTTGTAGACCATCAAGCCTTACTCTATTTGGTAAAAACGCTACAATACTGGAAGGATAGTAAGATGGTTCATCATCCTACTTGAATTTGACTTCACAGTGGTGGTTAAAAAAGGCACAACACACCAAAGAGCAGACCATCTGTCAAGACTCACAACAGGGGAAGCACCTAAGGGGGTAGATGATGATTTTCCAGATGCATATCTGATCTTTGTGGAAATGGTTCCCAGATGGTCAGAAGACCTTGTGACCCTAATGGCCATCGTGCAAGTAGATTCTCAAATATCAATTCCCATTACACCACGACCAATTGAGCAATCGGCATTATATCAGTTGCCGGCTGGATGGCTATATTAAAAAAACAAAGATGGAATCTTGCTCTTGTGCATCAATCCTAAGGAACAAGCAACCTACTTGAGTCAAGCACATACCACAAGAGTAGGACTACACTTTGCACAAGACCAAACCTTGCAACGGTTAACTTGGTTGGGGGTTTATTGGCCCACTATGAAGAAGGACGTTCATCAATATGTGAATGAGTGCTCTCAGTGTAAAGTAAAAGCAACCATATCCCATGCCACGTTATTCCACATTGCAGCCACACCACAATGGAGTGGTTACCTGATAGAATATCTAACCAACAAAATCTTTCTGTAAAACATGAGTAAAAGACAAAGGAGGGCAATAAAAACGGAAGCCGCCAACTATATCTTGATTAAAAACCAACTCTATCGACGACGAGGGAAAGACCAACATCTTAGAGTGTGCACAAATGAGGAGGTATATCTTCCTATTTTACAACAAGCACATTCAGGTCTAGCAAAAGGTCACTTCTCTCATGAAATCACGACCAAAGCTATATTGATGGCAGGTATCTGGTGGCCAACTTTATTTGTGGGCGCAAAAGAGTTTGTTCGACGATGCCATCCATGTCAAAGAGCAAAAATGTCGACAAGGGTTGATAATATGCCATTGCGACCTATGATGGGAGCACACATCTTTGCTAACTGGGGTATAGATTTTGTGGGACCAATCCAACCACCAACTTACAAAACTCAGGCACAATATATTATTATGGACACAGATTACTTAACCAAGTGGGTTGAAGCACGGGCCACCAGGAAGAACGATGCTAGAACCACCACTGCATTCTTGTATGAATGTGTATTCACTAGGTATGGACTTCCTATTGATCTTGTGAGTGATCCCGGATTGCAGTTCCTTAACAAGGTGATATAATATCTGTTAAATGAGTTCATGGTAATCCATAACAAATCTTCTCCCTATCATCCTCAAGCAAATGGTCAAGTTGAACATACGAACAAAATTATGAGCACTGTACTAACTAAAATTGTTAGTTTAGGTAGAGCAAACTGGGAAATGCATCTTCATTTTGCCTTATGAGCTTATTGAGTTTCCTTCAAAACAGCTTTGAACATGACTCCTTTTATTTTGGTCTATGGCGTGGATACGATCTTGCCAATGGAATTCTATTACCCACTCTCAGAGTTTCTACTACTGAGTTAGAATGGAAGGGACACGAATTTTTGGAACGACTTGAAGATTTAGAATGATTGGATGAACAACGATTAGCATCCATTGCTCATATGTACGCACAAAAACAAAAACAAAGACAGCTCTTTGATTCACAATTGCAGACCAAAATTTTCAAACCAGGGGAATTAGTCTTAGTATATTCGTTGAAACAACATGTACCTAAATTCAAGAAAAAACATCATGGTCCTTTTGTCATTGAAGATGCTTTACCAAGTGGTGTTGTCAAGTTAGCTACATTAGATGGAGAAATTATGGCAAATTGGACTAGTGGATGCCGACTCCGAAAATACAATCTTCCCTTGACTAATGAGCTTTTGAGAATGCATGCAGCCAAGGAAAGAAAGATTAAACGACACCAAGTGATAGACAAGGCTCAGGAGGAGGCTTGCATTCATATTCTAAAATGGAAAGCTGCAAGGCAACCTATCCTAAAAGCTGTACCACTCAATACTCTCCAAGTTCAACCCATAGCTAAGGATGTGGTAGAGATTGATGACGGTGGATGGATAGTCTTAAATATTGATATGCAGATCAACGTGATTCTAAAGGAGGGATGCAAAGCGAAAGCTTTAGTGGACACAAGAGCTCGAGCCAATGCTGCTAGTTACTCAACTTATCTCAAGGCAACAACTCAACCACTTGAGTACTATCAAGCCACTGTCAAAGGTTGTAACAAACAAATCACTCCAACACTAGGAAAAATTAACTTGAATATCATGGTTCATGGATTTTCCTGCCCGCATACTTTCATATGTATTGCGGATGAACACATGAATGAAGACCTAATACTAGGGGTTCCATGGATGAGAACCTACAAAGTAGTACAAGATTGAGATACTCGAATGTTGGAACTCACACTTAAAGGTGGACAACTAAGAATACCATTTGCATACAGTAAGGAAGAATGGAAAGGACCTCTTGATAGTTTCCCATTTAGGAAATAGAAGTCATCAGTCATAAATACGACCACTACTCCATTAAGACTTCTTCTAGCTAGCCTATGAAAGGAGTCAAGCAATTTGGGTACCAAGAGCCAACTCAAGAACCAACCTCAACAAGTATGAGTGCCAAAAAGACTGCTACACATTGTCGACAACTTTAAAGGAAAAACATTACATCCACATACTCAATATAAGTCATCGCTACTTACGAGGATACGGGTATGGCAATTGAAGAAGAAAAGTAAAACCACAAAATAACCAAATATCCACGGAAAACAAGTTCAACAATGGGTACCAAAGACCCCACAACAAGTCAAGCCAGCTACACTTAGGTATAAGTGGGTACCTAAAGTCAAGGCACTCACAGTTATAAATACCATTGTATCCAAGCAACACACAACGGACAATGCATATTGCACTATCAAAGAACGAGCTCAATTGCTGTAAAATTTTCTCTTCAAAAGATTCAAGCAATAGGATACCTCGATAACAAAAACCCTTGAGTGCCATACTCAAGACCCACATCTTGCACAACATAATGCGTTTATTTGCATTGACCTTGTGTGCATCTGTTGCACGTGTCAAAGCAACGGACTTGCCATACACTGTGTGTGAACTACAAATGGCTGCAAACACACAACCAAATTAATCTAGCAAGCTCAAGAGAGCAAGGGTGTGTCACTCACCGCCCTACGCTCGCCTTCGTGGAGGATTCCTCACCGCAAAGAAAAGGGAGCCACCACCGTGCCGTGCTCAACCGCCTCCCCGCCGCCCTGCCGTCCCAATGCTCGATCACTCTCTCTCTCTCTCACACACACACACATAGACACACACAGAAGGAGATGAAGAAGAAGATGGAGATGGAGCAAGAGCACTCTGCAATAGCACAAATGAGAGAATGAGTGATTTTTAGGTTTAGGTGACTTTTATAAGAGCTTGCCTATTCACACTTGAGCGCCCATTCTTAGCCAACTAACCCTTGAATGTTCCAGTTAGAGTGCACCTCTCATAGGCAATCACTCTTACCCTTTTCCTATTGGACCAACAAGCCCGACCCATGACTACTAGAAGTGGATGCCAGTGGCTAATAGACCTCCACATCATAATAGGGCCAATCAAGTCCGTGCATAAACACAACTTTCTACTCTCTACATTGCACAACCTAGGATGAATTGAAACTAGGAGGGTGGGAGCTACCACCGTGCCACGCTCAACCGACTTGCTGCCTGTTACATATACATTACCTTGCGATACTCCAAGAAAGCTTGTTCTATCGTTTGCAAACAATGCTCTGGCACATTGCCACTTATAGACCTCAATAGGGTCAAACACTAGTTCTTCTTTTTGAAAGTTAATTACAATAGGTCAATTTGACACACTTAAACGATATTCAAGATGGAGATTTCTTTCTATGTTCTTTAACATTGTCTGGAAAATGTGAAGTTCAAATGTGGTGAAAACAATGTTGATGCCACATGGTTCCTGGTCGTAGAAGTCTCTTAGGCCTAGCCTTTTGTTGGCTTCTTTGGTGTCTGGCTTGGAAGCTACATCATATATCTCCTTTGGTAGCATTTTAGTCCCACTTGGTGTCCTTCTTTGCTCTTGAACCTGCCAGTGAAAACTGCGGTGTTGTTTTCTTCAAGCTGTTCCTTAGATAAGTACGTTGCCTTGGTTGTCTTTACTGAACTTGGATCTAATTGGTAGGGTGGAAACTCTTGCAACTTTTCCTTCTGAGACACCATTTTCTTTGCTTTCTTGGCAACTTGCATTGCTCTTGTTAAGTGAATACAGTGTCAAAGTTAGAAAATTTTGCAAATTCTGCTCTTCTGAAATGTCCTGAGTCTGCATTGCTGACAAATGATGTCCAATTTGTTTCAAATCAATTTTGGAGTATGCATAGATGCATAAAAACATGTAAAGATCAAAATCATACAGTTCAGGCAAAAATTGCAACAAAAGTAAATAATCGCGATTATTTACAACTGGGGATTTTTTTCCAACTTTTTGCATTTTTGATATCACAGGCTTGAAACATATAGCATTTAGGTGCTCTGAGTGAAGTGTGGGCTCAATTGAGTGCACTGGGTGGAAATGGTGTCAGATTTAGTCTTTCAGTGTCTGAAACAATAGATATACTGAGAGTTTGAGTTTTTGAGATCCAAGCTTGCTCAAACTTGGTCAGTGGACTTGGGACACTATATTCTTTGGTCCCACAAGGTCAAAGTTGCAGATTTCACCCATTTTGACAAGAAAGTAAATAATCGTGAATATTAACTTTCTCATCAAAATGTGCATTTTTTGTTGTAACTTGGTTCTAGGCATGATGTAGACTCTGTGTATGAGATATGGGGTGATTTGAATAAAAAATATAGCAGATAACTCAAAAATTGGATTGAAAAGACTTTGGTGCGTTTTTTTTGACTTTCCAAGTTTTTCTTGATCATTTTGGCTCATACTTGAAATGTGGCATGTAATAGATGTGTACAAGTGATAGGTGAAGTGGAGAGATCATTTTCAAGCCAAAAAAGCACAAAAGTAAATTATCGTGATTATTTATAGTAGTCAATTTTTTTGCAAGACTTGACAATTTGATGACCTACACATATTCAACACATCTAAAACAAGTCCTAAATTGAATTTGGTAAAGTTTTGTCGTGTCGGCATCACTTCGAGCTCTTGTCAACTCTGAATTACCGAGTTTTGTGACTGGGTGGCATGTGGAGTTGGTTAGTCACTGCTAAAGCTATGGACTTGTCCGCTACATAGTCCTGATGCTACCCATCCAGTTTTGGCCCATTTGGGGTCATTTTGACTTCATATGTCAAATTTGACGCTTTGTAACCTTTGAGCTATTTTCTGCTTTTCAAGAGCTTACCTTGACTGTTTTCATAAAACCATCCATGTACATTGTGTTTAGACCCAATCTATAAGCTCTCTGTGCAGTCAGAATCCAATTCTGGCATCTGGCAAAAACCTAAATTTTCTACTTTGGACCCCCCTCGACCCATGCCGAATGGTTATCAAGTGATATAGAAGTGTTTTATTATATAGGGGCATGCTACAGTTCAAGTCTCGTCCAATTTGGTTGTGCTGACAGGCCGCTATAGTCAATTTTGGGTCGTAGGACTTCGTGCACTGCTGGGTTTCTAGGGTTTTTTCCTGAGCCTAAACTTGCTACCTGGTCATATAGAATTGATCATTGATAAGCTTAGAACTTACCCGTCATGTCTCGTGTGAGACAACACTGTAAAAGGGCGACTGTGGACTCCGAAAATCAAGCGCGAAGAAGGTCGAGAGCTCTCTCCTCCAAGAGTGACTAGTGGAAATGAGGTGATTTTGGGCTACCTTGGATATCTATACTCGGACTTCCCAAACTATTTTTCCCCAAATTCCCATGTTAGTCCTACTAGGCCATGAAATCTATGTTAGATTCAAAAATTTCTTCAATCGAATTCCGTTAGCTCATTCTGCAAGAATTTGTGAAAGTAGGCATTGACAACCTAGTTTAGGCTTCCCGCTTCCATCTGTCAATTCGATTGAAATTTGTTGTGCCTGTCTGTCTTGTCCTTCTGATCATCAACATATCTTCAGTTTCTCCATCTGAGCTCATTTGCTATTTATTGTTATTTTTGACCTGTATATTCAAAAAATCAAAGAAAATAACAAAATGCGCGAAAAAAGCAAAGTGAAAAATCAATAATTAGGAAAATCCATTGAAAAACACAGCTTATTTTTTTTGGGTGGATTTCTTCATTTTTAAGTCCCTATATCAAGAAAAATGAGAAAAATAATAAAAAACACCATTTTTTGATGATTTTTTAATAGTATATACACTATTTACACTCATTGGGGAGATGTTATCACAGTTAAATTTCCCCTGTTGATGATTTTTAAAGGGAATTTTTAGGTAATTTTGCAAAAAATCACACATTAATATCAACTTTCTCCTCCCTCTTCAAACATTGCTCTTAGTTCCCTTTCACCCCTCCTAGATTGCGTACTCCGGGATGACTGTGTGCATGGGTTGAACAATCGTGTCTATGCATGGCCTTGGTTGGCTCTACCATGCTTTGAAGTTTAGTGCAATTCAAACCATTATGATGTGCAAGAGTTGGATCTTGAGTAATTAACTCAAGGGTTTCTGAGGTCGAGGTTTTCTGTTGCTGTCTCCCAAAGAGCAAAGCTTGTAGCTGGTGTGCTCTTTGCTTGATTGTACCATCAGATGCTTTGGTATGCTGATTTCCTAAGCTATCAGTATCAATATTGGTGGTTGTCGAGCTTTTACCCGCCATTAATATCTTGGTTTGTCTTGGTCAGAATGTTGTGGTTGAGTCTTCTGAGACTTAACTCTCCATTTCTTTAACGATGTTATAGTTTGTAGAGAAGATAAGTGCTCTTTTTTTCTCCAAATCCATTTTGTTTTAGGTTCCCTGCTCGAAGATGCTCCTCTTTGTGTTTTGAATTTTGGAATCGTGTTTGGTACAGTAGATGATGTTTTGGGCACCCAAATTTGAATCGGCTTGTTCTTAAGCTGTGCTTTTGGTACCCAAATATGCCCGACTCATTGCATGCTACTTATAGAATTTGCTTGTCTATAGGATGGAGAAGATTGATGGCTTTGTGGTTTGCTCTGTTGGTAACCTCCTTTCCATTCCTCTTTGCTTGGTGCAATTGGAACAATGATTTGTCCGCCTTTAGGTGATAGCTTGAGTTGATTGGTATCCCAATCTATTACTGCCTTGTAGGTCTGCATCCATGATATTCCAAGAATCATTTTTTCATTCAATGTGTTCATCTGGTAAGCATATAAATTGATGAAGGCATGAACATCCATGTACTATCACATTTAAGTTGACTACTCCCAATGTCGCTGTTGGGTTCTTGTTGCATTCTTTAATAGTCGATATTCTCGATGTCAAAAACTGATTGGTTGCTTTCTTGTACGTGGAATAACTGACTGCATTTTTTCGAGCTCCTGTATCGACCAATGCATTTGTGCTATGATTGTTTAGCTATACTTTGATGCGAAGGTCCATTCCATCTAACCATTCATCATCTGTTGACACTGCATCTTTTTGTAATTCCCATAGTCGGTCATCTAGTTCCAGACTGTTGATGGGAATAGGTATTCTCGATGTCAAAGACTGATTGGTTGTTTTCTTGTACGTGGAATAACTGACTGCATTTTTTCGAGCTCCTGTATCGACCGATGCATTTGTGCTATGATTGTTTAGCTATACTTTGATGCGAAGGTCCATTCCATCTAACCATTCATCATCTGTTGACACTACATCTTTTTGTGATTCCCATAGTCGGTCATCTAGTTCCAGATTGTTGATGGGAATAGGTATTTGTTGACTTTTGAGAGCAACTTTCCTTTTGAGTACTCGGAGCCGAGCTTCCTCTTGGGATTCGTCAATAACCTGCTGTTGTTTTATCTTTCTTTGCTTTGCTGCATGCATCTTTTCTAGCAATTCATTGGTTAGTAGCAAATTGTACTTCTTTAAACGGCATCCATTAATCCAATTAGCCATTGGTTCACCATCTAGGGTGGACAACTTAACTGCTCCACTTGAAGATACATCATCAATGATAAACGGTCCATTTTTCTTTTTCTTAAACTTGGGAATGTGTTGCTTAAGGAAATAGACTAAAACTAAGTCCCCTTTTTTGAAGATTTTTGTAACTAGATGGGAATCAAAAAACTCTTTTTGTTTTCGCTTTTGTGCATAGATGTGAGCTCAACAGTTAGCCTTTGCTCATCAAGATTTTCTAAATCTGCAAGCCTCTCTGACAATTCATGTCCAGTCCATTCAAGACCCTTAGCTACCCTTAATGTCGGCAATAAAAATTCTATCGGCAGTATGGCATCAAGACCATAAACAAGGTTAAAGGGTGTAGCATTTAAAGCTGTCTTGAATGAAACTCTATAAGGCCATAGAGCGGCATGGAGATTCATTTCCCAATCTCTCCATCCTGAACCAACCACTTTAGTCAATACCGAGCTAAGACTTTTATTCGTATGCTCACCTTGTCCATTTGCTTGTGGGTGATAGGGAGCCAATTTGTTATGGATGACCATAAATTTATTAAGCAGATACTCAATTATCTCATTGAGGAAATGAGTTCCCCTATCACTGACAATTTCTATTGGCACTCCATATCTCGTGAACATATTCTCATACAAGAATGCATATGTGGTTCTGACATCATTCTTTTGGGTTGCTTTAGTCTCTGTCCACTTGGTCAAATAGTCCGTAGCTACATGATATATTGAGCTTGAGTTCTATAAGCAGGTGGTTGTATTGGCCCAACAAAGTCTATACTCGTTTTGCAAAAGCTCTAGCCCCCATCATTGGTCTTAAAGGCATGCTATCTACACGGGTTGTGATTTTAGCTCATTGACATGTATCACACCTTCGAACATATTCCTTGGCATCAGCAAAAAGTGTTGGCCACCATATGCCTGCCGTTAAGATTTCTCTTGCGGTGGTTTCACTAGAAAAGTAACTTCCATCTAATCCAGCATGTGCTTGTTCTATAATGGGAATATATTCGTCTTCATTTGCACAAAGATGCAAATGTTGATCTTTTTCTCTTCGATATAGTTGGTTTACAATAAGAGCATAGTCTCTTGCTTCAATTTCAATTTCTCTTTTACGACGTTTACTCATATCCTCCGAAAATGTTTGGCTTGATAAGTAAGTAACTAGATAGTTACTCCACTTAGGAACAAGTGATATTTGGAACAATGTCACATGAGGCATGGGTGCTTGTTTCTGGCATTGAGGAAATTTTTTAACAAATGAGTGAACATCACTCCTCATAGCTGGCCAAAATACTCCAAGTCTCAAGATCCGTCGCATAGTTTGGTCTTCCGCAAAGTGAAGTCCCACTATTGTAATATGTGCTTGACTTAGGCATTGGGTTTTCTCCTCAGTAGCAATGCACAAAAGAAATATTCCATCTCGATTTCTTTTGTATAGCCTTCCAGCTAGTAATTGATACATAGTCGATTGCTCAATTAATCCAATTATAATGGGAAGTGGTATTTGCAAATCCACTTGAGCTATGGTCATCAATGATACCATATTTTTTGACCATCAATGTATCATTTCCACGGAGAACAGATATGCATCCGGTGATCATCGTCTACCCCTTTCGGTGGTTCTCCTGAAATAATCCTTGATAAATGGTCTGCTCTTTGATGAGTGGTGAACTTTTTCACAACTACAGTGAAATAAAATTCCAAAAGAATGATGAACCATCTCACTATTCCTCCTGTGTTTCATGGCTTGTTGACCGAGTACAATAAGGCTTGGTGGTCCACAAAGAACACAAATTTGTTAGCTAGTAGGTAATGCCTATACTTTTTTATGGGATAGATGATTCCTAATCCTTCCCTTTTGATGGTTGTATAGTTTCTCTCTACCATATTCAACTGTCTACTAGCATATGAAATAGGAAAATCAATTTTCCCGTCTCTTGGTTGGAGCTAGGATACACCCAATGACAAAATTGGAAGCATCTACATGTATGTGGAATATCTTATTTCAATCTAGTGCTTTCAATATTGGAGCTGAAGTGAGAGCTTGCTTAAGCTTCATGAAGGATTCTTCACACTCATCAGTCCATTCAAAGAGTGTAATCAAGTTGTACATGGGTTTTGTAATTATAGCGTACATGTAAATGAACCATCTGTAATATCCACAATGTCCCATGAAAGCTTGAACCCTTTGATTGTTATCAGTATAGGCAAATCAACAATCACACTAATTTTATCCATATCAGTAGCTATGTCATTCTTGGACACTATATGTCCAAGAATTTTTCCTTGCCTACCCATAAATGTGCACTTTTTAGGATTTAAGCAAATCCTATAAAGTCTATATTTTTCAAATACGTTTTTTAGGTGTTCAAAATGATCAGCCTGGATTGATGAATGTACACATAGATCATTCATATATAGTTCCAAGAAATTCTGAAGATATTCTTTAAAATCATGGCTCATCAATCTTTGAAAGGTGCCAGGAGCATTAGTCAACCAAAAGGCATAACCCGATAGGCAAAAATACCCCATTCAGTTGCAAAAGCAGTTTTATGCTGATCTTTTGGGTCAACCAAAAGTTGATTGTGTCCCAAAAAGCCATCTAAAAATTTGTAAGATTCTTTCCCTGTAACTTGTTCTAAAACATGCTCAGTGATTGGAAGAGGAAAGTTATCTCTAATGGTAGCTGCATTCACTTTCTTGAGATTGACACACATCCTTAATTTTCCATTTTTCTTGGATACTACCACAATTGGAGACAACCAATGATGAAGTCACTTGACGACTTCTACGAGAAACCATCGGCATCCAATAAGGTATTTCTTATGAAGCGCTTGTTCAATCTAAAGATGGCAGAGAATGGTTCACTTGCAGAACACCTAAATGACTTTAACACAAACAGAATTCAACTTCGATCAGTGAAAATCAATTTCGATGACGAAGTGCGAGCTCTCCTTATACTATCATCTCTACCGGATAGTTGGGACAGCCTTGTGATGACTGTAAGTAATTCTATCTCTGGTACAAATACTCTTAAGTTTGATGATGTTGTGGGTGTTCTCCTAAGCGAGGAAATGTGAAGGAGAAGCACAGGAGAATCATCAAGTGCTGCACTATCACTGGAAACAAGAGGAAGGCCTAAGGAGAGGTTCAAAAACCAAAAGGGTTGTGATCGCTCAAGGCGGAGCAAGTCACGCACAAAGTCAGTTCTTGAATGTTGGAACTGTGGCAAGAAGGGCCACGTCAAGAAGGATTGCGTGTCCAAGAAGAAGAAGGAGACAGAGTCTCAAGACAACAAGCCAACATCGGAGGCCAATGTGGCAGGTAAAGTAGAGCAAGATGCTCTAATTCTCTCATTAGACAATGTGTCTAATTCCTGGATAGTAGATTCCGGGGCTTCATTCCATGCGACACCACACATGCAACATTTCCAAGACTACACCAAAGGTAATTTTGGGTATGTATACTTGGGAGATGATGAAGCTTGTGAGATTGTCGGCAAAGGTACAATTTCAGTCAAAACTGCTAACGAAAATGAATGGAAGCTTAAAGATGTTAGGCATGTTCCTTCTCTTCGCAAAAATTTGATCTCTACAGGACAATTGGACGATGAAGGTCACAACATTGCATTCGGAAACAAACGGTGGAAGATCTCAAAGGGATCTTTGGTGGTTGCCAAGGGAGAAAAAGTCGGTACACTTTACTTGTGTACTGTTAGCACGCAACCTTTAGCTTGTGCAGCAACTACAGAAGTTGATAGTGCGGTGTGGCACTACCGACTTGGGCATATGAGTGCCAAAGGAATGCAAATCCTTCAAACAAAGAAGCTTCTACCAGGTTTGAAAGAAGTGGACTTAGAGTTCTGTGAAGATTGTGTTTATGGTAAACAAAAGAGGGTAAAATTTCAAAAATCAAGAAATGAAAGAAAAAATAAAAAACTTGAGTTGGTCCATTCTGATGTTTGGGGTCCTACAAGTACACCATCACTTGGTGGCTCATTGTACTATGTAACATTCATAGACGATGCGAGTAGAAAAACATGGGTTTATGTCATGAAGAATAAATCCGATGTATTTTCCATATTTCAAAGGTGGAAAGCCTTTGTGGAAAATGAAACAGGTACCAAGGTTAAATGCCTCAGATCCGACAATGGAGGCGAATATTGCAGCCAAGCTTTTGAAAGCTTTTGTGCTAGCAATGGAATTCGGAGGCAAAGGACAACCCCAAGGACACCTCAACAAAATGGGATTTCGGAAAGGATGAACAGGACAATCATGGAACGAGCACGAAGCATGCGGCTACATGCAGGCCTATCGCTTGAGCTTTGGGCAGAAGCTATAAGTACGTCTGTGTACTTAATCAATCGGTCACCCTCAACGGAATTGGATGGGGGAGTTCCAGAAGAGGCATGGACAGGTAAACCGGTGAATTATGCATTTCTCAAAGTGTTTGGGTGTGCGGCTTTCATGCACATAGATAGAAGCCTAAGATCAAAGCTAGATGCAAAGTCCAAAAAGTGTTTCTTCATTGGCTATGGAGAAGGAGACTTTGGGTATCGCCTATGGAATCCTGAAGATGGTAAAATCTTAAGGAGTAGGGATGTAATTTTTAACGAACAAAATATGTACAAAGATTACTTGGAAAGAAAACAAACAAAAGAAACAGGTGATGAGTACATGGAGCTTGAGGACGGTGAAGACTCAAGGACTGCAAACGGTGAAAATGTGCAACAACGTCAACCAAATGAGGAGCCTCAACCTATTCCCCGAAGATCTACAAGAGCAAGTAGACCTCCAGAAAGGTTTGTTCCTTCCTTCAACCATCTCTTGATCTCAGATTCTGGAGAGCCGGAATCATACGAAGAAGCTATGAAACATGAATCCAAAGAACAATGGACGAAGAGCATGCAAGTGGAGATGGACTCACTACATCGCAACCAAACATGGGAGTTGGTTGAGTTGCCTAAAGGTAAGCGGGCACTTCAAAACAAATGGGTGTACAAGCTGAAGGAAGAAGAAGGTGGGAAGAAAAGGTACAAGTCTAGGCTTGTGGTAAAAGGTTTTTCTCAAAAGAAAGGTATTGACTTCAATGAAATATTTTCTCCTGTTGTAAAAATGAACTCAATTAGGCTTGTCTTAAGCCTTGTGGCTACTCATGATCTAAATCTCGAGCAAATGGATGTAAATACGGCATTTCCTCACGGTGACTTAGAGGAGGAAATCTACATGCTTCAACCAAAGGGGTATGAAGTAAAAGGTAAGGAGAAAATGGTTTGCAGATTAAAGAAGAGCTTGTATGGTTTAAAGCAAACATCAAGACAATGGTACTTGAAGTTTGATCGATGGATGTTGGATCATGGATTCACAAGATGCAACTCGGATCACTGCGTCTACACGAAGAATTTGGGAGATGGGAAATTCATCATCCTAATGTTGTATGTTGATGACGTGTTGATTGCAAGTGCTAGCATGCAGGACATCAAAGACCTAAAAGAGGAGCTGTCCAAATCTTTTTCAATGAAAGATTTAGGTGTTGCAAAGAGGATACTTGGTATTGCAAAGAGGATACTTGGTATGAAAATATCAAGGGACAGGACGAAGAAGACAATAAAGGTATCTCAAGAAGATTACATCAAGAAGGTACTAGAAAGGTTTGCAATGCAAAATGCAAAACTAGTTTCTACACCTTTGGCTGGTCATTTTAAACTAATGAAGGATATGTGTCCGAAGACACAAGAGGAGATAGCCTATATGTCTACAGTTCCATATGCTGCAGCGGTAGGTTCTCTAATGTATGCTATGGTCTGGACAAGGCCAGACATTGCACATGCAGTGGGAGTTGTGAGTAGGTTCATGGAAAACCCAGGTAAAGAGAATTGGCAAGCTGTGAAGTGGATACTTAGGTATCTAAAAGGGACAACAACAAATGCTTTGTATTTTGGAGGAACTGATATTTTTCTAGAAGGGTATGCTGATGCAGATATGGCAGGTGACAAAGATACTCGAAGGAGTACTACTGGCTATGTGTTCACGGTTGGAGGCACAACAGTAAGCTGGGCTTCAAAGCTGCAGAAAGTGGTTTCACTTTCTACCTTGGAAGCAGAGTATGTAGTAATGACGGAGGCAAGCAAAGAAATTCTGTGGCTTCACAGATTCTTAGAAGAGCTTGGATTCAAACAAGACAATTGTGTCTTGTACAGTGATAGCCAAAGCGCTATCCATCTTGCGAAGAACTTAGCCTTTCATTCAAGGACAAAGCACATTGAGGTGAGATATCACTTCATATGCACTCGTTTGGAAGAGGGACAGCTAAAGCTAGGAAAGGTGCATACAAGTGAAAATCCTGCAGACATGTTTACAAAGGTGGTCAACAAGGAGAAGTTGAGCTTTTGCTCATCTTCAATCGGCATTCAAGGATAAGAAGCCAGAATGGAAAGCAGTCACAGGTTTGGTTTGGAGATCAGTCTCCAAGTGGGAGATTGTTAAGTATGGAGCCTGATTTACCCTTGTAATTTTCTGTGGTAAAAGGACACATTTGTAAGGCCCCCATTATGAGGAGAAGCCATCGTGCATGAAGGAAAATCACTCACCGGAAACCAAAATTTTCACGGACAAGAATCAGGGGTAACTTTAAAGGCCTCGGGGGCGGAGGCCCCCAATACTTTTTTTTTCACCCGAATATTCTTTTTCGCCGGAATATTATGGCCGGTTTCGGACGGCGGCCGAAAAGTGGTCGGAAAACAACCGGTCTGTTGGCCGGTGGACGGTAGTCAATGGCCGATGGCCGGTGGTCGGAAGTCAATGGCTGGTGGCCGGTGGTCGGAAGTCAATGGCCGGTGGCCGGTGGCCGAATTCAAAAGCGGACTTGTCTTCTCAAGGGCGGCCACACATGGGTGGATTGGAGGGTCCGATTTGGACTTATTCGCACAAGGGCGGCTACACATGGCTGTCTCTCATTAGAGAGGGCATCCCTTTTGGCCTATAAAAGGAGGCCATTTCTACACACATTTCATAGTGTGAAGTTGATGCAACAAGGTGAGTGTGAGGTGGTGAGAGTGAAGCAAGGCGGGAGCTCTATCAAGGGTTTAATCCCTTTGTAAACTACTTCTTCTTTTGAAGTGCTAAAGCCATTGAGTGGCTGCTTTCCCGTGGACGTAGCCCACATTGGGTGAACCACGTATATCGTGTGTACTCTCTCTCTCTCTCTCTCTCTCTACTCTATAATCTCTTGTGTGTGAAATCTATCTCTCTCCATTAAGTAATCTACTCAAAAATCTATTTGGCTACGTCTTATTTTCTTACACCTAGTTTAAGATCTCGTCTTGGAATGACAAAGGGTAGTGTTTCGTCTTTGTAGCTACATTATTAGTGGCTTAGAGGTGACAGACACTCTCCAATTCCCTTTCTTCTTTGGAGTGATAACCATAGGTGAAACCCACTCTGACACCTTTAGAGGGTATATAGTACTTGCATCCAACAACTTATTGATCTCCTACCAAAGGGATTCCTTTTGAATCTCCCCTAGCCTCAACTTCTGCACTTTTGGCTTGTTCCACTCCTTGAGTACAATCTTGTGCCCCACACCTTTTTCCCCTTGTAGATCTTTGTACGCCATTCACAAACAGATTAGTAGAAGAGGTGCAAAATTGAAAATAGCTCTCATTCTCTTGCTTGGTAAGATCCTCACTCAGCATGCTAGCTACCTCTTCTACACCTAGACCATGAACTTGAGGGTGTATAACTTTTCTTGCATAAGAATCATCTATGGTGACACCAAATAGATATGTGTCTATCTTCAGCATGTCGTTCTCACTCTCCTCCTCCTTTGTATCAGTGTAGTCTTCATCATAGATGTATTCATAGCTCATTATTGTGTCACCTTCATATCCAACTGCCATAGGATGAAAATTTCTCTCTTTAGTCTTCAAAACTTGCACTATCTGTTTGTCGTTCTCTTTGTCTAGTAAGGTGAAAACCCTGCTCTTCCAATCATGTTTGGCCTCTATTGCCAAAATCCACACCCTCTTCAAGATGATAGTGACGGGAGCAAAGCGAACCCCGAACCCCCGATGGCCTCTAAAACACCGGGGACCAAATGGCGCGCCTCGTGCCTGTCATAGTAAAGCAAACAGGGGGCACCACCTAGCTTCAACGGCTAGGACGCAAACAACACACCACCATAACATATTTTTTATCCAAGAGAGATGGATGCTTGGGAGTAATGATGAAGAGGAAGGGAAATGAGATCAAGTGAGAGAGAGAGAGAGAGAGAGAGAGAGAGAGAGAGAGAGAGAGAGAGAGAGAGAGAGAGAGAGAGAGAGTGAGGGAGGGGGTATAGCGGCTTAGTACTTAGGCACCACAGAAGGATGGCGAATCCGCACACCCTTCACACATACACAAGCTCACTCCAAACACAAGACTAGGTGGCGATTCCGCACACCTCACATGGGCAAAACATTGCAAGAAAACATACTCACAAAACCTCAAGCTTTATTTAGAGAATAAGGCAATGAAATGGGGAGCATAGGGTAGGGGAATGAGAAGCGAGAGAGTGGTAGAGCACATGGCGGATAGGTGGGAGATGATGGCGAAGACTCGCACGAGGGTTATGACCATCATCCTTCATTTAGCCGCCCTTCATCTTCCATAGCCCAAGGGGTGTAGAGGTCATGCTCAAGATGAGCATGGTGATTGCGGTGATGGTGATGGTGTGGGTGTGTGTGTGTGCACTAGGCACACACAGTGCATAGTGTACTCTTTGGTGATGTTGTGTGTGTTTAGTGTGATGGTGACCCCTCTTTATATAGGGGAGGAGGGGGAAGAAATTCTAGAATTTAGAAATGAAGAAATCATTATCTACATAGGCCATGTGACTATGGGCCCCACTTGTCTGGCTGTGTGTATATGTGCTAGAACAGCAGTCTCATGAGAGAGAGACTAAGAGAGAGAGATGGGTTGATGAAGAAAAGTGAGAGGTGACAGGGAGAATAAAGTAATTACAAGAGGGGAGTGTGTTCAGAGGTGAATCTATGTGCAGATGTGTGTGAACACAAGAAAAATCAGGTAACCACCAGGTGGGGATGGGTATGTGGGCACCTTTTTTAGTGAAACTGAGTGTGTGTGAGTGTGGGGGAGGTTATTTAGCTACAAGACAAGAGACATGGCGCCCTTTAGAGAGAGGGGGGGTATTTGGGTCATGGGATATGATAGGAGAGAGAAAGGGGGGGTGGGTTATACTATTTTGGAAGATAGGGTAAGTTGCATGTGAGTTAGGGTGTATTATTGGTGAGTTAGAATGCATTATTGGTGAGAGGTGGGGTAGCTTGAGGGGAGAGAGAAAGGAGAAAGGACAAGGGGAAGAGAGAGGGGGTTGACCTTTTGAGTGGTGGAGAGGAAAAGGGACACACGGTGGGGCAACAGTGAAGAAAAAAAAGGCAAGGTGGGGATGGGCTGCCCCGCAGGCATGAGGTGGCCTATTTTACCTTTCTCATATATTTACATAATCATACTTTATTTTTTTCTCTTACTTTTTCAATGCCTTTTATCACTCCCTCCCTAAGAGGAGGTTTCCATGGGGTGGGGACGAGAGAAGAGGGGTATGGGAGCTTGGCTTGTGAAAAGCCCCCATCATTAGCCCTCCCCTTTTGGCTAGAGGCATTCATGTCTCTAGCTCATCTGTTTGATCATTATCGTCGGAGGTGGTGGCTGATGGTGTGTCCTCATCTGGAATGTCAATAGGTGGAGCCTGGTCAAATCGAAGAAAATAAGGTTTAAGTCACCAACCATTTACCCTGGTTTTATGAAGTTTTCGATTAGCCTCCATAAGCTGGTAGCTTCCATTGGCATACTTTTTCCTGATGATGAAAGGGCCTTCCCATCGGAGCAGGAGTTTCTTATCCTTGCGCGTGTCGAAGCGATTGTCATAGCGGAGCACCAACATTCCTTTCTTCAATTCTTTTTTCCGGAGATGCTCGTTAAAGCTAAGCCGTCTATGCTCTGCTTGTGCCACATAATAATTTATTGCTTCTTCTCTGTCCACAGCTGCAGTCTTTCCAAGTTGATGATGTGATCTCTCAAATGCACGTTGGGTTGTTGAAGTTAGCTTGCCATTACTCTGAGACTTAGTAGTTGCACTTCAATGGGCAAGATTGCTTCCTTACCAAATACTAGATGATACGGTGTGAATCCCAAGGATGTATGAAATGAAGTTCTGTAGGCCCATAAAGCTGGTAGTAGATACTTATCCCAGTCTCCAGGATGATTGTTTACTTGCTTGGTAATAATTTTGAAACCATTCCATTTACCTTTTCAACTAGGCCATTACATTGAGGGTAATATGGTGAAGAATGCCTCCTTGTAATGCCCAATTTCTGCATTAATTCTCCTACCAAGTCTGCTCTGAAACCTGGCCCTCTATCAGAGATGATCTCTAAAGGTGTGCCAAACCTACAGCATATGTGCTCGTAGATAAATTTAGCTACCTCTACCGCTGTGATTCTAGTGGTGGCTGTAGCCTCTGCCCATCTAGTCATGTAGTCGACCCCCATGATAATGTAGAATTTTCCTGAGTTGGCCCTAGGTAATGGCCCAATGGCATCGATACCCCATTTTTCAAATGGGCCATATGAGAGAATAGGTGTCTGTGGTTCATGCATAAGTGACCTAGTGCCGGCCTTTTGACACAACTTACACGTTTTTCACCAGTGGTGTACATCACGGTTGAGGCTAGGACATATGAAGCCTGCCTGTAAGATTTTCCTACTTGTTATGTCTAGGGCAAAGTGACCACCACAAACCCCGTCGTGACAGCTAGCAATTACTCCCGTGATTTCCTGAGAGAGAGGGACCTTCTTGAGTATTTGTTCCTTACCCTTACAATACAAATCGTCATTGATGAGTTGATACCTTGTGGCCTTCCGCGTCAGCCATTGCTTCTGTCCCTTTGTTAAATCTGATGGGCATTCCCTTGTTTCCAAAAAATGCATGATGTCAGGCAAGGCGTCACTGCCTTGAAATAGAGGGAGCTTTAGTTTATTGCTCCAACCACCACTTCCTGTAGTCTTTCACTTGTTAGGGCATCTGCTTCTTGGTTTTGAGCCCTTGGGATATGGTGTATTTGAACTTCTTCAAACTTACCCAACAAGGTTTTTACACCACTTAAGTGAGTCCTTAAACTAGGATTCTTGCATGTCCATGCTCCATTTACTTGCCTTACTAGAAGTAGAGCATCCCCAAATACATTAAGGCGTTGTACACCTTGCGAGACACACCATTGTAGACCCTTGGTTAGTGCTGCATACTCAGCTTCATTGTTAGAATGTGAATCTAACAATTGGCCCAACGAAAATACCTTTGTCCTTTTGTCATCAAAGACCACTATGCCTGCAGCTGCTTTGTCGGACGCTCGCTTGTAGGCTCCATCAAAGTAGAGAGAGTATGCTCCTTCTACCATCGGTGGTACTGGAGGTAATCGGACTTCTCCTTCCTTAGATTGATTCTCCTCCCTTTCAAAGACTTGGTAGGTCATGAGTCCCCCCAAACTTGCCCTTGTCGTGATTTCTACCTGTACCGTGTAGTCAAACTCTTGCAGACGAACTAGCCATTTAGTAATCCTAGAAGACACATCCATGTGTTGTACAACATAGGGAAATATTTCATCCGTGGTTAGAATCACAAATCGCTTAGGCAGCAAATATGACCTAAACTTTGTAGTTGCAAATCTAAGAGCTAGGACTAAGTGTTCCACATGGGTGAAACCTTTCTCACCTGCTGTCATCATTCGACTAGAGAAGTAGATTGGCCTCATGAAAGATGTTTTCATATCCTTCTGGAGTAGCACATCCCCCAATGAGTCATTACCAACACTTGAGGTGACATAGAATTTTTCATCCCACTTAGGTGGTGAGATAGTTGGCAGGGTGGCTAACACCTCCTTTACCTTGTTGTAGTGATGTTCGCTTTCCTCGTCCCAAGTGAATGTTGATCTTTGAGTGAGTTGTTGCAATGGTAGAACAAGTTGTGATAGTATATGTATGAATCTACTTAAGTACCTCACCTTCTGTAGAAAAGAGACCAGTTGACGTGCGGTCGTTGGTGAAGGTAGGGCTATGAGTGCGGACACCTTACTTGGGTCGGCGTTGATACCTTTTGCTGAAATTTCATGGCCTAGTAGAATGACTTTACTCTCCCCAATGTGGCATTTATCCACATTTAATTGCCCACCTAGGCTCTGCAACCTGGACAAACCTTCAGTTACCTTTTCTAAATGTGAAATACGGGAGCTATATATACAAAAATCATCAATGAACACTCTTATGGATGTTCCAAAGAACGGTTGAAAAACATATGTGACATATCTTTGGAATGTGGCAAGTGCATTTGTGAGACCAAATGGCATAAACCTGTATGCAAAACAACCCCATGGCGTGATAAAAGTGGTTTTTAACTGATCTTCCAAGGCTATGCGTATTTGAAAGTATCTAGAATAACCATCACAGACGGTATAGCATTCAAAACTTGCTACTTCATTCAGAATTTCATCCAAGAAAGGGAGAGGAAAGTGGTCTCTCTTTGTAGCTGCATTTAGTGGTTTGTAGTCAACACAGACCCTCCACTTACCATTCTTTTTAGACATCACCAGTACGGGTGACACCCATTTTGAGTTTTCTATAGGATAGATGAATTCCGCCTCCAGCAGTTTCCTTACCTCGGCCAAGAGTGCCTTTTCTTGTATGACCCCCAGTCGTCGTAGCTTTTGCACAACTGGTTTTACCCCTTCCTTCAGCTTAATATGATGTTCCACCACTGTAATGCCTGCGATTCTTTCATAGTTGTCAATGAACAGGTTAGGAAATCCCATCAACATTTGCAAAAAACTATCTTTCTCCTCAAGTGTTAATTCCGTAGACAACATACCCTTCAACCTACTTCCTCCTAGGCCAGGTGATTTGCTCTCCTATTCATTGGGTTTCCCTTTTGGTGATGGATCACCAGTTGTGCTTACCCTTTGTGGATCCTTCATAATGATACCCATCACATCAATGGAACTGTCACTTTCGTCGGTGGATGTGGTCTCCTCCTCAGAACTGGAAGATTCGCTAGTGGTTTCATCTGCCGATGTTTCCAGATTCATTTGCTTCTGCTTGCCAATCCTCATGTCATAGTAGATTGTCTCCCCTTTCTTACCGGTCATGCGTAGAAGGCCAGTACCCAAGTCCTGTTTTGCCTTCATGGCCATCAACCATGGCCTTCCCAAGATTAGTGGATAGCCCTTCCCCTTAGTGGGCATTACAAAAACATCTACCTCTACCTCAGTGTTGAAAGCTTTTATTTTCACGGAACTTACCACACCCACACACTTTACTTTTGCGTTGTTTTCCATCTTTGCCTTGCATGGAGAAGGCCTGTCAACCTCGAGCCCTAATCGAAGCATCATAGCTTCGCTCATTACACAGATTTGTGCACCTCCATCAATGTAGGTGTTTCCAACCCTCTTTCCTTTTATGTTTACGTCGACAATTGGAAGGATGTCATCCATGTTGCAACCCGAAATTGCTCCGGCTACCTTTGTTTTGGAGAGTCTTGTACTTAGAACTTTCCCCTAGTTGGAAGTCAGTGATGCCCAATTTCCATCGTGGCCTGGATGGCCTCTTGCTAGTTTCTCCTCTCATGGTTCTCTCATCATCTGATTGTGTAGCTTTCTCCCTCCTAGCTCTTTTCACAGTCATGGCCTCAAGTGGTTCTAAAAAGTTTACCTTCTCCTTACCCTTGTCCCTCTCCTTTGCTCTAGGTGGATCCACTACTACGGCTTTTCCTTTCTCTTCTAGCCTTATGATGTTTACAGGGTGATCAGGTGGTGGGGATGGTGGAAGAGGTGGAATGGATGCTTGTAGTGGTGTCTGGGGTGGACGTAGAATTTATGTTGGTGAGGCTGGTGCTCGAGGTGGGGGTGTTCTTTCTCTAGGGGGTGACAATTGGTTCCTCCTACCTCCTCTATTATAGTTTTGTCGTGGTTTGGGACAGTAGTACATACCGTGATCGTCTTCTCCGCAGTTGTAGCAATGATACTCCCTATTTTGTCGTCGTGCTCTTCCAGGGTCTTGATCTCTTTCTTGACTCCTCCCTTGCTGTATTAAGTGGACATACAAATTCTACAGTTGGTCAGTAATATGGGCCAACATATCTTGTTGGTCATCTTTTACCCCAAGAGCCGGTGGTGGTGGTATGGTGGTTGTCCTAGTTGCTGGTTGACGCGATGTTCTTGCTTCTGTTGACTCGGTTTCTTTGGATTTCATTCGCAGTTTCTTGTCCTTAAGGCGAGCAATCTCAACGGCTAACTCGTACGTAGCCGGGAATCTACCTTTCACCTTCTCCTTGAGAAGCGTCCATAAGCCATGCGTGAGGATCTTTTTTAAGATCCTCAGTGGGGGCACCAAATAACGGGAGCAAAGCGAACCCCGAACCCCTGATGGCCTCTAAAACACCGGGGACCGAATGGTGCGCCTCGTGCCTGTCATAGTAAAGCAAACAGGGGGAACCACCTAGCTTCAGCGGCTAGGACGCAAACAACACACCACCATAACAAATTTTTCATCCAAGAGAGATGGATGCTTGGGAGTAATGATGAAGAGGAAGGGAAATGAGATAGAGAGAGAGAGAGAGAGAGAGAGAGAGAGAGAGAGAGAGAGAGAGAGAGGGAGGGAGGGGGTATAGCGGCTTAGTACTTAGGCACCACAG
This sequence comes from Adiantum capillus-veneris, assembly GCF_014529385.1. NCBI lineage: Eukaryota > Viridiplantae > Streptophyta > Polypodiopsida > Polypodiales > Pteridaceae > Adiantum > Adiantum capillus-veneris. The sequence goes on along the minus strand of NC_140936.1, from coordinate 122,437,829 downwards.
AAGGATGGCGAATACGCACACCCTTCACACATACACAAGCTCACTCCAAACACAAGACTAGGTGGCGATTCCGCACACCTCACATGGGCAAAACATTGCAAGAAAACATACTCACAAAACCTCAAGCTTTATTTAGAGAATAAGGCAATGAAATGGGGAGCATAGGGTAGGGGAATGAGAAGCGAGAGAGTGGTAGAGCACATGGCGGATAGGTGGGAGATGATGGCGAAGACTCGCACAAGGGTTATGACCATCATCCTTCATTTAGCCGCCCTTCATCTTCCATAGCCCAAGGGGTGTAGAGGTCATGCTCAAGACGAGCATGGTGATTGCGGTGATGGTGATGGTGTGGGTGTGTGTGTGTGCACTAGGCACACACAGTGCATAGTGTACTCTTTGGTGATGTTGTGTGTGTTTAGTGTGATGGTGACCCCTCTTTATATAGGGGAAGAGGGGGGAGAAATTCTAGAATTTAGAAATGAAGAAATCATTATCTACATAGGCCATGTGATTGTGGGCCCCACTTGTCTGGCTGTGTGTATATGTGCCAAAACAGCAGTCTCATGAGAGAGAGACTAAGAGAGAGAGAGATGGGTTGATGAAGAAAAGTGAGAGGTGACATGGAGAATAAAGTAATTACAAGAGGGGAGAGAGGGGAGTGTGTTCAGAGGTGAATCTGTGTGCAGATGTGTGTGAACAGAAGAAAATTCAGGTAACCACCGGGTGGGGATGGGTCTGTGGGCACCTTTTTTAGTGAAACTGAGTGTGTGTGAGTGTGGGGGAGGTTATTTAGCTACAAGAAAAGAGACATGGCGCCCTTTAGAGAGAGGGGGGGGGGGTATTTGGGTCATGGGATATGATAGGAGAGAGAAAGGGGGGGTGGGGTATACTATTTTGGAAGATAGGGTAAGTTGCATGTGAGTTAGGGTGTATTATTGGTGAGTTAGAATGCATTATTGGTGAGAGGTGGGATAGCTTGAGGGGAGAGAGAAAGGAGAAAGGACAAGGGAAAGAGAGAGGGGGTTGACCTTTTGAGTGGAGGAGAGGAAAAGGGACACACGGTGGGGCAACAGTGAAGAAAAAAAAGGCAAGGTGGGGATGGGCAGCCCCGCAGGCATGAGGTGGCCTATTTTACCTTTCTCATATATTTACATAATCATACTTTATTTTTTTCTCTTACTTTTCCAATGCCTTTTATCACTCCCTCCCTAAGAGGAGGTTTCCATGGGGTGGGGACGAGAGAAGAGGGGTATGGGAGCTTGGCTTGTGAAAAGCCCCCATCAATAGCATATGCATTATCACTTGATTTCATCACAAAGGACTCGATCAAGCACTCTATTCCTATCACCTTCACCTTCACGTCTTCAGCCACACCCAGACACCTTGATTTAGCATGGTTAACCATCCTCATATGCATGTTGGACCTTGTTACCACCTTGACACCGGGGTCTCCTGCATAGCTGCTTTTGTCATAACACAAACCTAAGCTCCACCATCTATATAAGCATGTACCTGCATCTCTTCTCGATGACAACATCCATAAGAGGAAGAACATCCACTAGACTCCCCACCTTTAAGGCCATATTCTGCACCACATGTACACGAGTCAAGTGCTAACACTCATGGACCACTACCTTCTTAGTTTGGGATTCAAATCCAACAACTACCCAGAAGTAATGTTAGCTTTTAGAATTTGCACATCACTTACTAGGTACTTGGGGTAACCACATCCCATCTGAAAATCCGCCTATTTAATCTTGCAGTGCCTCCTTCTCTTGCTAGTTTTTGGTTGCTCTTGGCCTTCATACACCTTTTCCTTGACTTTGTGAGCTCTGGTCTCTCACTCCATCTATCTTTTCCTTTCACCTCTCACCCTTTAATTAGCCAAAACCTCGACGTCAAGCTTGTCCACCCTGATGATATTGAATCTAGGGACTTCACCACCATCTGTAAGAACTGGCGGCATTGGATTCTTTACTGCCTGCTCTCTTTGGCCGTTTAACTACCCTTGACTTCTACCTCTGCCAAATAGTGGGTATATGACACCTCTTTCTCTCTGTGGATGGAGGAAATCAAATGCATAATGAACCTGTTCTCCATAGTTATAACACGTGCTGCCAGGAAATTGTCTTGCCCTACCTCTTGCTCCTCTTAGCTAACCTCTATCCATCACACTTAGCCGCAATTCCTGCATCTGCTCAAACAGATCATGTACCATATGCACCCAATGCTGTGAAACCACTCTCACACCCTGGTTCTCATGATCTCGAGGGCTCTGTGATTGGGTAGAAACCACCATCTCATATCCCGACATGCTCTGATCAATCTTATTCTTAATCTTTCTACTCTTTGAGAGTACAATTGCTACAACACAGTTGTAATCATCCATGCTTTCCAAATCAAACTTTTCACGCACCTTAGGATGCAGACATGCCATGAACTTATCTAGCTTAAGTTAATACCAATTAGCCATGTCCATGGTTGTTGCTAACTCTGTCCAACATGATTCAAAACGATCCAAAAACAAATAGAAATCCTCACTTACATCTTGTGTAAGCGCCTTTAGCTTCACATCCATCAAATTTAACTTTATCTCTCTCTCTCTCTCTCTCTCTCTCTCTCTCTATGATTTTGAGAATAATTGATGGACGAGACAAGTCTTAAGATCAAGGCTCAGAAAACCATAAAAAACAAGAAAACGAGTGTTTGTGGACACTTTCCACAACCCCATTGCGATAGAATCTAGGAGTAGGGTAAGTAGAATCAGATGTGGAATCTCGGGACATTGATCTATCCAAAAGAATCAATTGTGAGTTGTTTATGTAAAGGTGCAGAATTTCAGGTCTACGACTAGAAATAGCACCAGAAGACTTTCCACCATTGAATCCGACAGGAGATTATGCTTTAAAAGTTGTATGAACCACTGGGTAAGCTCAAGGACGCATTTGAGGTAAAATCTCAAGAGTTTGCAAAAACTCAGATTATTTACTTTTTCTTGATATTGTAGGCCAAATTAAGTTTTGACTTGACTCGGAGGCGTAAAATAGTTCATAAAAAGACTGTCCACTGAAAAAGTTGAAAAAAGTGTTCATTTTAGGCCAAAACTAAATAAAAATCATGATTATTTACTTAGAGCTCAAAAGTGACCAAGTTTGATACCAGAGCCTCTTTGCATGTGTACAAACATCTTTTGTAAAGGCCCATAGAATTTGGATCACCAAACTGACCAAAAACTTGGTGGAAACTGAATTCTGCACTGATTGTCGAGAACTTGAGTGTAAATTGGGAAAATTTTGTTCAAACTCAGTGAAACTTGACTTATAGGCTTATATTGATATGTTAAACAAGTGTACATGCTCAGTTGACCAAAAAGATGCAAAAATTTGCCAGAAGTAAATAATCGCGATTATTTACTTTTGTCCCATTTTTCAACTTTTTTGACCAACCCATCATACCACTAGTCTTACCATGTTATATTAAGCCCACAAATCAAATTTGGTAAGATTTGGATCATTGGAGTGAAAATTGTGGCCAAATTTGCAAAGTTAGTCTGCAGCCACAAAACTTCTGACCATTTGAACAAGAATTATCCAAAATTGATAAAACTTGGCTAAGGAGCTTAAGTTGAGCTACTTAACCAATTTGTGTTAAGATTGTGGAAAAAAATTGCATAAAAATAATAGAAGTAAATAAACATAATTATTTACATTTGCTACAAAATTGGACATTTTTGCACATTTGAGTATACCACAAGGTCAAGCATATCAAGTAGACCACGTTAATCAAATTTGGTGAAATTTGGATCACAAAAGTGGAACTTAAGCCAGATTCTTAAAAACTGAGTCTGCGACGGACACGGAATAGTTGATAACTTGAACAAATTGTGTTCAAACTAAGTGAAACTTGTCCAGAGACGTTAACAATTTTCATACGTGGCAAAACAAGCCAAAAAGTGTAAAAATTTGAGAAAAGTAAATTATCACGATTATTTACTTTTGATGCACAGAGATACCATTTGGGCTTTTGAGCTTGTACAATGTTAGACCAACATTATACAAGGCCACCGGGCAATTTGGGTTCAGTCGGATCCAAATTAATACATGTTCACTTAGTTTCCAGATTGCAGATTAGTCCTTTGGATTTTTGCAAAAGTAGAATTTGAAAGTCTCAAGTATTGACTTACTTAGCTCAAATTGAAGTGATACACATAGACCACTCACAATAATTAGCAAAAATTATACAACCTTTGTGAAAGAATAGCTTACTTGATTAAAACTGATACAAGAATCAGGTTGCAGACAAGGAATTGAAAGCTTGGCAAAGTTGCAATCAAGTCAAGTGGAAGAAGCTGATAACAAGACAATCCGACGATAAGTACTCTACCCAAGGCTTCACAAGTCTATACAAATCTTAGATCTGGTCGTATACTAGCAAATCAAGGCATATTCGGAGAGACCGCTAGTAGAGTATCCACCAAAGAGTGTGAATCAAGGAGATCAGTTGGGCACTATCTTTGAAGAAGTCTCATACACTTTTTCAGAATCAACATCTGAAATGTCTTCCTATTCGACTCATTCAGAAACTGGAATGACAGTGCATTATAAGCACATACTCACCTTTTATAAGACTAATCACCATGGAGCTCAAGTTTACCTGGATCCTAATGAAGAGTATGCTATTCGCATTGATGACCATGACATAGAGTTTGAAGAGGAAATCAAGGAGAACAAACAAGGAAACATGTATATGGATAAAAACAGAACACATTATTTACAAGTTAAAAACCCTGACATGATAGACAAATGGGGGTTATAAGTAAATACCATAATACCAGATATGGCAGCAAAAGAAGGACCACCAACTTTAGAATTTGAGGGATACGATCAACTTGATTTGAAGCCTTTGAAATGGCTTAGCACGGATAATCCTAGGATTGGAGTCTATTGTTGGGAGGATAGAAACATCAAAGATCTTCAATGGACTTCTCATGCCAAATCAGGACAATTAACACCCATGAAGATCATCTATATCTTCAAAATCAAAGACAAGGGTTCAGAAGATCTATCAACCTACCTATTTAGGAATTGTTATAACAATAACTTTGTTATGATGAGTCTTTGAGGAGGTGGAACAAACCAAATACCAAGGGTACTCCATAAGAGATTGGATATTGGGCCAAGGACCAGAAACTATTCCAAGAGATGAACTCCACAAGAGATCTTTTGAAAGTAATGTTTAAAAACTAGAAAGTACCTCATCACGAAGAAAATCGGGTGACACTAAAGCCAATCTAGGGCTACATGAGTCACTATTTCCAACAGACCGGTTTGAAGGACTTGGAACAGGACCAACCTCCAGGAGACCGGGAGTTGAACCAAATAGACGTGTCAGACCAGCTGATTTCAAAAATGGGTCAGAAAATACAGTGGATCTGGGGATCCATATGACCACTTAGCAAGCTTTAAACAAGTGCTAAGAGCAGCATTAGGAAATTTCAGAGGTCATTTGGAGGGCCATATGAAGAGAGAATAATAGAGCGCGTCCAATGAGCACGAAGGCTACGTTATGTAGGAAAGTACGTGGAAAGACTCAAAAAATAGGAAAATAGCATAAAACTTTCATGAATCTAGGATTGTAGCATCATAATTTCCTTCCTTTTACCGAGCTTTTAGGTGCTTGCATGTGGTCCCACTTCTGATATTCTCTTATGGTCATTAACATACTGGAGGGTGACCATTAAGCCCGCACAAGATATTGGAATTCTAAAACACTTTCCCTCCATTAGAATGCTTTCAAAGTGAATCTCCCTCCACTAAAGCTTTTCTCTGAGGGCTATGGCGTCCACGTCTTCTCCCCCAAGAGGCTCCAGGTGTTTACTGTCTCTCACACCAACAACCAACAACTGCACTTTGCCTAGAAGGCCAAGTAGTAGCATATCCTCAATTACAATACCAGCTTCAATAAGTGCAGAGAACCAATGGGTTGGACAAAGGAACAAAGGTTCATGGGTCCTCATGCAACCAAGAAGACCCAAGAGGTCTAGTGGTATCAACGTTTACCGCTCAGCATGGAAGGCCAGAGTGTTGGATTTCAAAGTTGAAATCGGCAAAAGATCTGTAAAGAAAGTTCTTGTTCAGCATGTGTTTACTCATTCAGAGGTGATAGCAAACGGTGGAAATGTATCAGATATACATCAACCACGTTGCAATTGTAAGTACTCTTGACATGTGAACTTACTGATACTCTCATTATAACTTTTCTTATATATTTTGCAATGTTTCTCCCGTTTGTTATGAGCAATGTCTCCATTCTTCACAGCTCAATTACATTAGATTTATCATTTGTACTTATTGATACTCTTAGTTTAACTCTTCTTATATATATTGCAAATGTTTATCCCTCTTCTTATGAGAAATGGGAGCCTGTGGAGTGCATAATAGGCCTCTTCCATGTTGTTCATGCCCACATTGGTTCTCTATAGTATTCAGGGAGGAGCAGCAAAAGACTGGCTGATGAGGGAATATTTTTTTATGACCACTTCTACCAACTCAGCTCACAGAATAAGAATGGCATGTTGGTGAAAGTGCCTCTACCAACCGATTGGAACACTGTGGACTGGCCAGCTCCCGAGGAAACAATGGTGGAGGCAATGCGAAGTAAGCTCTACAAGGATATACAAAGGTCTCTACGTAGCTCTATTCCCACCAAACTGGTTAGAATTGCAAACTTCTGTCCTGTTGCACTCTTCATAGAGCTGTTTCATAGCTACAACATCCGAGTTACGAAAACTATGTTCATGTGCAAGTCATTTCAGCAGTCATCCTGTGACAAACTTCTTGACAGAGGATGGTATGCAAAGGAAGAGGTTGGTTTACGGTGCGAGGTCGCGCTTGATACTCTAGTTGTCAAGTACATGATTGCAAGCCAATCACTATTACTCTCGTTTTGGTATATGCGATCACAAATGCTCAACGGTAAGTACATTCCTATGGACCAGGTTTCTGCAGGTTTGGAAGATAATCCTGCTGTGGATGTGGAAGTGATTGATAAAGATCATGGCCTACTGTTGGTGGTTACAATAAGGGAGCTATGCAGTCTTCAGCATTTGCGACATGACATAATTGAAGAGTCAATGGACAAGGACCTATCAGATTTTTCCTTTTTCCTAGCTGGCCGTAAGGTGATGCGGCGAAGGGAAAAAGATATTTTGTGCAAAGAGTTGGATGGTCGGGTTGAAGTAGTGTCAATGTAACAGATATTCTTGTGAACCCAAGTGTATACAAATGACTTTCAAGACATGAAGTTTATTGAGCTCATTTTTCAATTGTGCCCTGTGAAAAAGTGTGCTTGAAATACATTTCTTTACCATGTCAAATCTCTCTCTCTCTCTCTCTCTCTCTCTCTCTCTCTCTCTCTCTCAATGTTAGACAAGACAAAGACATGATAGAAGAGTCATCTTAATTCATTAGAAAGTGCAAACTCGTCCGTGAACAATGGACTGAGATACAATTTCTGTAAGTATGGAATCAAAATGTCTTCAAGGTAAAAATCGAAGGAATGCCCCTCGAAAGAAGGTGGTGAGATAGTTGTTCCCGACGGATTTAGTTCTCCCTTTTCAGGAGTATCATCAATCAGTAGTGTATTAGTTGCATCAAAGGGTACACCGATTTGGCTAAACGGTTTGTACAAAAGAGGTAAGTGTGGTTTTTTAGGGTGGTAGTGGCCCTCAACGGTAACGTATTTTCTTTGATAATACAAAAAGGCAAAATCTGACGTGTGAGCGTGGCATACGCTGCAAACTATTGCAAGTAGTGGCGACAAGTTTTGCCTTTGCATTGAAGACCATATGGCAACTCTGAAGCGCGGAAGAAGAAATTGAATAAATTCCTTGGTTCCTCGAACCACGACTCGACAAGTTCCCATCCGAAACGTTTGCAAATCCTCAAAGGGTTCTCTGTCACCGAGAGGCACCCGCATCAGCAGCAATCCATTGACGTCCAAGATAATCAACCTCTGTAAAAGTTGACAAGTACATATAAGTAGTTAGAAGCTGAACATATTTTGCCATACTTGAATAGACATTACCGGAACAACCGTATCTACAGGTAGCAAGGGTCCATACTGGGTCTCTGTAGTGTTCATGTCGTTGTTGCTCTCCTCTGCTTTATCTTCATAGTCATCATTCACATCTTCATCAGGGGTCTCCCCCATGGCTGTTTCTGCCTCATTCAAGGTTTCCTCCAAGGTCTTTTCCTCTCCCTCGGTTGATCGGCTTGCCTCATACATCCTTGCCTGATCCATATCGGTTTCCTCATCCCTAGGCCTGCTTTCCTCATCCATATCCTTTTGCTCATCTATAGGCCTGCTTTCCTCATCTTGGGTTTCAGCCATAGGCTCTTTTGGCTCCTCCACTGGCTGACTTGGCTCTTTCATTGTCTC